>NC_071110.1:4952500-5552500 GCF_024256425.1 Clarias gariepinus
GAAAGGCTTTATGCGAATGAGCTCATTTGTATGAGTGCTGTTTTTTTCCAAAAAAAATACATTCATTGAATAGTGTCAATGAGTCACTTTTAAGTGCCGCACTGTGCGGTGTTAATCACGAGTGATTTCTCACAGTTGTCCCTATAAAGTAAGCCCCGAATGCATGAGAAGAAATGATACGAAGAAAGCAGTGACTAACACTAAACTCAACATATACAATGATTTTGTTTGATTTACTATCGATGTTTACTAAAATGTACTATTTTTATTTACTGTTTGTTCAAGTCAAACCAGGACTTTTGATTGCACAGAAAAACAAACAAAAGTTATGATAGTAAAAACATTCCCTTTATTTCACTATATAATCCCCTGCTACACTAATACACTTATCCCAGTGAAAAAGAAAAAAACAATACAATAGTTGCACTCAAACAAATTGCACTAGGTCCAACAGATTGCACAAGGTTAATATTTGATTGATTGCAGTTAAAAAAGTTATTGCACAGTTACTATTGCAATGAAGGGCACAATAATTGAGCACAACAATGAATTGAGTAATATTGCACACAATTTTAAATGATGTTATTGCACCATTATTATTGTTATTATATGTTATTAGAGAACACCAATTAGCCTACGCGCGGGGATAATTTTTTTTTTAAGCCTTGTTGGTAGCCAAGCACTAGTGAAACACTGGGATAAGTGCATTAGTGTAGCCGGGGGTTATATAGGGAAAAAAAAAGAGTCAGAACTGTCAGAACTGTGTTCTGTTATTCTGCACAGTTAAAAGCCCAAGTTTGACTTGAACATCTCTTGTAGAGATTTTTTAATTTGGACATACGTTTCAATTAGTGTCTGTGTTATTAATGTCATTAATTTGAGTTCCCTCTAAAACTCAGAAGACGCTTTCTTTCCATTTTTGTTTTTTATTCTCACAGCTAAGCAAGCAGATGCTAAAAATTTCCACTGAGTATGCAGTGCAATTGAATTATAATCATATCTACGCACAGCCTCATTTGTTTGTGTGCGCGCGCGCATATGTGTGCAAGCCGAGATGCGTCCTTTTGCAGGTGTGTTTGTAGCTCTCTCTCATTATCCTGCGCAGCCACTGCTGCACCACTTCTCCCAGCTTCGCACAGACTCCCGTTCGAATTTAGTGCTCAATAAAGCCACGGTGTTTGCCGTCATTTTAGCAGGAATTTATCGAGCGGGTTTTAGTTGTCGTGGCTTGTTTACGATCGTGCAGTAAATCTGTAAAATGCAAATGCAGCTCAAGCAACACAAAGTATAAATAAGTGAATGCAGACAAATCCCCCAAAAAAGGACAATCCGTTGCCTTTCACTCTCAGTGTGCCTTAAAGGGGCTGTAAATGTCGGCTTTGACCCGGTGAAGTGGAGCGCGTTTGATATGGGTCAGGTGTGAGGGCTGTGTTTACTCTTCTGCACATAAACAGCTGTACACTTCACTCTGAATGTAGACCTTTGAGATAGAAAATGGCTCACTGTAGTACAGAAATCGTAACATCTGGCGAAGGGCACTGATATGAGGATACTAAATGTAACAGGATCTAAAATCTAGCAATAACTTTCCAAGGTCTCATTGATGGAGTAAGAAGAAATGTGCAAACTATTAATTATTAGGCTTAATTATTGACATTTGCATAATGGTGCACTATACATTTAAGTATACGGAGACCTGACCATGACCGTATGTTCTTGCTGAACATTGCATTCCAAATTTACTCCTGGTTTGGTTTTATAATGCACTCCACTTCACTCTTCTGGGGAGGCTTCCTACTACATTTTGAAGCATGGCTGCTGGGATTCCTGTTCTTTCTTCTACAAGAGCACTAGTAAACTCAGAAACTGATATCAGGATGTTGAGGAAGCTCCCGGTCCAGTTCGTCCCAAAGGTAGTTGAGTTCAGTCAGGTCTTTGTGCAGCATTATCAAGTTCTTCTACCTCATGTCTCCCCGAAGCTTTGTGCAAAAGGGAATTGTTATGCTGCAAGAAGGTTTGGGTTTTGTAATTCCAGTGAAGGTAAATTGTACATCATTTTCCAGCATGCAGATCCTTTGTATACAATTGTGTTGCTCCAACTTTGTAAGCAAAAGTTTGGAAAAATTACCAGGTACTGGTAGTCCCGACTTACAAACGTTATGAACAGACCATGGTTCTACTTTCAGTTCAATCGCAGATCACAATATTTTCAGTGTGTAAGTGAATGTATAAAATGTCTTAAGTCAGGTATATTGTATATGTGTGCGTGTTTTGGTGCGGGAGAAATAAGTCGTCCTCACCGGTTTCAATTAATCAGTCCTGTAAATCTGTCCTTCTTGTGGATAATTATAATTTCGAAAAATGCTTAACAAAACAGAGTTCACAGTCCAATACAGTGGAAAACAGCTTCGAAAACGATCCCGGAATCCCCCGCGTGATTTAAATTCGAATAAGACTCAATTTATCTGACTTAAGAACAAATTGGACTTATGGACATGCTCTGAGAACAGAACTCATTCGTAAGTTGCAGACTACCTGTGTGTGTCATGTGTCCACAAACTTTTGACAACATAGTGTATGTTAGCCTATAATTGGAAAAAATAGAACTTCCCGAATTTTGTATAGTTTAAAGAATTTAAAGTTGTGCATTGTTTTTCACAACTTTGTTTAAGTTATTTAAGGTTTGATTAGCATTGAGATTATTGGTAATTGCCATGGTACGGATTCCTGTCACATGACTTGAACTCGAGTTAGCTCCCTAAGAGAGTAGCCTTACCTCTTGAACATCTCTGCTCTTTGCAACAATGAAAGAGTTGCACCATGTAGAACTTCAAATTTTGTTAGGCAACTGAAGTTGAATCCCAGGAGAGAGACATAACATGTAGGAATAGATGTGTTTTGTGTAAGAGGATATATTAAACCGTAACTCGTAAAATTAAAATAAAATATTAAATTTTAATAGGCATAGTTTGTCTCTCAAGTACCCCTAGAATTGTCTTGAGTAAAAAAATTGCCAAGATAGAGATCTCTATAAATGTATTATGCTAATTATTGGCTCTAAGTTATACCAAAGATCAAATTAGATTTGTTTAGGACTTGAAACTTTGGGAGTCAGATCTAGACTGCCACGCTTGAACTTCAGTACTCTTGATCTCCAGTTCACAGCATACACACATGACTGAAATGAACTGCACTCCCAACTTCTACACAATCACCTGACTATCTACTAAACACACCGAGCATCATTTACTAGACCCACCATAAATAAGAACTTTACAACACAAAGACCACAAAAATGTTTTCATACTGGTCATTAACAAGCCTTTCTCGTATCATTGACCTTCTAGCCTTATGTTTCTGTATCCTTATTCTCACTTATTCCAGTTTATTTCCCATTAAAATTTGCCTGACCCTTGCCTAAATAACAGCTCTGGGCATTGCTATCATATTGTGTATCCTTTCCCTAGTATGTTCATTAACTTCTCCTTACCTACACTGGCATCCGTAACAGAAACTTTAAAGATTTATTAGTCTTGATTATTGGTCAACCTGTATGTTTTTTTCTATGGCTGATGTCTGTGGTGATCTTTTCTGATGGATGATATAGGATATCGTTTTTTTCTTTATTTATTATAATTTCTTTTGCCAAAATGCTTGGCCGATTTTATTTTTTATTATATATAAAATACAGTTTATTAGTAATATATGATACACAAAATTGCATAACTTAAATAAACTTAAAATATTTAAGACAGTGATTATTACAAAAAATATACAAGGTTAGTATTTTCTTATTGTTTTTTTATACTATAATTCTATTATTCCAAATGCATATTATAATCCAATACTATTCTGCGCTTGCTAGCCCGACAGACACCTAACAGCTCTCTTCAGTAACCACCCAGGAAGCAGCTCTTTTAGTTTCAGATGGCAGCACAGTACAACTAAAATAAAAACTGTAAAAACGCTAGGCTGTATAAAAAGAGCTGCACAAACTCTCAGAGACGTCACCCATAGGTTTTCTGAAGAGCAGTTTTGAATCATTGAGAGCTTATCTGTCGCCATCTTGGCAGAAGCTGACCTCGCCTTAACAACGAATAATCTATAAATGAACAAATGGGAGGTATAAATGTAGTAGTCTAGTATAATCTAGTGCGGTTAGCTTTAGAGTAGGGTAGTAGAGAAGTTAAAATTCTATGATTCCAAAATGTGGCTATCGTTAATTTGTATGCTAATGCGTTTAATTGAACTGCATCATCCATGCCCTACTCCTACATTTCTAGTGCAAGAAACTCTACACAAATTTCAGTTAGCTGGTAAGCTAAAGTGATGAATAGCAGAACAGCTACTGTAACAGTTTGCAATGGATCGGTCATGCAAATTTGTCATGACTCTAATCCTGCATAATGTTTTTGGCTGAATATAATTTAAACTGATGAGTTACATAAAATTAACCCTCTTACAGTTGTTACATGTTAATTATTATTAATTGTATACAAATTTTAACATGGAGTCTATGGGGATTGACTTACTTTTTGAGCCCCCCTAGTGGACAGTTGAGGAACAGCATGTTTTGGCATTTCCGTTAGCTTAATTTTTTCAGAATTGGAGGTTGGGCCTGGATAAAACATAAATATGGTCATAATCTACAAAATATTATAGTTGCAACTGAAAAATCTAAGCTAACGAGTGCATTTAACTAGCACCTAATATTAGCTAGCATTTTTACAACAGAGATGCTAGTGCTTCAAAACTAAACATCTTTAGATTATTAAAATAGGTCATCTTTAAAGTATTGAGATAAATATTACAAGTAATGTCACGTTTCCTTCCAGACATACAGTATGTTATTTAGGAACTAAGAAAAGGTCCTGCACGTATTGTATATTGTATTAAACAACCTACCTCATTCCACTCTCAATAACAAGTTGCACACATGTATATAACCTTCTTAACTGCAACATCAAAACCATGGTATACAATATGTTCCTTTATGGCAATTATTAATAATCATCACACTCATTCTACATGAAATTATTATTTACATATGCATACTATTTTATCATACTATACTGTATATCTTCCTTCATTGCACTCAGTCTATATAACACCTTCTGTATATATACAGTATAACCCTTTACAAATGTATGTGTACAGTTTACATATGCAAATTGTTCATCATAGTATACAATATCTTCCTTATTGCATACACCTAAACTCATTGCATTTATTGTACATAACTCTTTCTCTGCATACTGTTTACATATGCAATTTCTTTATCATAGTATACAATACCTTCCTTATTGCACCACCTATAATTATTTGCTCATTTCCACTCATTGTATTTACCTCCCTCACTGTATACTGTTTACACATGCAAATTATTCTGCACTTTAAAAACGCACTTCTGGTTAGATGCTAACTGTTTTGTGTTGCCTTGTACCTGCATGTAGTGACAATAAAGTTGAATCTAATCTTATCTAATCTAATCAAGAAAAACACCTGCCTGTTAATTATTATTAAATATGGCAAATATTGACCCAGTCAATCTGTCTATCTCTAATCTTGGGATCTGAATGCCAAGACTTAAAACTTACTTTGAATTGCAAAGCCTTGGGCTTTTGTCTATAATTAAAGACTAAATAATAACTTCCAAGATAAGGAACCACACGTATATATAAACCATGACCATAATGATTTGTTGTTTTGTCATGGTTTGTAATGGCGCAGTTCCTGTATTCTGTGAGTCTTATCTTGCAGTACTTGGACTGAAGTTAAATGATGATCCTTCCATTGCTTTAAATGTGTTTTAAATAGAAAAAGCCTATAGCTAACGGATAAATGCAAAGCCGCCTGTTTTAATCTGAAAACTTTTGTTTAAATAACAATGGAGGCCAATTTTCTCGAGTTTAAAGAGACAGAATGGGGTCACCATATGTCCTCTGTCACCTCTCGTCTGTTTGTCCCCATGGCGAGATGCAAAGTGGAGCAAAGAAAGTGTTCATTGTTTTAGATGTCCAGGTAAGTTTTTACAAAGCATGTCTCCTTAAAAAAGAAAAGAAAAAAAAAAGGACTAACTACAGAAAGGATTTGATGCCGAGCTCCTTAACAATATGCAATTAGAGGTGCAGTTTGTCCTGTCGAGACATATAATAGGTTTACACGGAAGACACCGGTTGATGAGAACGCATCTTTATTTAAAAGACGCTGCTTTTACTGAGCAGTGAATTTTCATAGATTCCATTTTAAACACTTGGAAGTAAGCCTAAATTGGCGTAGATGAGTGCTTGGTCAGCTTGTTGTTCAAACTGTGCGAATGTTTTCCTTACAGGAAAGCATGTTATGTGAGATTAATTACTCCACAAATCAATATGATGCATTAAAAGAGTGGCTGCGTGTGAAGGACACAGAGCTTTTCAGTTATGCTTTTAATGGATATTTGTGCAAGTCGCCCTAAATGAAGTAAATGTAACTGATAGTTAGCAAAATACATAATTTATTGATCTAATTGTTATTATGTATTTCTTTGTTGATTGATTTTTCATTCAGTAAGCACTTTATCTGGGTCAGGGTCACAATGGATCCAGAGTCCACCTTTTGAACATTGGGCGGAAAATTAACCACAATAAAAATATTTTACTGGTATGTTTTTGGGATGTGGGAGGAAACCAGAGAACCCCGAGGAACCCACATAGGAAAACAGGAAACTGCAGACAGACGGTAATGAGCCGTAGGATCGAACCCAGGGCCCGGGAGCTGTAATCCGGCAGCACTATCATTTACCCAGTAAACCAATAATAGTGTATGCCTACAGTACAAAGTGGAGAATAATGCAGTTATTTAGAGAGACGATCGAGCTGTGATGAAGAATGTATCCAGTAATTATAATATCTAATGAAATAAGTAACTTTCTAATCTAGGCCATAGTTTAATTAACGTCACTAGCAACCCCTATGGCTCATTTTGATAGAAATGGGTCTGTGTATGTGGAAGAAGCAGCTCGTTTATAATTCCAAGCAGCCCTCGCTTCCTGAACACCTGGATTTATGCAGCTGCATAGAGAGACGCTGTCTGAAACGGAACGCTGGCTTTTTCAACCTGAGTGGGTTTTCGAAGCCATTGAGCGACAGATTGGAGTATGGGATTAAAGCTTTCAAGTCGGATACCACACCCTAATCGGCTTGCCTTTTATTCCTTTCCTTATATCAGGATAAAAGTGAACCTGTTGAAAAGCAGTCTAAGGATTCTTGATTTTAGAAAATATAAACTAAAATGTATTAAATGTGCAACTGAGCCTGTCGGTCATATGCAAGTTTGCCTATTAGCATTGTTTAAAATTATGAGAACACACACACATTGCTCAAAAATAATAATTTATTATTATTAATCAATTAATAATTAATTTTAATTTATTTTAGGTAAAATGACTTTTATTTATTGTTGTTAAAATTTATGATAACTTGCTATATAAGAACAGTACTATTAAACTTTTAATTACCTTTTTCCCTACAGATAAAAAACATTTCCAAAAATAATTTTGGACTTATGCAGCTTTTACAAATAAATAATTGTAAAATGTGCCTTATTAACATAAACCATATATATATATACTGTATACACACTACCGTTCAAAAGTTTTAGAACACTTTCTAACTCCATGATGGTTCATGATTTTGATTTCTTTCTACATTGTAAAGGAATGCTGAAGGGATCCAAAAAATGCATTAATCTCCTTTGAACAGTTAATGGTGAGATGTTTCTGCTACTTCTGCTCTGTAAAGACTTCATAACGCCTCTAATCTGAGGTGCTGTTATTGTAATTGGTCATTTTTCAGGCAGGGGTAGGTTTTGGTCTCGCCCTCCTGGGACGGCCTTCATGAGAGCCAGTTTCATTATGGTGCTTGACGGATTTTGCAAATGCACTTGACAATACTGTTCTTGCAAGAACTGTTACAGAAAGGCTGACCTCTGTGTCTTAAACTAACAACTAACTGTTGTTTTTATTGTTGTTACATAATTACCTAATTCCATATGTGTTATTTTATAGTTTTGAAATCCCCAGTATTGTTGTAGAATGTAGAAAATAAATCACTAAACAAAAACAAAGAAATTTTCATGTGATCTAAAACTTTTGAACGTTGGTGTGTGTGTGTGTGTGTGTGTGTATATATATATATATATATATATTTATTTATTTATTTATTGTTCAACTTGCAAATCCAACTTAAGTGTACATTTTTCTTACATTTTTTTTTTTTTTCACATTTAACAATAATTTTTTCCCTTAAACTGATCTAGGTACTTTCGTTAAAAATGGATCCTCCATTTTCACCCTCCTTTTATTATTATTTTAGTTCTAATAAGAATGTACACAAGTCATTAGTTATGCCTTTTATTTGGTGAATCCAAAAAAAAATCAAAGCATGACAAGAATTTGCAACTGACAAAGACACATATATATACACATGCTGATGTTCAGTACAACAGCACTCCCACTCATGTGATATCGCTTTTATACAACAGTTCTACAAAAAGCAGATTATAATTTGTTTGTTTATTTAACCAGTTACTTTGCTCCACCAGCACATATTCTTCTGCGACTGGCAGAACTAACCATGACCGGTGACTGGCAGAGTAATTAACAGGGTAAAAATAGTTTTAAATTTGTACTATCGGCCCAAAAGATGAGGAAAATAACAATTGAGGTTGTGGACAGTCCTGAAAAATTTATGAAATATTTTCACTGATTTTGCTTTAGAATATCATCTAACTTCCGAGTTTGGTGAAATGGTAAAGCCAGTGCGCTATGTAGGGTGTAAAATCCCCTGTACCACACACCAAGCAGTGCCCCTGATCAGGGGTTAAAGAGGGATTTGGGATTCAACCTTGTGTTAGAAGCCCGTTAGCTTTGTTGGAATTCTTGCTGAAAGTGTAGGTGTGATGGTTTTGAATGTGGTTTTGGCAGGCAGCTGCTCCCACCTCGTTCCAGTACTGCGGACAGTAATGCTGAGACCAACAGTGTAATTGACGGTTGATAGAACATCTGTGATGCGGAGTGATACATATACTGTAGTTGGATGTCTATTATGCTATTATGCGCTTGTGAAATGCCTCGCATACAATCAGATTACTCAGTCAGGAGAGAACTAGAACAGAAAACCACGACACAAACACATGGTATTCTCTGACTTGGGATTTACAGCACTGGGGAGAAAATGTGTTATTGTTGCTGCATTAATGCCAAAGTTGATATCTGCTTAGATAATGTGTTAAATAATGCAGTTAAAGGAACCCTAATGTAAAGTGTAACCTACTGACTTAAATCAGAAATGAATATTTTTTTTAATATGGAAAGTAAAGATTAAAAAACAAAAGTGCTGCACTTTGTTCCTGTAATTTCTCTGTTTAACCTTTAAGTAATTCAAGCTAAACTAGCCTCTGGCTACAGTTACATTTAATCTTTAACTTTTAAAACAAGTCAAATATAAAGTTACTCAACTAACAAAAAGAACTTTGTATGAGATTTTAGGCTTCGATATTGTGCAGACTGGTGTTTTTTATAAATTGCATTCTGTCTCAATCTCATCTCAACCTTAAAAAAAGTTTCATTTCCCTTTGTGAGGCTTGTCTGTTTTTTTTTTTTTTTTTTTTTTAATGTGTAACCAAGTTTTGTTTTTCTTTGGACTAGAAATAATGCACTTATAAAAGTACTAAGAAATGCAGCGTAAGGACATTTTCATTCTGAAATGAAAAATGCTAGCTGACATGATGATGTGAAGGTTTCTGCATATTAGTGTTTTTTTTTTTTTTTTTTTCTTTAATTATAACATTCAAGAAATAGAGTCTGGTGAGGGAACAACTCCCTATGGACGTTCCACGATATTAAATGTAACTTACAAAATAAAAGAGATAAAAGGATTACATTTTGTTTGTTAATAAATAAAATTCAATTATTGTAATAAGTAGCAAATTGCTCTGGTGTATGAACATTTCTGGATGCTGTATTATTGGAAAACAATTACGTCTGAGGCAGTAACTTATCACACCAAATATAATGCTCCAAAAAGTGTGCAGTCTACCATTTTATGGCATACAGGCTGTTCCAGTCTTTATTACTGAAAGAATTGAGTAATCAGGAGCTACAGAATGCTTCATAAAGAAAGAAATCCAGCAGCCACCAGTCACTCACTCTGCACCGGCTGTGGAATAATGAGGCTCCGAGCTGATTGACATTCTCAGCAGGATCTCGTCGATGGTTTCCCCTGGTGCTGGCAAAAAATGCCCGCTGCTGCATCCTCTGCCTTTATGCAGATCTGGGCCACTCGCCAAAACTGGGTCCAGGACAAGGGACAAGAGGTTATAGGGACAAAAGCAGGGGATTAGTTAGCGGAACTGGCTTTTTAAACAGCGCTGTGGAGATGCGGATTTTGCCTGGGGAAGATTTTCAATCACTGTCTTAAAATAAAAACAGGAAAAAAATTCCCCCCAGAACGAGTGGCATATTTATCTTTATAATTAAGATGCGAGTCATATAAAAGTTGACTTTTTTTAGTGAATGGTTTTCTATATTATCCTATAATGCTGTTAAACTGCCGGATCATATCGGTGCAGTGGGATTTAGCCCTTGCTTCGGCGCTTTACCAGTACTCGAACCATCTGCGTCGAATCAAAGTTATATGTAATGTTCATTATTATAGACCTTATAGATATTATAGATATATAGATCACTATTTACAGTTTTAGAGTCCGAGCTTCACTGTATGCATACCGGGATGCCATGTTCAATGTTTGCATTAACATCTTCAATACTTCTACACGTCCACAATATTTCTCACTACTATGGAAAACTGGCAGGAGTACGGCCCGCCCGCAAACTTCAATTAGCCTCTTTACACTTTGTGAATAAACAAGCTTATGCTGTTTGTTGGTGCTCACGGCCAAACCTGATTGTTTCCAGTGGATACAGGTCATCTTCAGAACTAGTGATGTCTTCAGGACTAACGGATTCAGGTACGCTTGATCCTAAACTCCAGTATGTTTACACTGTTCATGGCTTACTGTGCCTGAGCATGGATGAGCGTGCTCAATATGTCGTCTCGAGCACAGTACAGTGCACATGATAACCAATCTTACCTAAATATGGATGTGGACGTGACATCATCAGCACCGTCTCATAAATGGCACGAATGTTGAGAGAGGGGAAAGGCAAGCATTGGCACTGGGGCATGGTATGAATCAATCGTCATTAGTGTGTCAGCAGCTTAAGATCTTCATACCAAAGTCGACTTGAGTATAAAGACCTCTTAAGGAGTCTTGAGTTACACACCGATGACCTGAGGGCTAGTCCGCATCCCATTGGGTCACCGCCTTATCATATATATGTTGAAGTCGTATTAAATGTGACATTTTTTTCTTTCCCTCCTAGAAATTACTGTATAAAACACAAACCAACAACAAATAGCATCCCAGTATTTCTGCGTGAATGTACCGAGTGTATCCGAGTGAATGTGTCTTTGTGAAAAGCTTGGATGACGAAGAGCATGCGTGGAATGTGGGACGAATAAGGTTCCCAGGCATTTTGTATGAAGTGGCGTGCTTTGATTTTTACATCCTGCACTCCAGATTAAACCCACATTCATATTCACAGGCAGCCGACTGATTATCCTGTTAACGCTTAAAAATTATTCATAACAGGGCGCGGTTTGTGTTTGCCTCCACCGAGGTCTCGGCAGATGGATTTCAAATGAAACGGGCCGAGCGAGTTGTGCAAAGCTCAGCTCTGGCGACTGGCAGGAGTACGGCCCGCCCGCAAACTTCAATTAGCCTCTTTACACTTTGTTTTTTTCAGAGTTCATAAGCACGAATCAGCATTTTCCTTTGGAGTGGAAATAATAGGCTGATCAAGTAGTGAGAATTGCTGCGCAAGTATGTTTGTGAAATGAAAAATACCATCTGACGAATCACTTTCTCAGTGTCTGGCCCGGCTCCGGTTATGTATTGTAAATAGTATGATATAAAGATAATTTACATTTTTCTCTTAAATTCATTTATTACTTTGAAGTCTTATAATATTATGGAACATCAACTTTCCATCAACATGTCTTTTCTTAAGAGCAATGTTGATAGTCCTAGGACACCTCCATAAGCAATTCATAAGACCATATATTAACCCACATAAAAGCTAATTCCAGAAAATATTAGGCTACTTTTGCAATAGTACTTGTCAGTTTTTATGAAAGAGGATTCGGGCCACCATAAAAAGATAATTAGTTCTGCTTTTAATTTCAGAATTGTGCCTTTAATCTTAGAATTCTCAGGCTTAGGTTAAAAAAAAAAACATTTTTAGGATGAAAGTCAAGTCAGAATTCTGAGATTAAAGTCTGAAATTTAGGAAAAAAAGCAGAAAAAATTTTTATGGTGTTTGTGATATCCTTTCAAATACCAGATTTTTTTCTAGAGATATGATTTTACACCACATGTACAATTTTTGTTGTAGGAAAATATTCAACGTTCAATTGTTCACTTCTCATTCTTCACCATGCCACACCGTTGTTCATTATTTCTCACAACAGCATGATTAATTCCTTGCAATAAGTCTCATAAGGAATAAAACCTATGACAAAATATACTGTAGACACTTGCACTATTTATTACTATTCGTTAATATTACATTCATATATTAAATTTAGTTTATGGATTTGAGAACGGAAGCTTCACAGAAAAGAAAGGGTTTATGTAGGTTTTATGTAGCGCTATAAACACCATCTTTCGATTAAATCCTGGAAAGTAATAGAGACCCAATTCGGCTGTGTTAGGTTGACACCAGTGGGCTGTATCTGTGTCAGATAAGGGTATAAAGAAGGAGAGGGAAGAGGAGTAGAGGTGTCAGCTCAGCCGAGAAGACTTCCCATGTCTTTAATGGAGACATATAACCAGTGAGACCCTCCGCACACCTGATCCATAATTTCCCCTCTGCTTTCCAACCTTCCTTTTCTTTATCACCCAGGATACAATAAAGAGAACAATGTGCCGCGGCCTGTATCTTACTGTGTTCTATTTTCACTTCAGGCTCACCGAGGTTTTCTCTGCGTCTAAGGACGACAACAAGCAATGGAGCACGCTTTCTTACTGAAATACTACGCGACTGAGCGTAACAGAATCCGAGTCATGAGGATGTAAATAGCTTTTCCTGAAGGAAGTATTAAAGGTTGCGATGACATTCTGCACCTGAGGCAAAAATGGCCAAGCCTTTCTACAGACTTCAGCGCTTCTTGCGGCGGACTCAGTTGTTTTTCCTCTTCCTGGGCGTGGCCTACATCATGGCAGGTAGTGTCCTGTTGCTGCAGAGATCAGGACTGGTGGTTTCTCAGCGAGGTAGCCTGCTCCCTCCACCCTCGCTGCCTTCACCCCCACGAGCACTCGAGGCTCCTGCTCTCAGGACCGGGCATGGCATGGTGGCTTCACGGTTGGGTAGAAAAACCTACCAGGTTGGTGAGCCAGATGATGGCAGAGAAGCACAATGGCTCGTAACACGTAACCAAGAGATCCGGCATCTTCGGCGGCGTTGGTTCCATAGCCTGATGTCCGAACAGGAGGCGAACAGGGTTGAGCGGGTGACTCCGAAGAGGAAAGTCAGGCACAAAGGTACGTTTGGATCGATGTTGGGATCTTTTTAATTACTGATTACACTCCATACAATCAAAACTATCTTTAAATCATAAAGTAGCATTCAGACAAGAAAGCTATTAGACCTGGGAATCTAGTTAGTTCTGAAAAACCTTGCTCTTCTGATGAGTCGGTCTGAGTTAATTTACTTTTATATTTAACTCAGTACTTAAGGAGGCAGTAATTTATACAGATTATGACTTCAATTAGACGTACCGATTTATTAATAGTTGTGAAACCGCCTAGATTCATATTAACAACTTAAAAGAAAGTAATGCAAAACAATAAGACTATTTAATTGAAACAAAAGTCTCCATAAAAATAGGAAAAGTAAGTGTGTGTTTATGGTAGCCGATGTGGCTGAGCTGCGTTACTGGAATATTTATTGCAATCTTTGTTTTACCTCCATTCCATGTAAGCAAGTGTTGTTAATACAAAATCCAAAACCATGGGTAATTTATGACTGATTTTTAGTTCATAAATCAACGTACACAAATAGAGAGGAACTCAGTGTTACATTTGACATTGATCCTTAATTAATTCTGTTTACTTATTTAAGCAAGCTTATAAATAATAACAAAAGAACTGCAAAATTATTGCGGAAAAGATATGCATCATCAATGCTTGTGTCTTCTATCAAGGAACCTACATCGGATGTTTTATGGACGATGCTAAGGACCGAACCCTGAAGGGAATGGTGTTCTACGATTTCCGCAAAATGACCAGCACTCTATGTCAAGACACATGCACAGAGAGGTACCCAAAGTTTTTACACATTTCTGTATTCCATTTTGATCATAGGTTCCGTTCATATTGATTTAATGGATTAAATTCTAAAAAAAAAAAAAAAAAAGCAGTTAACTGATTGATGATTAATCATTAATATACCTCTAGCAGACTTATTCTCTGGGTTCCTTTTAAACACTTTTCTCATTTACTAATGCACCAGGCTTTTTCATAGCCCTGAGGTGCTTTCTGCATTTTATAGAAAAGTAAAAAGAAAAACAAGAAAAGAACAAAACAGTGTGAGTTAAAGTTGGAATTAGTCTTGTTAATAAGTGGATATAAGAAGGGTCAGTACTTTGTAAAGCTCTGAGACTGTATTGTGTTAGCCAGTTTCGCTAGCAACCCCATATTTCTGTCTGAGCAGCAACAAAACATCATTTCAGCCAAAATAAGGTGTTTTAGAGCTTGCTAAATATCTGGTCTGAGATATTACATTGTCCAATTTCAGTACAGCGACGATGACATTTGAAAACCTTGGGATTTAGAACAGGGCCGTTTAGAGAGGCTCAGCTCGGGGGGTAAGTGAGCATGTGTGTTCGGTGTTTTTAAAGTCTGCAGTGATGGAGCCAACACCTGCTTTAGCTCATCAGCCTGGAGTTAACTGATCACCAGGGAGACGCGGCGAGGTGACGCGAGGGAGGATTGCCCTTGCTTATTAGCCCACAATATGTCAGGGCTCACTTTGTTGACATTTGCAGTCGCATCGTGGGATAGATATATAGAAAGTTAAGCAGCACGAAACCTGATTTGTAGATTTTCATTTTGTTTTGGCTGACTTTTCTCATGCTGACATTTAAGATGGCTTCCAGCATGGAAATCAGATTCGATTTAGAAGCTGAATGAGTGCAGGACAGCCCAATTTTATCCAATTAATTTATACACTTTTTAAAATTTATTTTAGTCATTCTCGTGTTCCTATCTAACTGCTAATGATAATATAATTCTTTAGCTCTTAAGAAGGGCTAGGTTGGCATTTAGCAGTTAGTAGTTAACAACTTCATGCTAACAGCTACTTTAGCCTCTTTAGCTCTATAGAAGTATTAAGTTCATAAGCTCTAAAGAGGGCAAGGTAAGCAGTTAGCTTCTAAGCGGTAATGGCTAAACTAGCCATCTTCAGCTCTCGGTTAATATTTATGTTGCTAAATATTGTTAACGTAAATTGTTTTTCTTACATAAATTTTGTTCTATTATTATATAAGTCATCAGAAATGTAGGAGGAAAAAAGATGGAAAACGTGTCAAATGCTTGAAGCATTTACGGTTCCTGCATTCAGATATTCTAGGAAAATGCACTTCGTCAAAGAGGCAAATGATTTTAAAGCTACAGATGCTGAAACAGTTTGTTTGAAAAAGTAGTGAAACTGATTGAAATCCAAGGAGCCGGATGTAGGAAGAGCAATCATGCATGATCTGAGTAGTATTTCAGCTGAGACATTTTAAAGACCTAACCTTTCATACCACACCTTTAATATTGACATATACTGTAATTTAAGTCCTAAACTATACTTCAACAAAATTTCAAACTGAGTGCCGTCAAATCTCAAACATCTACGTCAAATCTCATTTAAATTAACCTCCAGTCACTAAGAAATTTGTTGGGACTGGCCTAAAAGGTATTGGAACAAAATTGCAGTCTATAGACTTACTGTTATGCAGCATAAATAATTCATACGCGGAAAAAATGCATTAACAGTTGTTACAGTACATTTTATGCATTATCTAGAATTCAGCGGTTAGTGTCAAGGCTTAGTTTGGTACATAAACACTATGTTCACTTTGAAGAAATCGTCAGTCTGGGATTTAATCCAGCGGGATACATTTGCTTTGGCTAAATGTCATTTTTAAAGTAAAGCATGAGTTTTATGCATGCATAAGCAGTAAGCAGTTTGTATAAAACAGTTCGCGCACCTGGCCTGAGTCAGTGTTGCAGTACTTTAGGAATTAATGAGCTCTAACAAGAGTGAAAAAAACAACAACAGACAGTTCACACACCACCTGTAAGGGCCGATTCATCAAGTTCACTCAGCTGAATAATTCAGATCAGCAGCCGTGGCATATACGAGTTGCCATTTTTTACAAAGTCAGGTACAACGGTTGGCATATCATTAGGGCAAAATGAATAAACAAATAAATGTTACATGATAATATGATATAAATCGTTTTTTTTTTTGTTTGTTTTAGACTACATGACCAAATGTTTGTGGACACCTGGTCATGTTAGAAGTGTTAGAAGCTTCTATAAGAGTTGCAGTTTAGGATAAAGCTGTGGTAAAGTTGAGATCTGTGTAGGACATTCGTGTTCTTCAGCTTCAGGCCTTGTTCACACGGGCGTTAAGTTTTTGTATAAAGAATGTGCTCTGAACGTCCTAGACGTTTATGTTGCGTTTTGTAGTGGCGCTTGATTGACTTCTACACCGGCGTTGGTTTGTCTCTGTCTAACGTCAGCCTGCAGCCCAAATTGTAGTTTGTGTGTTAACCTCTACCGCCGCTACCAGGTTCACTCTCTGACTGCACAACGTCGGATTTAAGGAAGTTTTTTTTTGTGGTATATGAAGAAATGCGAAAATTTTCGCGTAAGTTTTTCAGCAATTAATTTTTTATATTTTGCCTTTTTCCGCATTTCCCTATGTATAGCAAGTAGGATCATGGGATATATCCGGTCCTCCGAAGCGTAAAATGAACGAGCAGAAAGCGAACTAGAAACGGTTTCCTTGCGTTCATTGGGTTTTGAACGGCAAGAAAAAGCTGCATGCAACGTTTTTTTAATGCCGTATAAACGCGCAGCCGGACAAACACACGTCACCAAAGCCCGTGTGAACACTCTCATTGACTCCTATGTGTAGAAAACACTCGCCGCTTGATCTGCGCTCACCAGACGCTACGAACGCAAAAAAAACGCTCGATTTTAACGCCTGTGTGAACAAGGCCTCAGTCTTAACATTAGCTCGCCTTGTTCAAGTGGTGATGTTGTCATGCTGGAACAGGTTTGAGCCTCTTCCAGTTCCATTAAAGGTTTTTTTTTTTTTAAAGCAAAAGCGTGCAAAAATATACTAGCTTTGTTTGCTTTAAAGTGCAGTTTGAAAAAGAGTCATATTTTGTATGTGACCCATCATATCAAGTCACAGGTTGATATCTTCAGAATTATCCGAATTGAGTTTTAATCCAAAACATTGCTTTAAGCACTTTAATGAACACAATCCAAGCTGGTTTCTCCACTCTGAAATCCATCCTGCTGGCAAATAAATGTTAGGGGTAACATTGAAATCCTGGTGTCAAAATCCGGCTGAGGGTCCCGTTCTTGTTACCACTTCAAGCAATCTTTGCTTAATTTTAAAAATAGGATTTGGACTGTGATTTCCCAGGCCCTCTTTGTAATACTGCAACCAGCCAGCAACCAGACATGATACAACAATAAACTTGGTATCAAATGGGTCATATATTGGCATGACTGTTATGTGTCCACAAAGTTATGTTCATTTAGTAAATTTATTTATTTTATTTCATTTTATTTTTTACTTTGAATTACAAGAGGCATTTTATATTTTTACCAGGCTCTTTTTATGAAGTTTTATTTTAGAACAATAAATAAATAAATAATCATAGTGTTTAGCTTTGACTGTTGTCTATGTCTAAAATACAATAAATGAATAATTTTATGTATATACTGTAGAATAACCTTTCACCTTCCACAAGCTCCCACAAGTTTTCACACTTTGGTCTCATCATGTCTTAGGGTTTTTCCTTGCTGCTGTAGTTACCTTTGGCTTGTTCATTCAATTCAATTTTATTTTATTTGTGTAGTGCTTTTAACAACTGACATTGTCGCAAAGCAGCTTTACGTTTGCTTTAAGTTTGTGTCAGATGTGAACGTAGTATCAATCAAATCTACACATACCAGTTGACCGTAATACTCTACATCCATGAGTCCCCCGGATCTGCTCCTTTACCCAAGGGAAATCTATTTACAAAACTTCTTGGCTAAATAATAAGATTTTATGGACTTAAACACTGAGACTGTGTCTGAGTCCTGAACATTAATTGGAAGACTGTTCTATAACTTTGGGGCTTTAAAAGAAAAAGCTCCGCCCCCTGCTGTAGTTTTTATAACACATGGTACTGACAAGCAGCCTGCATCCTTTGATCGAAGTAGGCGTGGTAGACCGTAAGACACAAGCATATGAGTGAAATTAGTTCACTTTCTTTAAGGGGAGTAAAGTATTCTAGGTTCTGATGTGATGTAATTAGTTCAGTTGATAACTCTGGGAGATTACTGGTAAAGCTCTGTGTGGTAGTTGATGTGAATGTATGTTTAATGTGGTAGCGTGACGCTGTGCGTACATTATTACTTAAATCGGGACAAGATAGTGATCTAAAGTAACTGTAGTAGACTGTGAAATTATGATTATATTTCTTTTACCTAATCCGAAGGATATTATTAAATCTAAAGTGTGACCTGCTTTATGAGCGGGTCCTACTACATACTGATTTACTCCTAGTATGGACATAAAGGCTGTTTTCAGGGTCTGCATTCTCAAAATGAATATTAACACTTGTCTCCAGAAATTACCACTTTGTCTACAGAGACGACAAGGTTTGAGAGGAAATCTGCAAATCCATAAAGAAATTTAGAGTACGGCCCTGGAAGTCTGTAAATGATGATAATTGGTGGAATCGACTGAGCTGACTTCATATTTGTAGCTACACTTTTTATGTTACTATAGAGAACTTTAAATGCATTAAATTTGAGTCCAACTTATTTTTCGACAAAAGACAGATTATCATTATAAATAAATGTGACGGCTCATCCTCTACCAGTTAGCCGAGGCTGGTGTATGTAGCTGTATCTAGAAGGTCAGGATTCAGAATCCAAAACGACTTCATGAGAGTGACTTTTTTTTTTTTTAAGTGTCATGAAAATAAAATGTCATTTATCTCAAAGTCAAGTTTTAGCAAACTATCATCGTTTACCCAAAAAACAAACCAGAGATCACTAGCTGAATGACATCATTTTTTAATGTGGTAGATATCTGTGTTTTTGTAAATTAATGATTTGTTTAAAATGATGTTGCTGTGATCGATATTAACTTTATTGGAAAAAGAAAGAACAAGTTTTCGCGAGTTTTCTGTCTGCCATCGAATTGTTCATTTACAAGAATAAAGCCAGACAAGGATCAGTTTAGGTTGCTATAGGAATGTATCGACGACACTTATCGACCTGAGGATGAGGAAACAGTTGCTCAGTCTAATTTCCACTGCACATTCTGACAGTGCTGGACCAGACAGGGATATCAGAGATGTCACAGACTAACTTTTTACACCGCGTTCACTGACACGCGTCTCAGTTCCCATGAATGATGCGAGAGGCTTGTTGATGTGTGCACAGAGATTGCTACGCGTGTGGATTCGTCGGCCAGGTGGCGTCCTACAGACAGCTGCCGCGACAAAAAGATGCTTTGGGCTGCACTCCATACTAGAGAGAACCAGCGAGACAGATGTTTAGTGCAGCAAGCTGGCCGTTAACCAACTGTTAACCCTCTCCAGACTCCAGGCTTGCGGAGAGAAATAAAGGTTGATGCGCTGTAAAAGAGCATCGCTAATCAGCCTCGGATAGCAGGGCTCTAGACCGGGTCAAGAAACAGTGTGAGTTGTATCACTGTGTACATATGTTATTTATTCGGGTCTGCCAAACTCAAAGGAGGAATGATGCAGAATTAATACCACGGTATAGTATAATTTAGAGGCGGTGGTGGCTTAGTGTGTTAAGGCTCTGAGTTACTGATTGGAAGGTCGGCGGTTCGAGCCCCATTTCTGCCAGGTTGCCGCTGTTGGGCCCTTGAGCAAGGCCCCCAACCCTGCCTGATCCGAGGGTGCCGTATAATGGCGGACTCTCCGCTCTGCCTACTAGCAAAAAAATTAATTAAAAAGGTAGAGTATGTGAAGAATAAAGAATTTTACTGTGCAGTAGTGTATATGTGAGAAATAAAGCCTTAACTTAATTCAGTTGTGTTCTGTTTGATCAGTACACAAGCACTAACAGAATTTATAATTATAATTAACACCACAAATACTTATAAATTAATCTATTTCATTATGTTATGTCTATTCAATATATCATTTCCAAATCAAATTGGCCAAAAGTATGTGGACGACCGACCATCACACATCCAGATGTTGTCCTTTGTCCCTGAACTTTTCATTCCAAGCTTGTTCCTGCAACAGCTGTCCGATTTCCGTTAGATATTGAAGTGTGGCAGTGGGGATCCAGTTCGTTCAGCTACAGGAGCATTATTGAGCTTATGCACTAATGTCGGGATGTTAAAGAGGCTCTAATTCCGGTTCATCCAGAAGGTATTCACTTGGGTTGAGTTTAGTCCGGGCTCGGTGCTCTGGACTTTCAAGTTCTTCCACTACCACTTTAACACACCATGAACTGAACTGAATACTGTTCCATAGAACCAAATGTATGTTTCATCTGGATGTGACAATCAGGTGTCCAAATATTTTTTGTTCAAACTGTATAATTAGAATGAAGAATACAGTATGCTTATAAGGTATAATTTGTGTCATCTTTAAGAGAAGGAAAATGATTCCAGGTCACAGCCCAAAACAGTGCTAATGTGAACTATGTAGGTACTTTTGGAAAGTACCACACATTTGGAAACACAGTATTATATAGAAAATCTTTGCTTTTGGTATAATACTAGGGGCTGAACTTTCACACAGGGGTCGGTTATTACAGTATCAGTGTTCAAAACCTAATCAACTGTCAGTCATCCCAGATTTCTATATCAATTTGCGCCCTCTTTTTTTTTCAGAGGACTCATATTGGTGGACGAAAAGCCTCAAAGCATAGACGTATTAGTGTATGAATTTACCTAATTTTTAATGTAATATTTTTAGCTAAAATATAAACGAATCTGCAAAATGCATCTCGCTTTCAACCTAAACAGTATACAGCATTTTATCAGCGTTAAGGATGTGGCATTAAATGGATAAACTTTTATGAGAGAGCACGGGTTTTCTACAAGATCCGTAAATTTTACAGACGCTCACAGAAATCATTACACTTGTACCATAAAAAAGAGTGAAAGTAGTGCAGATTTCAATGTTAGTTTTTGGATTAAATGATTTCGGATAAACTGATCTTAAGGATGTGACATAAATCATCACTCCTTGCTGACATTTTTGTTTTTTCTGGTGCATTGCTCTCTCTCTCTCTCTCTCTCTCTCTCTTTCTTTGTAATTTTCATAATTTTTGTGCTTCTTTGTGTATTTTGACACGCAGCATTGAACTGTTTATTTGTAAATTAAATGGTAAAGTCCAATTCTGAGCATCAAATATACAAAAGCACCCTTGTTTGTTTATTTATTTATTTATTTATTTATTCATTATTGTTAGGAAATAAAAGTTCATAGCAGGTTATGTTAAAATGCCTCTTGTAATGAAAATAATAATAATAATAATAATAATAATAATAAATTAAGTAATTAAATATAGCAACTGTACAGTAGTATTATGGTTATGGCTTTTCCCCCATTGTATGGTTAACCTTTCGTGGCCTCGCTCATAGCAGAGTACTGTTATGTTAAAATACAATTTGTTTGGCAGGTTGGCAAGTCTGTTTATTAGGATAATTTAAATATTATTTCTGTCATGTAAAGATTTGGAAGAAATAAACACAAATAATGGATATTCAGTATGCTCATTATTTTCACCAAGAATATGTTTTCCACACTGTAGATGTGATAGCAAATGTTATTCCTTCAATTCCACTTGAACAGTGGCCAGTATGTATGGTGGAAAAAAAAAAATTCCGTGATTTTTTTAGATGTAATTTTTTATTTACAGTTTATATGTTTGTGTTTGAGGTGGTAAAATGTTGTCATGTGCTCTAAATGATTGACACATTGGCAGGCACAATCTTTTATAATATTGCTAAGTTTGTTTAGAATTATAACAAAATCAACATTATACAGTTAAACCTTGGATTATGAGCATAATTCATTCCGGAAGCATGCTTGTATATCAAAGCGAATTTGTCCCAAAAGAAACAATGAAAACTCAGATGATTCATTCCACAACCCAAAAATATTCATATAAATACAATTAATATATAAAGTATTATATTAATACAAAATATAAAGTAAAAATAAAACAATTAACCTGCACTTTATCTTTGAAAAGAGTCGTAGCTGTAGTGATTGAGACCAGCGGGAGAACAGGAGGACGAGGGGGCTACTAAGTAGGATAACCTTTACACACACACACACACTAACGGAATCATTGCTTTTTGACAGTCAGTCAGAGACTCTGGAAACTGGAATCTTTAACAGGGAACCTCTCTAATGACACTTACTTTTGCCTCCTTTGGAGTCCAATTAAAAATTCTTTTTTTTTTTCCCGGAGGCCGTTATTGCAGTACAGTTACTAAAGAACAGTCCATACACTTGGACACAAAGTGCAGACCCGTGCTCACAGTGTAATAGTAAACAGCAGAGGCGCGCTTGAATGTTGAGTATACGAGTAACGCACGCGCACTGAGACACTGAAGTCGCTCAAGAGAAGAACCATTGGCTCGCTTGGGATCACATAATGCTCGGCAGACAAAGAGTATACGTATTACAGTATTCGTATTTCAAGACCTTGCTCATTTATCAAGTTAAAATTGATTTTACAAATTTGGCTTGTCTTGCAAAATGCTCGCAGACCGAGTTACTCACAATACAAGGTTTAACTGTATATTACAATACACATCCAATCAGCACATAGGTATCATGATAATATCATATCAGGTGGACCCTGGTCATTCCTATCCCTAGTAGCAATAGAAAAAAGTGAATCAAAGAATCAAAGTTGCTATTTATATCCATTTCTACTTTAGTTATAGTAACTGATAATGGATTGTACAGTAAATCTACTTTGGACAAACCTTTGGAGCCTTATTAATGGATGGGCGTAACTATAGACATCAGTGCCAGTACAGTGGATGGAAATTAGTCTCTACACTAAAATGCTTTTGAAATACTCCAGATATAAAACATAATTTTTTAAAATCTTATTTGATAATTTTCTCTGAATTAAAGTTAGTAATGGTGGACACAATCATTGTATTGTTTTTACTATGGTTATTTTATTATATTAGTATGTAATAAAGGCATTTATACATACACATATACTATTACTGATATTAATATTAATAAGGCAGCTATATTTTTAGCTATATTTCAAGGCAAGTGTGTGATGCTAAACTACTAAGCTGTAGCCTTGTCAATTCATTGCAAAAACAAAAGAAGCAAATCTCAGACACTAAACATGATTAATTACATATCAGGAGAAACAGTTGGGAGGATGAAAAAGGGTGGATTTTCATTTATCTGTTGCTCATTTACACAGCGGGTACCAGTACGCAGGCCTGGAGTACGGGTCCGAGTGTTACTGCGGCAACCGCATCGCTGGAGCTCGGATGAAAGAAGAGGAGTGTAACCTGGACTGTAAAGGAGAGAAAGGGTCTCTCTGTGGGGGCGTGGCCCGGCTGTCTGTCTACAAAGTGGAGGAGGTTCTTCCTGGCCAGAGGAAATGTGAGTGTGAGACTAAATGTTCGTCATTACCGCTCCTTTCTAAGGTCTTTTTTTTCAAGTATCCAGATGAGATGATCTGTATGCATAAGAGGTCTCTTTGGGGAGTCTGAATTTAATCAAAAAGTTACATCAATACATCAGGATCACAGAAATATGTACAGTGGGGCAAAAATGTATTGAGTCAGCCACCAATTGTGCAAGTTTTCCCACTTAAAAAGATGAGACAGGCCTGTAATTTTCAACTATGAGAGACAAAATAAGAAAAAAGAAATACAGAAAATCACATTGTAAATTTTTTAAAGAATTTATTTGCAAATTATGGTGGAAAATAAGTATTTGGTCAATAACAAAATTTTATCTCAATACTTTATATACCGTTTGTTGGCAATGACAGAGGTCAAATGTTTTCTGTAAGTCTTCACAAGGTTTTCACACACTGTTGCTGGTATTTTGGCCTGTTCCTCCATGCAGATCTCCTCTAGAGCAGTAATGTCTTGGGGCTGTCGCTGGGCGACACGGACTTTCAACTCCCTCCAAAGATTTTCTATGGGGTTGAGATCTGGCCACTCCAGGACCTTGACATGCTTCTTACAAAGCCACTCCTTTGTTGCCCAGACAGTGTGTTTGGGATCATTATCATGCTGAAAGACGCAGCCACGTTTCATCTTCAATGCCCTTGCTGATGAAAGGAGGTTTTCACTCAAAATCTCACGATACATGGCCACATTCATTCTTACCTTTACATGGATTAGTTGTCCTGGTCCTTTTTCAGAAAAACAGCCCCAAAGCATGATGTTTCCACCCCCATGCTTCATAGTAGGTATGGTGTTCTTTGGATGCAACTCAGCATTTTTTCTTCTCCAAACATGACAAATTGAGTTTGTTTCATTTGACCATATGACATATTCCCAATTCTCTTCTGGATCATCCAAAACAAACTTGGACATAGGCCTGGACATGTACTGGCTTAAGCAGGGGGACACGTCTGGCATTGCAGGATTTGAGTCCCTGGCGACGCAGTGTGTTACTGTTACTGTTACTTTGGTCCCAGCTCTCTGCAGGTCATTCACTAGGTCCCCCCGTGTGGTTCTGGGATTTTTGCTCACAGTTCTTGTGATCATTTTGATCCCATGGGGTAAGATCTTGCCTGGAGCCCCAGATTGAGGGAGATTATGAGTGGTCTTGTATGTCTTCCATTTTCTAATAATTGCTCCCACAGTTGATTTTTTTTACACCAAGCTACTAACCTATTGCAGATTCAGTCTTCCCAGCCTGGTGCAGGTCTACACTTTTGTTTCTGGTGTCCTTTGACAGCTCTTTGGTCTTGGCCATGATGGAGTTTGGAGTGTGACTGTTTAAGGTTGTGGACAGGTGTCTTTTATACTGATAAGTTTAAACAGATGCCATTAATACAGGTTACCTAATACAGGTAAGGAGTGGAGAACAGAGGAGCCTCTTAAAAAAGAAGTTACAGGTCTGTGAGAGTCAGAAATCATGCTTGTTTGTAGGAGACCAAATACTTATTTTACTGAGGAATTAACCAATTAATTCATTAAAAATCCTACAATGTAATTTTCTGGATTTTTTCTTTCCTATTTTGTCTCTCATCGTTGAAGTATAAAAATTACAGGCCTCTGATGAAACTAACAGGCCTCTCTCATCTTTTTAAGTGGGAGAACTTGCACAATTTGTGACTGACTAAATACTTTTTTGCCTCACTGTATGTGCGCAGTTGGAAGAGTTTAAAATGTGTTTTTTATTAATGAAATTTTTCTGCTGATATTTTTTCTTTCCTGAAATTTATCACCATTTTATATTGTGAAAGTCATATAATGAGGCAGTTAGTAGCTATGCAGTCTATCAGTAAGAGTAAAGTAGTACTAGTAGTACTAATTAGTATTAATTAACCAGAGAAGTTGTGTAACAGAACATTTGATCATGGCTCCATTTGTCCATAGTTAAAATCCATCCAACCATCTAGGAATCTCTGCTGTCCAACTAGGGACCGTTGAGGGCAATGGTGACCGTTGTATTTATTCCCATTTGTACAACTGTGGTAGGACCTCTGGTCAACATTCACACTACAAACTATTTGGAAACGCCAATTAGTCTAATCTGCATGTTTTCGGACTGTTGGAGGAAACTGGAGTACCTGGAGGAAACCCACCAAGCTCAGGGAGAACGTGCACACAGACCTGAAGGAATCAACTTGAAGGTGCACAGAGAAAGTGCTAACCACTGAGCCACCGTGCCATTATAGCTTAATGTGAATTCATACACTTGCACCGTCAGGTATGTTCTTTATAAAATTGGCTATTTAATTTTAAATGCATTAACTAGTTAACTCTGGATTGATTAGATTAGCAGTGGAGTAGACTAGAATAAGTTTCAGTACCTAAAAGCCTGACTCTGCAGCTGCAAATAGAGTTATTATTGTGTCTAAATCTTTCATTGTTTATAACTGACGGCGTCTGATCGTCAGGTACAACATACTGGGTAAGTGTTGTTATGTTCAGACGCCAAGCATCGAGTGTCGACACAAGTGTCGACACTTTTCTCACCTAGCTCATGTCCGTGGCGATCAACAAACACTTCAAGCTAGGTTTTACGTTTAAGGGTCGCTTTCAAGGTCCTTGTATTGTTTTAATATTCTGTAGCTCCTCATCTGGACATTTTGCCCTCTTCTTTTTCTTTGATTGCAGTTATCAGTCTTCAAAAAACCTTGAGATTTTGTGTGATGTTTTTATTAGCGTGAAAATCTACACCAGGCTTTATTTCACAGAGTATCTCCCGGTATCGGATGACAGTATCAGAGCATTTTTACAAGTAAACAAGCACTGCATTAGACTAATATCTGATGCCTGATTTGTTGTATCCCAGTTTTTAGCCTAAAAGCTAGTGGAGTCAAATGTGATTAGATGAACTATTGATGTTAAGTGGGAAGTAAGTCCTCGAATTTGTTCCGCAAAGGCAAAACCCTTCATAAACATTATGGAAAGTTAAACTTGGCCAGTCCTCAATCTTCTACTCCCAGACCAGCTCAGTTTCTTCCAGGACATCATCGAGACCAACAGATTGATTGGTAATGAATCATCAGATTCCTCCTCTGCTTTTGTTCCCATCAGGTTTGGAACAAAGATGCATGGTATTAGCTGTGTAAAAGAGTGAAATAAGCTAACTTCACCTCTCCCAGCCTTCATAGCTGAATATCTTGTCCTTCTCTTTCTCTTATTCTGTAGCAGACTTCCCTGAATGACAAGCAGCAGCCAGTGTTATGGAGTTTCAATATAAACTATTGACTATTATAAGAAAAAAAAATGTGTTTCTGATTGGCAGCAAGGTCTGCAATGAATTTTAGAAATCAGTATAAATTACAGGTTACGCTCGCTCTACAGTATGTTCAATGACACGACACCTGGTCATAATATTGAGTAAGAGCACCAAATGAAATCCTACTTTTCAGAAAGACAGCGCTACTATTAGGAAGCCATTGTGGTTGAAGTTTATAGCACAAGGTCTCGCTTAGTCAGTTTCAAAATGGGAAATCGGTAGAAAATCGCCAAGGCAAGGTTAGAGCATTTTCCGAAAAATTGAGTAGACTATTTGTTATTATTATATGTTTTTATTTTTGGTGGTTTTCCATTTTAGCCACAATGACAAACAAGAATTGTTAACACAACACCACCTTTTGTCTCTTTATCTGCGTAGTGTTTCAAATTTCTGTATTTGTGTTCGGAATTGAATCTCAAGTGGGTGTGGCCTAAATAAAATCATATATAAACCGTACCATTTGCCTCAAAAATAAATAATTTCATTTGGAAATGATGTGCCGATCTTTTGGACTGAGAACCGATCCATACTTTTAGGTAAACTCACTTCCGTTAAGCTGCGTCGATTTACCTCCTGCATCGTCTTCAACACTCACTCATCATCTATACCACTTTATCCTGTATTCAGGGTCGTGGGGACCTGGAGCTTATCCCAGGGGTTTAGGGCACGAGACGGGGTACACCCTGGACAAGGTGCCAATCCATCGCAGGGCACAAACTCATACACGCACGTTTATTCACACCTACCCTACATGTCTTTGGACTGTGGGAGGAAACTGGAGTACCCAGAGGAAACCCACCAAGCACGGGGAGAACATGCAAACTCCATGCACACAGAGACGGGAAACGACACTGGCTGGGAATCGAACCCGGACCATGGGGGTGCAAGGCGACAGTGCTTCGTCTTCAATATACTTGCAAAAACTAGCATTTTGTGAGATTATCACTACTTCTTCATATTCTCGTCATCTTTCATTTTTTTTGGGGCAGTCGGTTCAATTCCACCTCCTGCTGGATCGGAGCAAAGGACATACTGTACAAGACGTGGCATTGAAACAATCAACAGAACAAGTGGCACAACATGTCAGTACTTAATAGACTTCAGTAGTAATAGGTTAATAGGTTTCAGTTTAAAAGATTTCAGTAGATTTTTATACTTTTAAACCTCTAGGAGATATAGCTGCTTGAGACAATAAAGATTCGTGCTATTGGAATTAAGTGAAAATCATAAATCCCTGAAATCAACAGTCCACCTACTTCAATTCTTATTTCCATTACATTACAGGTTTTTTTTGTTTTGTTTTATTTTGTCCTGCAGGCATCATATCTGACCACTTCCCACTCACAAAAGTCATTGTTGTGCCCTGGAATCCGAATGCGCACCTCCAAAGCATGACTTTTGACCCTTTTCTGACATGCGTTCCAAACAATCTTGTCTTTGCATTCATTTAACACATGTTAGGTTTTCCTTCTGAATAGCAAATTCATTATTCACACACGAGCACACACACAAACACACATGCACACACATACACACTCTACACGGCTGTTACCTCGCCTAATAGAGGTTATCCAGAAGGTGAACTAGATTCTGGCTTCAGTTCTGTGAATAGCCATATGTCTGAGTCGTGCTTCTCTCACTCTGGTGCAGCAGAAGCCAAACCAACATTTATAGGTGTTTAATAAATCCCACACACACCTGTGTCACCATGGCGTCGGGGTTATTCTCATTTCCCCACAGTCTCTCATCTAATCCCGCACAGCTTGTAGTTCTCAAGGCGGCGTGTGTAATAATTTCGGAGTTGTTTCATTGTTACGACCCACACAAGATCAAACATGGTTCCAACCCGTTCGAGGCTTCAATTATTTGGAGCGGCAAAAAAAAAAAATGGATCTAGTTAATTCTACAGAGGTGCTGATGGGTATTGCGTGACATGGCGTGTCCCTCAGGCAGGTTGGCACATGCTAGCTCTTGTACAGTATCTGGAGTTGCAGTATTCGTGCTCTTGGAAATGTGTGAGATGCGACTTGATGTGTCTGATAAGAACGTCCCAAGCCTGTATTCACACCCCAGGCAAAAATCTGAACAAATCAGGAGTATCATTGATGAAAGCGTGTTAAGCAAGTCGATCACCAAGTTACTGGTCCATTAATGGTGTCGCTTTTTCTGTTTAAACTGGGTACCAGCACAAGTGGTAAAAATTCATGCAACACCAAAGTTTTGCTTAAAAATTACAGTAAAATGTATATGTTTAATAGAGCAAAGCTAGCAAGAAGCAAACATACAGTTTAGTACCGTTTTTTTTCTTTTTCTCGCAGGGTTCATTTCACCTCTTAATTCAATTCAATTCAATTTTATTTGTATAGCGCTTTTAAGAACTGTCATTGTCGCAAAGCAGCTTTACACAATCAAAAGAATTATTTAAGTTTATATGGAATGTGAATGTGTATAAATCAAAATGGTCAGATAGTTCATGATGAGCAAGCCGAGGGCGACAGTGGCAAGGAAAACCCTCGAGATGGTAATAGGAAGAAACCTTGAGAGGAACCAGACTGAACAGGGAACCCATCCTCATCTGGGTAAAACAGAAAGCAGGAATTGATCTGCATTCATACTGAGTGATAGGTGGAAGGCAGTTCAGTATAACAGTTGATGTTAATTAATGTTAATATGGAGTCCAGGTAGTTATTGGAGGCTCAGGTAGACTCGTAGGAAATCCCAGTCCTGAACTATCGAGTCAAGTCAAGTCCTCAGAGAAACAGCTGTCAACATCAGTCGAGGCTAGAACCGTCTTCATGGTTAAAATGAAACCGTCTCCAGACACTGAACGCATTCCAAAGAGACACACGGGGCATGCATGTGACGAGATCTCCAACGAGAAGTGGGGCACCAGGATGGGTCAGACAGGTTCAGTGCATCATTAATTCAATTAATCCAATAATGTACTTTTAATTAGTTTTAAATCCAAACTTATAGTTATAAAATTTCAATGAATACTTCTTAAACTTTGTTTTTCACATTACAGTCACACCTGTCATGGCGAGAGGTGACATATATTAGCTACTCAGTGAACAGTGAGTTCTTAGAACTTGAGGAAAAATGGGCAAGTGTAACAAGCAACTTGGAGAACTGGGTCAGAGCATCTCCAGGACTCCAGGACTTGTCAGATGTTCCTGGTATGCCATGCTCAGTGCCTTCTAAACGTAGTCCAAGGAAGGACGAGTAGCCCTTTCCTTTTATTTCTTTTTTTTTTGTTTTGTTTTTATTTTCTGTTAGCAAATGAAAGAATGAAAACACTTCTGGTATTTCAGATTTGCAGACATGCCTTCAGTCAGCCTGTTTTTGGAGTATCTCGTGTAGCCTTGAGGCAGATCAATTTAGATTTATTCTGCTTTTGATTTCATGGAAGTTCAGTGCAACATATTTGTTTGACCATAGACGGCCTACGAAATATTTTAACCGCAACTCTGTTTTTAAGAAGAAAACTTGAAGAATCTAACAAAGTTCATCTGTGCTTGATTGACGAAGAAATTAGCGTACATGATTTTAGGGCAACTTACTGTACACAGTGTTGATTGTAACCCTCAACAGATAATGTCCCGCTGCTGACTAAGGAAAAACAAACAACAACAACAACAACGACAACAAAGCCGACTGAATACTGAGATACTTAGGAGGGTCTCTCAACGTGGCTGCTCACAGCATCAGCAGTAAACTAATTATAATTTGATTGTAATTACTGTATGAGTTGTTCTTTAGATTAATCAACAGATGTATTTGTTGGTCTTTTATTCCTCATTTGCAGAAACACATTGTGTTTGGATAAACCTGATTTTTTTTGAGTTATGTTCTTTTCTTGCCTTTCAGACAGGAACGTCCGCTATCGTGGCTGCTTCCGAAGACCCGACAACACGACCGCGGCGTCTCTGATCCGCGCGGTTCAGCCCAACCTCACGTCCCAGATGTGCATCGAGGCCTGCATGGACAAGGTCTTCCTTCCGTGCTTTATTTCTTCCCCCTTTTCCAAATCGTTGCTACGCTTCATTTGAGTGTTTATATCACTGGAAGATTAGCATTGATTGCCCTTTGTCTTGGCGTCCGTGCCCAGAGTTAAGCGCTTCTTCGAGTTAGATTTTCTGCTGCAGCCCTTGTGCAAAACAATCTGCTTGTTTAAACATTAATGTAGCCCTTAAGACAATCAATTAATGCTGTAATCAATTGTGCACGCTGCTTGCTGAGTGGTGTTCTTCCAGAGTAATTGGAGAACCGGCGGTTAGATGGGAACGCTTTTGCTACGCTCTGCCCACAGGGTCAATTGATTGTCAGCTGAGAAACTAATTTTGGTCTTTGAAAGTGCCTCAGGCTAATGGGATCCAAAAATAAATGCAGTCGTATGTAATGATACAGAGATCGCTATTTGAATAAATTGCACGAACGAAAAATTGAAGATGCCCCACACGTGACTTCTCTTCAACACACTTTCTTTTTTTTTTTTCTCGTTAGGAGTTTCCGTTAGCCATGCTGAGCGTTCCGGAGTGTTTCTGCGGCTATGCTACTCCACATTTCTCCCTCCATGATCCAGTGATCGAAGAACACTGTGCTCCGAACAACAGCAGCTTGGCAACTGAAAAACCACGCCCGTACTTCCTGCAGGTCTATCAGACGCCCGTGCAGGGTAAGAGCCACACCAAGTGCTGATCGAACACGAACATGTCGGATGATTCCCTGAATAGAGCTTTTAATATGGTGCAATAGTGCAAAAGTTTGTGCCCTGTCGATCCTTTTAATGTAGAATGGCATTGTGCAAGTAATTTAGAATTATGGGAAGCAAATCAATTTACTCGGTGGTGCTTTATTAAAGAAATATCACATCACATTATTTAATTTTTTAAATCTATTTAGAGTTACATTAAATATCATGGAACATCTGTGAAACAGTTTTGCTCCTGTTGTCATTTGCTTTATAGCAGCTATTGTCACAAATTCCTTCGAAAGGAATTGTTGGCACATTAAATAAATCATGAAAACATAATAAAATGGGCATTTATAGGCATAAATAGACATAGGTATAACATTTATAGGCATTAAAATAGATCTCTAGTGTGTATATGTGTGTATACAAAAAACAAAAAATGAGCTTTTTTTTGTATCATAATTCATAAGTCAGTTATATTTCCTGCCTATTCTGTAGGTAGTAGCTTGTTTAGTTATTATATGTAAAGATACATTATCTAACGAGTGTTTCAGCTCTGAGACCCGTGTCAAGTTCTTAAAGAGTTAATAAATTATGGAAACTTTCATAGAAACACTGCAGACTCCAGAGTCTGTTTGGGCCCTAGGCAAAGATTTGCAAGTGGCAAATTTACCAGCATTCATTACCATTATCTTACAAATAATCTGACACTAGCAAAACATTGTGTAACGTAAACCTATTTTTTTTCCCCTCCAAAGTTCACAGTTTTATTTTCAAAAGATTGTTTATTCACCCTCATGGGCCCCTACAGGGGCTTGAGGCCCCAAAGAGTTACCTGCCTTGCCTGTTGACAAGAAGTGAATATATGAATATAAAGCTGTATAGATGTACTGTATACTGTATAGACAACGTTTAATTAGCAGAGGTTTGTTGATACAAAATGAATACATGTGAATGTATCAATAGAGGGGAAAAAATCAGAATAAACTCAGTGGAAAAGAACTTTCCTTTTGCATGTTCTATAAATATTCTCTAATAACCTTTGTGCCCACGCTCGTTCCGCAAGTGCCCTCAAATCTCATTCATATTCTATTTTTTTTAACGGAACAAATGAAATAAAAGGATTTTCAAAGAATGCTTTAATAAACCGTTAAGATGATCAGCTCTATTTGTAGTGCTGCTAGATTTTAGACAGCACTTATCAGATTTTATTTTGACATGTCTAACCAACTGCTTTGTGAACTTTCTCATTTCTCATGTTTTTCATTTTGTCCTATTGTTGTTTTTTAATGAAGAAATTAAAAGTATAAACATATACAGTATGTACATCAAAAACAACTGCTAAACAGACTCATGTTTATCTACAGTCCTCACAATTTTACTGCTTCTGCGACATTTCTAGAAACATTTAGTCGATAAATAACGTAGCGATAAATTCCTCACGCAGACTCCAGATGCACAGAGCGAAGATTCCTGCCGGAAAAATCCAGCCACCTGGTGGCTTTGTCCAGTTTTCCTGGAGCAGGTAACACCTGGGTGAGACACCTGATTGAGCTCGCTACCGGATATTACACAGGCAGCTACTACTTCGATGGCACACTTTATAACAGAGGTAAACAGACCAGACATTTTCTTCTAAATGCATTTACGTTATAGTAATATCAAATGAGAACATTTTTGCGTACTGAAATAAGAGAATATGTGGACAATCAAGTTTAAACTTAATTTAAATAAAGTTTCTAATTACTAGATTAAATAATTCATGCAGAATTGAAATAAACCAGGTACATTTAATTAAACCAGGAATCTTATCTGGATGTTGGCACTGGAACTATAAGTTGGAACTTTGAGTACTGTAAAATTAGTTGAATAGAACAGGGGTAATGTGGATATGATAAAGAGCCAGTGATCTAAATTTCTCACTTTAGTCGAGAGTGCATGGCAAAGATCCCAAGGCTGTTGACCTGGCCTCCAGATTTCCCAGATCTCAGTCTAGACAAACAAGTCTGATCCAAACAAGCCCCACCTGCAACCCAGAGCACCCATAGGACCTAAAGAATACCCCCCCCAACCCCCAGAGGTGAAGGCATGGACTGAAAGGCCAGAGCTCAGAGCTTTCTTAGTGGGACAAGGGGAACATAATGGTTAAGTGGTAGCTCAGTGGTTAAGGCATTGGACCACGGTTCAGAAGATCCCAAATTCAAACCCCACAACCATCAAGCTGCCACTGTTGGGCCCTTGAGCAAGGCCCTTAACCCTCAACTGCTCAGATGTATAATGAGATAAAAATGTAAGTCGCTCTGGATAAGAGCGTCGCACAATGCCTAAAAATGTAAAAAAGAAAAAAAAAAAAAAACTTAATGTTTTGCATTGTGAAGTTATGGTTGATTGGTGTTTGAAAACAAACTTAATTTAGTCACATCGAATCACCATGTACAGTACATGTGCACTTGAGACCATTAAAGGAAGCAAGACCATTCAATTAACCATCCAATGAACCTCTTAATGATTGACTGATTGATTGTTGTACTGAAGATGCACTTTCCATTATTCAAAGACACGAAATCAAAATATAACCTTCGCTGACATGCGCAAAGTAGTTCTGCTCACTATGATGAACCCAATCTGCTGGAAATTTTCCTCCCAGTTTTGAGGTTTTTGTGGCTTTATATCTTGTCTAATAAATCCTGCTTCCGCATTACGATTGGTTACAAGAATTCAGTCTCGTCTGTGATTGGTTAGATGCTTTACTACATTCAGTTCTCCTTCCTCATTAAGAGACCCAGTAGATGAAGAGAGCGAAAACATAGTGGGAAAAAGTTGTTCTCATTGAGTATTGATCAGGAATTAAAGCAAAAATGTACTCCTGGAAACTCATCACATCACCTAATGTTCGTAGAAACAATATTTTTGTTATTCTGATGAGAGAAAAATTATCAGATTAAGTGTTTACCCACCCTTGCAGTAGGTACTATTTACCTACTGAATGGTCTATTAAAGGTTAACCCCGCCCCTTTTGTTCTGATTGGGCCAACTCCCGTAAGGTGGTCACATGAAGCATTTTATTCTGATTGATCTATTATTCCCAATATTACTGTGATATTAGAATCAGGGTGAATGCAGGTACTGTGACCTACAGATAGCAAAGAGCTCCAACATGTTTCTACCAAACTCTGATTCTGACTCTAGTTTAATCCGAACTCTGAATTTGCCATTTAATGTGCAGCTGGTAGGCAAGAGTCTTCTTTCAAGGCTTTTACACACATTACTTTGTGCTTCTAAAGTGTGAATCTGATCGAAATTGATACTTTTGGTCCTTCCTGCTACTTGTCAAATCATTAAATGAACCAAAAAGCATTAAAAAGTAATCTAAGTGGTGTGGGTTTAAAACCGACCTTGTAAAGACTCGCTCATTCATGGGTAAGAAATAGGATAGAAAAAGTGAACAGACCTTTGGTACTTGTGTAGAGAAATGAGAAAAATCGCCCAAGAATGGAGGCCACGGCTATATAAATGATTAGACGATTATATAGACAGCTAATTTATAGACAGAACATTTTACATCACATTATTTTTATTATTATTATTATTATTATTATTTTCTGTTTATTGGCTTCAATGTACAGTATGTGATGCATGTCACATCATCATTTCTCTCTAAGTAACCATGAAATAACTAAAAAATAAAATAGTTATTAGGTAAAGCAAGTAGTCGAGGGATTTAACCGAAGCTGTAGGTCAAACAGCTCATATCCATCACTGACCTGATGTCATTAGTCTGGCATGAGAAGGAGAAGCTCCATTACTCAGATTACTCGAAACTGTGTGCTTTTGTTAATGAGCCGTGTCACTGAGATTCACTGCGTCTCTTTCATGCGTCACATCTCAAACCTCCCTCCTTCTGCTCAGGCTTCAAGGGTGAGAAGGATTACTGGAAAAGCGGACGCACCATCTGCGTGAAGACGCACGAGAGCGGCAAGCGCGACATCGACATGTACGACTCGGCCATCTTGCTGATCAGAAACCCGTACCGCTCTCTCATGGCCGAGTTCAATCGCAAATGCGCAGGACATCTCGGCTACGCCTCGGACCAGCACTGGAAGAGCAAAGGTATCAGCATCACGCCACGTTACTGTCACTGCCTTATTGGGAAAAAAAAAAAAAAAAAAAAGATTCTGAATTCCGGATTCTGATTGGTCAACAGTGCTGATTAATTTTCCCTTTGCAGTTTTAACATTCTTACCTTTTATGTTTTATGGACTTCCCATAACATTAACTGTAACTATAAATTGATAAATGAAAAAGTACAACTCGTCATTCAATGAAAGTGCTTTAGTATAAGAAGAATAAAACAAAATGATGTAATTTATTAGAAAATATTCTTTGGTTTTGTACCGGTAACTCACTCATTGATTCTTTTCCAGTAACAGCACCACAGAAAGTGTGTTTTTACTTCCTCATTGCCTAGATCAATGCTCTTATCTCTGTAATGAAAAAAGAAGAAAGCTAGTTGGTTTGCAAAGTTTAATTAAAGTCGATTAAGCCACAGCAGAATTAAATAGATATCTGTGTGTCTGTGCAGAATGGCCCGAGTTTGTAGGCAGTTACGCGTCCTGGTGGGCATCTCACGTTCTGGACTGGCTCCGATTCGGCCACAAGCTGCTGGTGCTTCATTATGAAGAGCTGCAGGAGTCGCTGGTGCCCAGACTTCGCTCTGTTATCTCCTTTCTCAACATCAGCACCAGCGAGGAACGCCTGCTTTGCGCCGAAACCAACAAGGATGGCCATTTCAAACGCTCCGGCGCTCGCCGGCCCACTTTTGACCCCTTTACCCCAGACATGAGACGATTGATTGACAGTTATATTAAGGTGGTGGATCAGGCACTCAGAGACAGCAACCACAGCGGGCTGCCTCAGGAGTACACACCAAGATGATGGGGGTTATAAACATGTTTAGTTTTCCTTCACCATTTAAATTAAGGGCTTTATTCAAGAGAAATGTTGGTTCTGTTCTTGGAGCTTCATCAGGATTTGACATTTCTTTTGCAGTTTAAAGCATCAGCACTTCGCAGAACTCCATCATGCTTAATGTTGCGGTAAAGATTAATTAAAGATTCGATATCACAAGATTCTCCTTATCATTAAAAGGGAAAAGGTTGACTTGCTAAACCAAGTGAAAACTGATGTTTAGAATGTGGATGCCATTTTCTAAAGGTTAATTTAATCAACTTTGCTTAGTCTCCAAATTGTTTTCAGTGTAATTAGATAATACGTGTCATTTTTCAATAAAATGTAACAAACTGAAAAGAAGATGTCAGCTGTTTTAGCATCTCTATTATCCGAAAGGAATAAATTCATTAATTACACGGCAATGCTCACATGATACATCTTCTGCACTGATATTAGGGTTGTAGTCAAAAATTAGTGCATGTAGTATTTTGATGTGTACATACAGTATACTTATAGGAATAGGAGGTGCACTATTTATTGGACCTTCAATGATGAAGAAATATACTATAGGTACCCATGAAGAAATAGTAATTTTGTAGTAAGTAAAATATTTAATTGTGCCTAATTTGTTCTTTATTGAAAAAATTAAGCCGTAATAAATCAAACTGATGTGCAAGTCATTAAATAATACAAATAATAAATATAAAAAAATAATAATACAATAATAATAATACAAAAATCTGGACACAAGAGGGAAAAAAAATCAAGATCATATAACTCAAACTTCCAGGTCAGTCTTTCAGCATCAAAATAAGGAAAGAGCAAATAAAATGTATCATAGCATATCTTGTCCTGATTTATAAGCAGTGGTATTCTTGCGGTTTTCAAATTTTTACCAGGAAGTCTGACCCGAAGGATTTTTTTTTCTCCCATGTCCCAACTTTTTTCCTTAATCAGATATTTTTTTTCCAACCAAGTGATGAAAAAACTAAGAAATTAAATGATATACAAAAATATAAATAAACTGTAAAACAAAAGTAAAAGAACTAAGGCATAAAAGTGAGAAAAAAACAGCAAAAGTGTTTAAACTGAGGAGCAAGAGTAAAAAAATGAGAAATAAAAATAAGCATGAAAGTAAATAAACTAAAGAGCAAAAGTGAAAGAAACTAAGAAACAAAAGTGAAAATTCTGAGGAGTGAAAGTAAAAAACTGAGGCATGAAAGTAAAAAAAAAGGAGTGAGTAAAAAAATTATGAGCAAAAGTGAAAAACTGAGTGTACGTGCATGTTATTCACAAGTTCTGACGCGTGTCTTTTGTTACACAGTGTCACTCACAACTCCAGACGTGTCGTTAATTTCTTTGTCTTTTATTTATTTTCAACATCAAAGTACAACGGTTGTTACAGTTTCTTGCATAAATCCACTGTAGTCATGACAAGTTGCTCGCTGTGTTCTATAGCTTCGATAGATTACAGTTACAACAACTCATTTTACTGTATCCTTTTAGCTTACTGTCTCACGGGCAAAAGCTTGTGTTCTCCACATCTTTCTATTCCGTGTCTTAAAGGTCCTACACATTATATTTTTCATTAAAATGTTAATATGATCTTTAGGGTCTTAATGAAAAGTTTGTATTATACATTAATTAAAAATTCAAAAGGATTGTGTAAAAAAAACACTACTTTTACCTGGTAAAAACTAGCTCTGTTCTCAGCAACCTGTTTCAGTACATGCTAATTTAAATGCTCATGACCTCTGCTGAGACCGCACCTCCCCCCCCCGTTCTGTGGGGCGTGACACGTCGGGTATAGCGACGGAAGTGTAGTCCAGTGCGGGCAATGCTTTGGACTGCATTACCCACAAAGGATTGCCACAACGCAGTGCTTTGTGGGTAATGCAGTCCAAACTGGAAAACTATGGAATATGGAGCCCGAGCCTGTTTTCTTCAGTCGTTTTTGGTTTGATTTAAGTACGGAACCTACGCGGAAGTTTGTAATATCGCCTAACAACGCAGAAATTAAAAGAATGGACATGATCGACTCGATTTGTCTTTCTCATCACTGCATGGGCATGAATTAACGGGCTGTTGCGCTGCCGCGAGCAACAACAACAAAAGCAGTCTGGTGAAAAATGATTATCGCAAACATGAACGCATTTAGGTAAATCAGCGGGGACATTAGCTTTAAAAACTAAATTCAGCCACTGCGTCCTCAGTGGCTCAGATGTCGGTAGTAAATGCCGACTGAGGTGTTCGCTATTACACCCAACAACTGTACACAACACTCGCTTAGGCGTCATTTTGCTCCAGCGGCGAAAAAACAATGGCCGACAGCGTCTTCTCACTTGGGGCGGGTCTTTGCTAAAACACCAGTGTCAATCAACTTGTGTAGGAACGCCCTCTTGTGGTGTGGCGTCACAAGGCAAGGCTTTTGCGATTGGCCTGATTTCAGAAGGGGGATGTTACTGTTGTAAAAGAAAAACACTGGGCGGCTCTTTTTCATCGTAGAGTGGTTGTGTACGCACTCTCCTAACACACAGTTCAGTCCAAACAGCTTGAAATAGTGCATGTAGTGCTGTATGACCCCTTTATCAACAACTGAACAACTAACGTGCGTGATAGACATGCAGATACATAACTGTGAGATGATGTCACAGAACAACTCATGAAATGATGTCACAATACAAATTATGAGTATGATACTTAATGCTTAATGCTTAACTAATAGACGTAATGCCTAATGCTATTAACTAATTAACTAATAAATTGAAATTTAATAAACACAACAACAAATTACAGAAATTAAATATGGCCCTTACACTGAGGAACGAAAATTAAAGAACTGAGGTGTGAAAAATAAAACACATGGGAATACTATTTTGCACTTTTTGAAAGTTAATGAAAAACTAAAAAGAGAGGAGCGAAAGGAAAAAAACTGAAGAGCAAAAGTGAAAAAACAAGCAAAAGTACAAAAAACTGAGGAGTGAAAGTGAAAAAGGTGAAAGTAAAAAATGAGATGAATAGTTAACACTGTCGCCTTGCACCTTCAGGTCCTGGGTTTGATTCCCGCCTCAGGGTCCGTGTGCAGGGAGTTTGCATGTTTTCCCAGTGCTTTTTGGGTTTCCTCCGGGTACTCCGGTTTTCTCCCACAGTCCAAAGACATGCAGATTAGGCTAATAAGCATTCCTAAATTTCCCGTAGTATGTAAATATTGACCGGAGGTCTGACCACGGTCGTACAGGATGGAATAAACATAATGGTTATTATTGCCCTCCACAGTCCCTAGTTGGTCTACAATGGACAGTATATACAGTAGCCAGTGCAGTTAGTTTGAGCTACTAACAAAGCTAACACGAAGCCTGGCAGACTTCAATTGGGCACGTTTCCACTTCATTTACATATTAAAATTCATTTATTGTGTTCTCTAAAATAAATTTTGGCTTTTCTTCTTTTTCATCAGAATTGAAAAACGATAAACGGATGGTAAACACATACGAACGACACCATCGGCGCTCACACCACACCAACAAGAAATAAATCACAATAAGGGCAATACGATTGACGTGTTGGTGTTAATACAGGATTACATACACTATTTGACCGTACTATGATATGCTACAGTGAGTGTCAACAAAAAAGTCAGATTGTTAAAACAGCAACACTTTTTTCACTTCTTTGCTTCACACATCCCAAAGGGCCGTCGTGTTGATTCAACCTACTTACTGAAACCTCTTCAAACACAATCTGGACTGTTTTAATAGACAGACTGGTGCTAGCATCCCTCCTGCTAATCCTTACTAAGCAGATTAGCATGATGACAGTCCACTCCAGATGGGTCTGAGTTTCACATCGGGTTGCACAGCTGCATGGACAGAGATCAGGGCTGGTGTAAAAGCGAGTGAGATTAGAGATTTATAGATTACTGAACCTCCAGTGGCTCATGATACTTAATGTGTACAAGGAAACATAATGTAGTTTGTAAGATGGTTAGCCAAACCTGGTGTAATACATATAGACAACTTAGGGTTTTTAGGTTTTACTCTTAAAACAGCATTATACGATATTTACAAACTTTAAGACTTAACACTAAAAATGTTGGAACCAACAGAAAATTTCTAACATAAAATACAAAAAATAAGTCAAAAATGATCCACACTCCGGTTATACTAAAACTTGGCCACACTGTCTTATTAGCACTTTCCACTCAAGGCTACTGTCTTCCCAGGGACTGCCAAAAATGGGTGCACTGCTTGTAATTTGTGTGTTTTTTGAAGTCTGAGAGTGTACCTAGTAATGAATCAACTCACAGAAGAGCATAAACAGACGTTTGGATATCTACAAATAAAATTTGGACCGATACTCTAAGGAAGGTAAAAGTTTCTTCGGTGAAAGAGAATCATTACCGATGACTAGACACGGTTTCATCACTACGAGCCTGAGAGTAAACGGCAGAGTATGAAAAGGAAACATCCTCAATGTTCAAAATTCAGTCATCAGCTGGAAAAAAAAAAATCGATGCTGACAGTTTTCTGGGATTCTCAAGGGTTAGTATCAACATTGCTCATTACAGTGAAAAGGTTGTTAAAGAGCCGAAGCCCAAACTTCGGATTAAAAGGCAGACAACTATTTCTGCCCACACTGTGTCAACTGTCGACAATCTGCGAAGACTTTGTTTCGAGGTGTTAAAGCATTCTCCCTATAGCCCTATAGTCGCTCCATTAGACTTTCATCTGTTTGGTCCCCTGAAAGCAGAACTACAGTACAGTACGAGGAAGAAGATTGACTTCTGATGAAGAAGTGAAGACAGCAGTGCATTCGGGGCTCACAGCGCATTTTTAACGAGGAAATATGAACGAGTGATTACAGATGGACGAAGTGTTTTGAAAAACAATTATGTCGAAAAATGATGTCTTCTCTACGGGTTAATTAAGCTCTACAACCAGAATGTGGATCATTTTTAACTCACCCTCATATTATAATTATGATTTCTGACTTTAAGGAATATTAATATAATACAAAGCCTTGTCCATTTGCTTTTATTTTCCAAATTATTTTAATAAGTGCTTCACTTTTTTTTTATGAGAGTATGACGTATCAGTCTTTCATTAATTAAATCCTGTAAGTGCTTTATTCCTGATTTAATACTATTGCTGGTGATTGTATAAAGGAACGTACGTTTGCAGTTCACATAGGCGACATGGAATTATGAATTATCCCAGTACAGTAGACTGTTGTTTCTCTTTAGCATGCAGATTAGATTCCTCAATGAGCTACAAAAGAATAATAATGGCTTCGGTGTTCAGTCATTTTTCTCAGGATGTCACTGAGCTTCATGCTTGAAAAGGCCTGTGACAGATTAATCTACTTACTATGATGATATAGATGTGTGTGCGTGTGCGTGTGCGTGTGTGTGTGTGTGTGTGTGTGTGTATTAACATGCATTGCAGGGCCCCTTGTTGGACAATGCAAATCCCATTTCATTCTCATCATTCATTGATTATATTCTATACATTACTTTTTTTTATACACTTCACTGCAACGAGGACAGAATGTGTGATTTCTGCCACTGGAGGGGTTTGTAAGAGTCTGAATCTCTAAAAAAAAATGATTAGCAGGATTTATGGTAAATGCTGAAACTAATACAAAAGAAAAAGTATTGCATCTGGGGAAGATATTCTGTCTTTAAATGTTGTGTTAAAGGGGAACACAGGTGGATAAACAGTAGGGGTGTGTATGGCTTTTCCTGAACGAAACAGCGAGCATGATATAGTACATGGTCAGCATGCCAATGTCTGAAAATTCGAAATGGGAAAATATTCATTACAATACAGTTTTTAGGTTATTTTAACGCTAAATTTAAAAAAGTCAGTGTTTTACGATTTTTTAAATTAAATTACATTTATTAAATATTTTTATGAAGTCATGACTCCTTCACTGAGACCAACACCCCCAGAAGCCACGCCTTCCTCCCTACCTCAAACTGACACCCACGGTGGCCACGCCTTCTTTCCTGGGACAGGCACCCACAGAGGCCACGCCTCCTTCACTGAAACAAAAAGGCCACACCTCCTTCACTGACCCACATGGAGGTCATGCATTTTTTAATTATTTTTTCTTTTTTGCGTGTAACTTGTTTATTTGTACACTTATTTATCTGCTTCATGGTTAAGAAAATTCCTAAAATGAATGTTAAATTCTTCCAAATTTTAAGAGTTTGATGTAGTTAGAGCCAACATCAAAATAATATTAATAGTCATGAAACCAGATGGAAACACTAACCTTAGCCTTAGCTTTAATGATAACGCTTCATAATACAACTTGACTCATACGAGCTGTTGTGAAGTTGTAGATGTAAGATGAAATGCACTTCCTCAGACTGCTTTTTTTTTTAAAGGAACTGTGTCACGTTTTCTTTTCAGTCGTCTTGCTGTCCTATCCCCGGTGTAACTGACTTAAAGCTTTTACTCTAAGCGCGTGTGTCCCTGATAGAGCAGTTCAACATTGAGTAAAGATTGGAGTTACGCCTCGTGGGACACGGAACTGTTCCCAAGGACAATGCTTTCTAGGTTGAATTCATAAAGGACTACTCAGCTTTTTCTTAATGTGTCCGAAACGGTTGGTTATGTACATTATGTAATTATGATGGTTATCATCTCCTTATAAAGATTAACTTGAATAAGTAAACATTTTATTTGCCTAATTGTTTTTTGCGCCGCAGTATCCGAGTGAAATGCTAGTGTCTCACGATCGGCCACGCCTACTTCGATCAGAGGGTGCAGGCTGCTTGTTAGTACCACGTATTATGGAAACTACAACAGGGGGCTGGTAGCAGTTTTCTTACAAAGCCCCAAAGTTATGGAATAGTCCCCCAATTAATGTTCGGGACTCGAGACACAGTCTCAGAATTTAAGTCTAGGCTAAAAACCTCTTTATATAGCCAAGCATTTTTGTAAATAGATTTGCCTTACAGTAGGTAAAGGCGCAGGTCTGGGGGACTAGATGGTATGTAAAATATTATGGTGAACCCGTGAAACTGATATATAACCAAAGAATTTGGAGTTCAACAGTATTGAATGGTTTCTACTTGTGAATAATATTTCTTACTGTAGAATGGTAAATTGTTTGGAAATTGTTTTATAACACTTTTTGGGGATTTGAAAATTCCTAGTCAAACTCCAGACCTCAACCCAACCGGTATGCTGTGTGGAGGGACCTTAAGAAAGCTGTGCATAAGCAAATTTCCCAAAATATCCCTTTTCATTGAATCAAGGAAGTAATCAATGACCAGCAGATTATTATTATTATTATTATTATTATTATTATAGAATATTTGGGATATATTCTGGACACAACACAGATTGCATGTTCATACTGTAGAATATGTAAATTTCTGTGCGCATGTTTGTGCAAGTCAATATGTGCGAGTGTGTCTGTGTGTGTAATTCATTATGGGAAGCATGCTCTGTCCCGCTGACCTCGCAGATGGCAGGCATGATACCTCTCTAGCTTGTCTGATTCCCTCAGGTGCTCTTAGCACAGCATACGCTCCGGCTTAGATGCTGTCACTGGTGTGACCCATCAGCAATGGCTGTCGCTGAACAGATGGTTGCTGCATATTGTAATTGCTCCCTCCGTGATCACACACAGGTTTGACGAGCATGTTGATGTTACCAAGCACTGAATTACCGTCTATTAGAGGTCATAGGATATCTATCACCCAAGTGCCAAATTAAAGGAAAAAAGAGCATAATGGGTCTATCGTATAGCGTTTTCACGAGATCACAGAGAGCCAGAAAAGCTTTAATGCACCTTGATATTAAATTTGATAAACATCTCTGAGACAGTAATGCATGCTGAACGGCATTCTTCATTAAAAATCTTCACTCAGCTGGTGGTTTGAAGATAATGGTAAAGATGATGAAGCCCATCAGGAGGGAAATGTTTCATCATGAGTTAAATGTGATCACTCAGAACCTTTATATTGAACTTTGTATGGATTTAAAGTGACCCTTCTTTCTCTAAAAGACAAGTGGCATCAAGAAATGAGTCAGTGAACAAACGAAGGAATTATTAATTTAAGAGAGCTTAAATTTCCTTATCAGTGAATGAATGAACAGCAGAATGATTGAATTAGCCAATAAATGCGTGAATAAACCAAATCAACACAAATCTTTCATTAAGCAATGAATGAATAAATGAGTCTAAAAATGAATCAACCACTAACTCAAGAATCAATAAATGAATCATTGAATGAATTAGGCGATTAATGACCTATTAGATTACTCAAAAATAATCAACGACTGAGAAAATGAATGGATGACATCAAATTGTATAAGAAAAACAAAATAAACTACTAAATGAACGCCTCTCCCATTGCAAGGTGGGAGACCAGACCCACCAAGCTTTCTCCCTTTTAATTTGTCTATATTCTATAATAAATTCTGTTGTCTTACAGTATTTATCTCCTAAGGGAACATTAACCTTCGCACCCGACTCGAGCACATGCGTGAATATCTGTTTGATTAGCCCCGTTCATGAGATCATGACCCTGTATAGTCTCAGAGTTGTGGGTTTTATTGTAATGCGCCGCATGATCACTGTGTTTAGAAACCTATAAAATGTTATTGTACCATAACCTTAGATTTATGATGGCCTTGGGGGCCAAACAACAAAGAATGCCAAATGCCAAGAGTCCTAAAATACCACATTATTTTCTGATTTGTGTTTGATACAACATCAAGATTAAAGCTCGGAACGAGAACAAAGTTTAAATGGGTTTTTTTTATTTATTTATTTTTTTTGAAGTTGTAGGCCTACAGTATCTACTGTATTTTGGCCATTATGTGTGTGTGGAGGGGGAAAAGGCTTTGAAAGCTACATTCTAGCTATGCATGATGGGTGCATCGCTTCATGCGCTTCCCTTCTTACCCTGACGCACTCATCGCTTTAGAATAGGCTCAATCTGGACTCCTCAGACCTCTCCATAGTGTCAAAGTCCAATCTTTATGCTCCATAACAAACTGAAGCTTTTTTTTTTTTTATTATTCGTCTCACTAACAAGTGGTTTTCTTATGGCCACACAGCTGTTTCTACTGTATAGTGCAACTCCACCAAGCATTAAAGTCATCTTCATTCAAGATTTTTTTTTTTTTTTTTTTTTTTGGCCAAACATTTCTTTCTCAAAGGTTTTTTGTTGTTGTTGCTTGAATTAGGATGATAATTTGACTTTTCTGGAATACAGTAACATCTCTTTCGTGACCATAGGATACATCATCCTAAATGATAGTTTAAGAAATGAGAAGCTCCTCATTTCTGCATCAGGTTCAAAGAATTGCTCCCACCTGAAACATTAATTACTGCAGGAATCATCGAATTAAAGCATGTGCTTATTTGAATTAAATTGGCTCGGGACAACCAGAGTAGTAAAAAATAATGAATTACAATTCATAATGTATTTACAACAATTGAGATTTCTATTGAGAATGGCAGAACTTTTGGTACACTCCCCAGTCATTACAGAGAAGGAAATCTCAAGAAGTTAAAGACTGTGTCTGATAAATATTGATCTACTATTGTATCAGTGTGTCTCTATAGAAAAGTCCTTGTGCATCTGGCTTATATGAAACTCTGAAAGACATTAAATACTTTGATACTGAAATATTTGTGATGAGTTTAATTATTCTGGCTCTAATACCCTCTTTAATTCATGGTACAGTTTATCCTATCCAAACTGCAGTTAGAAAATTAGCTAAACTGTTAATAGGGCAGTTTGATTGCGTGCTCTGGCCTGAACCATATGTCCATGAATATCAAATGAGACTTTACACAGAGAAACATTTCACCCGACCAATTTAACTCGACAGCATTTTTAATTTTCCTCTCCGTCTGAAAAGAGTACAAAATATTCCCACGGAGGACCGCACTGGTAACAGTTATAAGGAAGTCACTTAAAGAGAATTGCTTTGCTTGGAAATGTGATTAATTTTATGGTTTGTTAAGCAGCACTTCTACATTTTTACTGAAACTGGCTTCATCTTGGGTAAAAAGTACTCGAGACTTAATGGCGAAGTGACAAAGTGGTCTCCTTTCTAGCAAAACAAAAACAAACAAACAAACAAAAGATCATCATTTATCAATATACAGAACATCCTGTCATCACCTTCTAACAATACATGCAAGGTGCAAAAGAGCATAACCTATATTAGCATGAGTTCTTTAAATTAATTCTTTTCAAATTCTCCGCAATATTAATATTTTTAATATATTTTTTAAAATATTATCTCAATCATTAATTGATATCTATACATCTGTCAGTATCAGTAAAAACAGAACATCAACAAATTAATTAATTTATCAAATGATAAATCAAGGAACATTAATGAATAAAGTAATGAATAAAGAAGTGAATAAATAAAAGAACATAAATCAATTTATCAATGAAAGAATCAAAGAAAAATAAATTATATATATATATATATATATATATATATATATATATATATATATATATATATATATATATATAATGTAATTAATTAATAAAATAATATTATAGAATTAATCAATTCATGATTAAATCACCTCCAATGTTGAGGGTTCAATTCTCACCTTGGGTCGTTTGCATTTAAGCATTTGGCAGAGCTACGTAGATTTTATCTCATTTTTTACATTTGAGCGTTAAGGGCCTTGCTTAAGGGCCTATAATGGCAAGTTCATGGTGCTGGAGTTTGACCTTTTGATCAATAGTCCAATGCCTAAACCACTACTCTACCCAAGACCCAAAGTACTCTATCTATCTAGCATCAAACAACGTTTTTTAGACAAGCGACATCTGCTTCGGCCAGGAACCGAACCTGGGCCTCCAGCATGATAGGCGAGAATTCTACCACTGAAATACCAATGCAGAGAGTTTGCATGTTCTCCCCATGTTTGGTGAATTTTCAGGCACCCACGACCTTGTGTCTAGGATAAGTGGTATACATGAATGAATGAATGAATCTATGAATGCATTAATAGGGCCAGGGGTAGCTCAGTGGTAAGGCATTGGACTATGGTTCGGAAGATCCCAGGGTCAAACCCCATGACCACCAAGTTGCCACTGTTGGGCCCTTGAGCAAGGCCCTTAACCCTCAACTGCTCAGATGTGTAATGAGATTAAAAAAAAAAAATGTAAGTCGCTCTGGATAAGAGCGTCTGCCAAATGCCTAAATGTCAATAAAAGCATACTTAAATGCACCAATTAATGAATCAAGGAATACGAATGTAATTAAACAAATGTTTCACTCTATATTTTCTTGTTCCTATTCTTGGCTGACAAAAGTACAACCCAACGTGCTTCGCTGCTGTTGTCATTAATCTGCCACAAGGTTATTTTGTGTGTTCTGAGATGTTTTTCTGCTCACCACGGTTGTAAACAGTGATCTGTTTGATATGTTACCATAGGCTTTCTGGCAGCTTGACCTAGTCTCTACTTTCCTCTAACCTCTCTTCTTAACAAAAAATTATATATATATATACACACACACACTTTTCTTTAGCATTTTCTTTTACAATATATAAACTAAAAAGACTGTTTTGTTTCTGAAATGCACAAACCACCATGCCATGGTCAAAATCACTATTTAAAATATTAATATTTAAACCCAACACAATCTATTTATCCCTTACTGGTCGAATTTAAGGAAGAGTGAGAAGTGCGAAAAGCAGAGATCAAGCGGCAGAGTATTGTTGGAAAACTTGCAGCAGAACCAGGAAGGATCGGGCGTAGATGCCCAGAGGCACCGAGCGAAGCAGAAAAAGTACTGTCAGCTCAGAGAATAAAGGAGAGATCAGTACATCTTCTAGCCCTGAGCTTTCTGCTGAATGGATCCTACTGAGACTTTGGTGTGTTGCTGTTAAGAGTCGCAGTAGGGGTGCGCTGTTTACGCTCGAGGGTCTGGCTGAACCTGGTGTATGTTAATCATATGCAGCTCAGGGAGGGATCTAAATAAAAATGCACGGCAAGAGGAAATGAGCATTCACAAACTTATTCATAGATACATTAATCTGTACACATACAGTCATGTTCAAAAGTTAGTACCCCCTCTTCTAATTATATGTTTTTTGTGTGTGTGCATGTAAAACAGTCATCTGATTGTATTGGCTCTCAGTAAAACCTCAGGTTGAACAACATCATAATTTTTTTTTTTTACAGTGTAATTATTTATTTAACTAAAATAAAGCCATAAGGGGAAAAAAAACACCTCTGGGTAATGCAAAGTACCCCCAATATAATAGCTTGAAGATCCACCTTTAGCCACAATAACTTGAAGTAATCTTTTCCTGTATGGCTTTATCAGTCTCTTGGGGGTGTTTCTCTGAGCTTTGCATGGTCTGACCTTGAGGTGAATGTTCTGGAATGTCCACTCCTGGGAAGATCGGCGACTGTCTCGAATGCTTTCTATTTGAATCCTTCTCACTGTTGATCGTTAAACGGCAACAGTCCTACAACAATCAATCCTTTCCAGACTGATATGCAGCAACAATTGTTTCTCTTAAACCCACTGCCAAAACTTTTGCTTTACATTTAGGCATTTGGCAGACGCTCTTATCCAGAGCAACTTACATTGCTATCTTATTATACATCTGAGCAGTTGAGGGTTAAGGGCCTTGCTCAAGGGCTCAACAGTGGCAACTTGGTGGTTGTGGGGTTTGAACCTGGGATCTTCCAAACCGTAGTCCAATGCCTTAACCACTGAGCTACCCCTGGCCCCTGCTTTAATAGAGGTCTGCACACCTGCTGATGATCATTCAATCAAGGGCTGATGATTAGCATCACCTGGCTACAACTTACCCTCTTAAATCCCCATGGACATTGTAAGGGATACTCAGTATTGGCCACAGGTTTGTTTGTCTTTGGCTACATTTTCGTTAAATAGACAATGGCACTGTGAAAAAAAGCTATATGATGTTGTTTGTCTGATGTTGCATTTGTCGAATACTAAGACCAGCTACAGTACGATCAGATGATTTTTATTATGTTCTTGCACAAAATATTTTTTTTTTATTTTGTGCAAGTTAAAATTAAAAGAGAAGGTGTTATCTTTTACACATGACTAATGTCTTTTGGACTTTATTAATTAAAATTGAACATCAAAAGAAATAAGGTGCATTCATTTAAAGTATACCGTACATTTGCAACCTATTAAAAAACAAAAAACTAAAATTTATTTAAAAAAATGATATTCAGGACGAAGCTGGTCAGTTATTCATTTTTAACATTACTTAGTAGTGTGCTCTAATTTGCTATTATTGCTTTCCCTGTAATTAAGCTGTTTATCAAAATAAATTCTAACTCACATCTGCAAAATCACATAGCAGATCCCTAATGCTGACGATGATGATGATGTGACAAGGCGAAAATATATGTTTACTCGCACCACAGTGAGAAAACTCACTCTCTCTCTCGTTTGCAATCGTACTTTGTCGGTGCGTGCCCGACCATTTAATTACACGCTGACAAAAGTAGATGTACAAACTCATGCCAGATGAAGTCCAAACACACACACATTTGTCTCTGCATCTGCTTAAATGGACATGTTGACATTTAAATCACACCATGGTGATACACTTGTAAACATTCATTTGTCATTAATATACAGTGCCAGTCATTTGTAGAGTTGATGCCTAATGAATTAAGGCTATTCTTCAGATGAACACTTCATGTTGATTTTGTCCTTAGTTTTCCACCTGTCAGTATGTTTGTTTTGCCCTTTTTAAATGGTAAACTGGGAGAGATTGGTCTGCACATAAAGAACCATGTGCTAATTTTAGATCACAGTTTGAGCTCATTCATCGATTTGGGCTTGCTTAACATCAGACGTAAATAGGAAGATATGGTATCATGAGGTTGGAATATAAGTTGGATTACAGGGAACCTAAAGTGCTCTCATCCATGCAAGCATTCAGACATCACTTTTAGATCATCCTCCTACCAACATGTTATTGGGAATTGAGAGGAAACGTAAGACTCCCAAACAAATACAGGAAGAATGGGCAGAACTTCACACATACAGTACAGTATAATAACCCAGTCTTAGGAACCCCTGGAGCAGCTACAGAATCATAGTCAGGTTCTAGTAGATGTACTTCTGTCTTGTATAAAAGTTCCTCACCATACAGTCCCTAATGTTCTTCATACATTCAGCAACTTTTTTTCAAACTGGTGTCCATCATCTGTTTTTTTCTGATATATACTGTACACTCCAGTGTCATCATAATGGCAATGCACTCTACCTCTTTCCATGGGTTTCTTGACTTACTAGTCAGTTTCGATAAACATTTTGGTTTTTGAAATCATGTTGATGACTTCACTTATTCACTAGAGTGCAAGATTTTAGATCTGCCACCCTTGGATCCATCTCACACTTGGAGTCCGGCTTTGTCAAAAATGCCTCCAGTTTTCAAAAATGACTGTCCTTCCACACTGTTGTCGCCGCCAGCAAACTTCTTAGAAGTTGCCAAGGGTTGCCATGACCTCTAGACTAAACCCACCATGCACAATAGTCATGTTTTTTTTTTATTTGTCCGCTCATACCAGGTTTACACACTTGCTTCCTGCGTAATCAAGCCAGATGGTGCAAAGGCGGCAGAAATAAGCAAGAATTCAATCCAAGCATTTTGACAAGTAAAACTTGATTAGCTTGCTTTATACCATCTTTTATGCATGTGCATTTGCACCTTTCTCAGGGTGCATAATTGATTTCTACTTTCATGATTAAGTTCCAAACGGGAGAAAAAAATCTCTAGATGCTCTAAATCATTTCTTGCTATATTTTTCATGCAGAACCAGGTGTGGTGTGATAGTTAACCGAAATTTTTATTGCTGCCCATTCGTACAGAAGCAGCAGGTCTTGTCTTTATTTCTTTAGTAGTCAATTTATTTACTTTAATCACTAATAACGAAGTATAACCTTTTTTTTTTCTTTTTTTTTTTGTTGTAGATGCTAAATTGATTTATTATACACAGTCCTCATATATGACCACTTTCAGTATTTGTGATGTAATAGATACAAAATCTATGATGGGAAAGTTATGCATGCTTCTATCATATACACTACATACACACATTTCTACATAGTATGTGTATTGTCTCATTTGTTTATGTTATAATGGTATAGAAAATTGCCATTATTCTCTTCAAACTTTGCTTTCGTGATCTGGTTAATAAAATGTATAAATTAAACTATTTTCAATGTAAAAACAAATCTGCACATTTCCATTTACATAAGGTTGGAATACATTAATATATAAATCAAAACGTACATATATTTATACAAGTTATAAAACAATGAACAAAAATGTTTAGAAATGCGTAGTTTTTTGAGATTTCTGACTAATGTAAATTAATTTCATGTATCAGCCCCCAAATATACTGTAGTCTCTTATCATGTATTTGTTAGGCGCTCAGTGGTAGTCCCATTCAAAGTCAAGTATGCTGAAATATGCCTTGTAGGCTTGACATATTTTAGCAGATGCTGTCACAGAGTACATTTTTGTTCTTCTTTTGATAAATTGGCCACATACTGTATATAGCAGAATGCATCTAGAGAATGCTTGCAGCTTTTTGATGCCATCCCTGATAAATTCGGATAGGCCTGTGTGTTCATTTAGGCAGCAAGAACTAAACTGAAGTAGTGAGTTTTGAGCCCTTATGAAAATTTGGAAAAGTTCTTGGAAGTACTACAACAGTCTAGAAAGTTCTTTATCTGTAATAATGGTGGTGGATCCGGAGTCTATCCCAGGAGTCCTGTGCATGAGGTTGGAATACAAGTTGGATTACAGGGAACCGAAAGTGCACTCATCTACAGTATGCATGCATTCAGACATCACTTTTAGGTCATCCTGCTACCAGCATGTTTTTGGGAATTGGGAGGAAACGTAAGACTCTGAAGAAAACCTAAACAGATACAAGACGAATAGGCAGAACTTCACACATGCAGTAGAGTTTAATAACCCAGTTATACAGTAGGAACCCCTGGAGCAACTACACCTTCATAGTCAGGTTCTAGTAGATGTACTTTTGCCTTGTATAGAAGTTGCTCACCATGCAGTCTCTAATGTTCTTCATACACTCAGCAACTTTTTTTTAAGCTGGTGTCCATCATCTGTTTTTTTCTGATACTGTATATACACTTTGGTCTGTGTGTTTATTTCGGCAGTGAGAAAAGTGAAAAAGTAGTGAGTTTTGAGCCCCTGCGCTGTGTATGAAGTATAATTACTATGGAAAGTTCTAGAAAGTTCTTGGAAGTACTAGAACAGTCTAGAAAGTTGTTGAAAATTCAAGCAAAATTTGAGCTATTCAGCACTAAATCTACTTGGAATGTTCTAGAAATTTGAAAATTTAAATATTTAATTTAATACTTTCTCTTCTGGTACAAGAAAAAGTAAAAATCATCTTACATATTACAGTATTTTGTAAGGATTGTTTTGCATAATATTTCTCTATTACTCAAATATCTTAATCTGTACACCAGAAAAGAATGTACTTGTAGTTCAGGCAGTGCACTATATCGGACACGACCTCATTTTTAAATAAAAGATGACACCAGTATTTTCCAAAGACATTCATATTATTAAATTCTGCATTTGTGCTTCATTAGTTTGTCTGATTTAACATTTAATTTGTTAAGATTGTACCACTTGATTTGTTTAAATAAACCTTGAAAATAATTGCCTTCTTTTGAATTACTAATGATGAGTTGTTTATTTATTGTAAGGTTCAAGAAATTTAAAATCCTAGTCCTTCCATAGTTCTCAGCAATACCACACTAAGGCACCTTCTCCTCTAGTGAACACACTTGACCCAAAAGTCTGGTATGTCTGAGAAGCATGAACACTCTGTATTGTGCCCAGGTGAAGAAAATGATAAGATGTTCTCTGGCATGGTTTGAGCTAACCATGCTAACTAATCTAAGCTAACCAAACAAACAAACAAACAAACAAACATGGAAACGGATCATTACTTCATGTCTACTACACAAATACAAATTAAATTTATCCATAGCTGATATCGTAGGAAGGAAAGAGAGAACATTGTTCCTGAAGGATAGATCCTTGTACACCAGGTCAGCTATATGCATACTGCCACCTATTGTATTGGAGTATTTGTACTCAGGAACAGAACAATATCACCAATGTGGACAGGGCACAGGGAGCTGGAGCAATCGACATCGGATATGGTACGAAGCAATCATGTTTAGAGAAAAAAAGCTGTAAAGGAAATGAGAGAATCTGATTTGATTGGATATCGCAGCAGCACTCCTTAACACACTTCTTATATAATGTATTCATTCTAGCCCAGGCACTTTTTTATCATTACGCAATCCTGTGACATGGCAGCACCTTCATCAATGCTGGTACTAAACCTTATTTCTCAGTTTGTACAAAAATAGGACCTTCTGTTTAATTCACAGCCATGACAAAAAGACAGCAAGTCCTAATCCTACTCACAGCCCGAGTGAACGGAAAGTAATGCAATGTCGCTGAGTGCTCTAATAGATGTGGCATCTTTAGCTCAGGTTGTGCCACTTCGTTTTTCACCCACACACCAGCAAAATTAAGACAAAGCTTTGGCACCCCGTAAAGGGAAAAAAAAAAAAATCTATCGCAGAGTGTGACTGAGGAGACGTTTGAACATTTCTCAGCTTAGGGGTGAATATTGACTGCACCAAATCCTTTTGTCCTTTATTTGACTCCTGAAAATCCTGTTAGATCCTTATTATGCATGGATGAGCATGTAGGAGAAATATCCCATTCTTAGCATTCAATCTGCCCAGAGCAATTGTCTTGTGTGATGAGATGAGGATTCTGACTTACTGACTCATGAATCTCTCAGTATGACTCACAAGTCCAGATTTAAGACTTTGTGTTGTGACCACAAACACAAGAGCACTTAGATTACTTTTTTAATGTAACGAGTAATCTAACACGCCATGTACCCGCCATTTAAGTACTCAGTTATTAAGTTACTTTTTCAAAAATGTAATCCGTTATTCAGACAATTTATGCAATCTGTGAGCCAATCCGTTATTGTGTATATATGTGTGTGTGGGTGTGTGTGTGTGTGTGAAAGTCATCCTACAAGCCCCGCCCTCGATAGCAGCTTTTCCTGCTGTTATACCCCTCTCACATCTATGCAGACGCGTGGAAAGATGGAAACCTAATCACAGCGCCAAAACCCGCGGTGAATCATGATGAACATTACTTACAGCCAATGTGCGAAAGGTCTTGACTAAAACAACATGCATAAGGAATCCCAAAGGAGTTTTCATTTTTTGCAATGGAAAAGTACTCGAACTAGTTACTTTTAAGGTAACTAAAGGACAGACGAGCTCTACAGAGGGTGGTGTGATCAGCTTATCCGCACCGAGCTCCCTGACCTGCACTCAATCTACAGCAAGCGGTGCTGGACCAAGGCCAGGAAGATCGTGAAGGACCTCAGCCACTTCAACTATGGACTGTTCACTCTGTTGCGGTCTGGAAAGCGCTTCCGCTCCCTGAAGACCAACACAGAGAGACTGAGGAGGAGCTTCTTCCCGCAGGCGATACGGTTTCTCAACGACAACACCATCCAGAACTAATACAATCTTTCTAACATCCATGGACACTATGGACACATTCACGCACACCTACACTTACATATTCATGTTTACATTCTGGACCATTGCACAAAGACACTTTAATAAGTCACCTTAATAAGACACTTTGTGCATATTTGCACACCCTCTTTCTTTCACCAAATTTAAAAATTTTTAAATGTTCTATTGTACAGTATATTTCTATTTTTATTTTTATCCTAGTTAAATTAAATTTTCTATCGTATTTCTTTTATTCCTATTTATTTCTTATTATATGCTTTAATTCTCTTTCTAAGGTCACTGGCGGTCGTATAAGCATTTCACTGCATATCGTACTGTGTATGACTGTGTATGGGACAAATAAAATTTTAATTTGATATCAGAAAGTAACGCTGTAATGTAACTGATTACTTTTTAATGACAGCAATTTTGTAATGTAATTAGTTACTTTAAAAAGTAAAGCATGCTTTAGGATTAAAAGCATTCTTATTCTGTCTCAATGTGTCTGCATTCCTCAATTATGCACACACACACAAACACAAAAAAATATTTGTCTGTATTAATTCAATCAGTTCAAAGTCCATAAGCAGCATCTGTAGTCCTAAAACTTTCTTTAAGTGAACAAGTTTATCTAAGATAACATTTGCAGCCGAGGTGGTTAATGAAAAAATGTCACAATGTTGAGCAAAAGCAATGTTATCAAGTGTCGAATTTAATAGTCAACTAGCTACTTGCTTATGTAAACAAATACCAGCATCAGTAGATGTTAATTAAAAAAGCTTAACTGAATATTATTACTGAGATTAGTTCATATTTCCACTTACGTTGAAATAACAGCGCTGAGGTGGTATAAGAGAATTTTAACGCGCTGGAGGCATTTTAAGACAAAACTTCATCTTTATCCGATTTCCTTTTTTGATTTCTCATCTGTGATTCACTCTGATTACCGAACAGGGAGTGTATTTGACAGACAATGAAAGAAGTGCAGCTTAGCAAAAACCAGGCGTAGACATAAGCTTTTATATATCCTCTCTTTCCCATTGATTGTAATAATATAAAATGATTGTAGATTCACTATAGTAGTTACATTTTGTAATATTTTACCCACCAATTCAGTGGAAACCAATACCATATAATGTTGTTACACCAAACAAAATTTTAGTTAAGGGGTTCATATTTGTTGCAGGCAAACATGTACATGGGCTTCAACCTGAAAAAAAAAATTATATAACTGATTACATTAAAGCTGATTAACTATTTCTTAGGTAAACATTTAACTATTTCTACGAACTCTGTTACAAAAAAAAAAAAAAACAAACAGAAATTTACATCACCGCATGAAACGTTGGAACTGGAAATCATTGTTAAGGACCTGTTAAACTGTAAAATCTCAATTGCAGCGCTATTATATCGAGTTCTCTGGAGAACATGTCATACACAGTAGAGAATCTAACAAACAGTGTTGAAGAAAGCATGGTTTAAGCAGTTCGAAGATCATCCGAAAAGCAGATGACCCAAGCTTGAGGAGGCCAGAGTAATAGCCAATGATCAGCAAGCGTTTGGCACCCACGGCAGCGTACTGGCTCAGAGGACAACGTTGACCTTATGCCAGTTAAGGATCAAAGATAAGGAAGCTCTAATGTTCAATGTCTAACTACCTCAGTATTCTTGTGCATCCTAGCATTAATGATATTAATAACTGTTTACTTCTGGGGGCAGCAACGGTTGAGATTATGTTAAATTTGATCATTTTTAAATGCAGAGAGTGGACAAAAAAAAAGAAATTTTTGACAGATTTGACAAAATGTTTTGAAGCCAAATGATGGGAAAAAACAAACAAACCCTGTTTTGATTTCCTCATCTTACCATCTGCCTTGACCTTGCATTACAAACAAATTGGAACATTTAATGGTGATTGATTGAAAATTTGGATTTTTCTTTGATAACAAGTTTTAAAAGCGCTCAGATCGAACCCAGGTCTGAACCCAGTCAAGGCTATGCCCCTTCCTTTCACTACCCTCTAACAGCACTCTGAAAGCACATTTCAGAAACTCAAGTGCACAGAAAATGTTTTTGCACATCATTTCCAATATCTCAACTCAAGCCCAGCACAGACTCTGTACGTTGTCCCTTCACATGATTTTCCATGAGCTTTAGAGGAGCATGTCTCTCTCACACAGCAGCTCTGGCTACTTTATTACTGGCAACCTTTCGACTCTATCATCGTTCATCAAAAAGCAGAAGATTTGTCGCTCTTTATCCTAAAATAAAAAAGGTATTTAGGAAATAGCAGGCTTTTCCTTGCCACGTCCTTCATGTCATCTAATTGATGCTGTCAGGGCTGAAGTACAAATCTCAGACAGGAAGCTGAAAATGAAAGCAGATTAAATGCAATTTTCTATTCTGCCTGAGCCAGACGGACCCCACGCTGCGCTTCTTTTCTCTTCATCTGCCGGTTGCTGTGACTCAGCGTCTTGTTCGACCTTGAGCTCCTGTCTCTTTCCGCTGCGGGCTCGGAGGGGGTCGGTGACGTGCTCTGCGGCAGGTGGGCTGTAATTATGCCAGCCTCTGGCTTGATGAGCTCCCTTGAGGGAGGATTTGGTCACTCTGATCCATTCTGCGTGATCGGGTCAAGTGTCCTGTTGGATCCTGTGGAAGTTCTATCGACATCTGGGAATTGGTGGAGAATCTGCACATTTAAATGTTCATTTCTGTGTACTGGAATAGTCGAGCTGACCTGTAATTTCATTACTTACTACTATGGAGCTTGTCCATTTTTTTATGATAAATGAGCCAAAAACTAGTATATAACTGCTCCTTTTCTTCTATGACATCATTATGGCTAGTGTTATAGCACTGGATCACAAGACATAAATAATAAATGCCATTGAATACCAATTCTTAGGTTGTTTGGACTTTTTTTCTCTAATTTGCAATTTAATCATTGCATGCTTAGATTGTTTGCTTCGAGTGGCATGTTCAAACACATTTAGAAAAATCCATCATCGAAAAAAGATGCACAATTTTACAAGTTATTATGCACCATTATACAACAGTTAGTTCCGACCGAGTGATCTGAATGGATGAGAACATGAACATTAAGGCATTTGGCAGACGCCCTTATTCAAAGTGACTTACATTTTTATCTCCTTATATATCTGAGTAGTTGAGGGTCTTGCTCAAGGGGCAACTTGGTGGTCGTGGGGTTTGAACCTGTGACCTTCCAAATCGTAGTCCAATGCCCTAACCACTGAACTACCATTCTTTTGTTGATGAAATTGAGCATAAGGGCACTGAGACATTTAATTATACATATCACTCTGCATGACAGGTGTTCTAATAATCGTTAATTACACTAACTGTCATGAACATGGATGAAAGTAGGTCAGTTTAAAGGAAAAGCAGCTTCCAGACAAAACCAATCACTGAAGCACTTGCAGCAGAAAAACACATCTGATAACATTTTCATAGCAACAATACTTAGCAACTGCTTCTAAGTCATTCCGAATTGCCTCTGAAAATGCGTCTGTGCTGTTCTGTTTATGGCTAATGCGAGCTCTAAAGCTAACCAGCTTCTAACACAAGGCTGAATCCCAAATCCCTCTCCAACCCCTGATCAAGGGCACTAACTTTGTGTATCGAACAAGGGGCTCTAAGCTCTACACAACGCACTAACTTTCTATTTAACACTATTTGGTATTCAACACTGGGACCCCAGACGTTAGCTAATATTCTACAGTGGAATAAGTGGAAATATAAAGTAAATCACTTAAATTTCTCAGGACTGTCCATCACCTTTTATTCTCCTCAACTTTAGGCATAATACAGTAGTAACCAGCTCCGCCAGTCAAAAAAGGAAATGCGTTAATGGAGCAAAATAACTGGTTAAATAAACAACCACATCATAATCTGTTGATAAATGCTCTTTGTGGAACTGTTGCATAAAAGCAATATCACCTAAAAGAAATTCAGATTTCTTTCCAATCTATCAAAATCAAAGTCCTGAATACAAAAGCAAATAATACAATGACCAAATCTACAGTACATGCTAGCTACATGCTAAACCAATCTGTGATTATAGTAAAAGTCTTTACATTTGTTGCCCCGCCCCCTTTCTTTACTACCATACAGTACCTCTATTATTCTTTGTATTCGGCTTTAAATCCAACAACTTCATAGCAGAAAACAAACACAAACAGCATTTCTACCCACAGATAATGGCGGGCATTACTGAACAGCAGCTGAGCTAATACGATTACGCACTTATTTAATGGACGTTTGATAGGCTTCTCATCCCTGTAAATATCCTACAGTATATCCTATACTCAAGAACAACATAATGTATCAAATTGTGACTCCTAGCTAACTACTATACAGTAATTAGCAGGTGCATTAAACATACCAAAACGTCAGCCTTTTGCTAAACAATTTATGCTAGTTTATTTTTTCTATCCAGACTTCATTGACAGACCACAGGAGTCGAACCCGGACGCTGGAAATGCAAGGCAACAGTGCTAATCACGCGTTAAAAAATAAATTATAACACCAAAGTAAAGTAGCTCTGGGCAAAATAATGCTAATTCAATATTACACCTGTTCAAGTGCTAGGTTGATAAAGTGACATGAGGAACGGCGCTGCCGCTGGAACAAACAATACCACAAAAACAATCAAATGAAAATATGTGTAAATAAAAAGAAAAAATGCTTTTCCTGAAGATTTTCCCAGCGTCTATCTGCCTTCAAGAAAGCACACAACTTAACCACAAATTCTTCCATTTGAAAAAGTATTTCCCCTCTCTGAAGTGCTATCATAAGGCGCTCTACAAAAACAAGCTTTGCATAAACAGTTACTGGAGTTCGCAGTACCGGAGTGCGCTTCCCTTTAAAGATTTTAGACGCGTAGTCAAAGCTTGAAAAGAGAAGTGATTAGGACTTGAGCTGTCAGAGCTTCTAGTTTTTTTTCTAAATCACACTTCTACAGCCAATTTTCACTTAGTGCTGCTGACTTAAAAAGAATTAGAGACAGTTCTCAATCTATAATGAGTAAAAGGAGGGATGTCATTAGAGCTGTCTAAAGAAACAGACAAAAAAAAGAACTGTGAAAGCAGGGTTTGTTTGTTTTCTATATGCCATGTTACTTACTAGTAAAAGGCAGCTCAAATCTGTATGTAAAAGGGGTGTTCAAGTCAAAACAGGACTCCTGATTGTGCAGGATAACGGTAAAAACTGACTTTATTTCTCTATACAATCCCCTGCTACACTAATGCACCTGTCCCAGTGTTTCACTAGTGCTTGGACACCATCGAGGTAGAATGGTTTCTCATTATCGGACTGCTTTGTTCATTCACGTCTGAAACGCTGGCCTCCCAGGAATTCCTTAAATGACTCAAACCTGTGGAAATGGTTTGGAATGAGGTCAGGACTGTAAGGGGATTGTGACAATAATTTCCAGCCATGTTCCTAAATGTGCAAGTGGTGTTGGTGAAGGATTGTACAGTTCCCAAAGACAGACGCGTCTCTTCCGCAAATCGATAACAAGTTATCCATCAGTTTTCAAGGATCAGACATTGCAGTCTCGGGAATGACTGCAGTGGGCTCTGAGTTACCTGGGCCAGGATTGATATTCACGTCTTATTTAAAACATTTGCAACCTTGAAATGTTTTTTTTTTCTCATCTTCTGTAAATGTTAATTGCTTTTTACGCCTTCATTCCGGAGACATTGCATCACACCCATTTTATAAAAGACTTCATAGTGTACTCCAACTACATTCGCTACTTTAAAATACTTTAAATACTTAAAGAAATACTTTAAATACTTAAAAATACAGGAATTATATTCTTTTACTTTATCGTCTAAATCCATTTAAGATCGCAAGCTTGCAACTTCCCAGGCAATGAAAGATGTTCACTTTTATTCCCGTCACATTGATTCCACCATCAACCGTATAAAATAATATTTGAAATACTCCACAAGGAAGATGGAATCTTTATTTCCTGTAATGTTTTGTTATTATAAATACCTTATTTGTTAGGTAAATTATAAATTAAAATTAAATTGAAAAACATTTTTTTAAATTTTTTTAGAATGTCCTCATGTTATAAGCATGGATACTACATGAATACTACCTATACCCTATAACTAATTATACAAAATGATTGCGAAAAATGCCAATAAAAAAAAAAAAGTTTTATTAACAAAATATAAGTTTAATTAACTTGATAAGTAAATTTAAACTAAATAATAACTCGGAGCCATCAAAACATATGCATTTAAACATGCAATTGTTAAAACTATCATTTGATCCTTTCCATGGCTTTATAGGAGGATTATAGGAGTAGAATAAATATCTACATAAACAATAGTAATAAAATAATAAAATAGTAATGTAGTTTCGTATGACTACTCTCTCTCTCTCTATCCATCTCTCTCTCTCTCTCTCTCTCTCTCTCTCTCTCTCTCTTTCACACACACACACATCATCATCATCATCATCATCATCAAATTACTATTATGGTGATTTAAAGACCTTTTTTTTTTTTACCCTTCTGTACCCAAGCATGTGGGTGAAGCCACAAAGTCTAATGAAAAAACAAAACCTCTTCTTTAAATTGAGAATGAAATAACACAAATTGGGTAAGAACGTGTCTTTTATAATCATTAAAGCTGTCAGTCATTTTGAAAACTCCCGTGTTAAACTGAATCCTTTGTTTTAATCGCGTCTCCGCTGAGACGGCTTGTGTGTATGTATCATGCAGTACCATCAGTGCTCTTCTTTTATTTAAATATGTCAAAAGCTGTGCTTGAACTTTTCTCTTGGCTGTTTGCAAAAATGAGAACAGTGCGAAAAATGACGCAAACTTATGTGATCTCGTGAGCAGCGCGTTACAATATTGAATTCTAATTGGCTGATCGGCATTATTTATAATTCGTAGATGATCATATGTGGACAGTTTTAATATTTCATTTTCATGACAAATTTTGCGTAATACAGTATTGTTAATCTAAGGGGGATGGTGGTTTTACAGCAGGGATGGTTTTTGTCATTTTTTTCAACAGGCGGGATACCATCCCCCTCACATCCCCCCTCAAATCGAACCCTGGTTATATAGGGTTTCAGGCGGCCTGGAGCCTATTTCAGGAGACTTAAGGCACGAGGTGGGGTACACTGTGGACGGGATGCTGATCCATTGCAGGGCATACATACACACACACACACACTCTTTTACACGCAATTTAGGAATGTCAGTCAACCTAATCTGCATGTTTTTAAACTGTTGTAGGAAACCCACCAAGCATGGGGAGAACATGCAGCACACAGATCTGAGATCTGTGAAATCGAACCTTGGCCCTGGAGGTGCAGGGCGACAGTGCTAACCACAAAACCACTGTGTCACCTACACTGGTTATTATTCTCATTATTATTATTATTATTATTATTATTATTATTATTATTATTATTATTCCAGCATAACCCTGTTCTTCTGTATAAAAACACTTTAGGAAGTTTCTCATCACTCAACACTGCAAGAAGTTTAAAATCCAGAACAATGAACTATAGATAGTTAAGATAGTTATAGTATTAAACAGATGTGCCAGAAAAGCAATGTTTCTGTGGATTTAAACCCTCGTCTAAGGTACAGATGCTTTATTGTTCTGTGAACTGCTAATGATCCTTGTGAGCCCATGTCCCTAAAAACAAGCCATGAATAAAGGTCAAAACAGTTAGTTTATATTACAATGAGGCATGTTAACATTATTCAACATTGTTCATAGAGAGATTAGATTAGATTTATGAAATGCAGCGAGAATCTAGCCAGATGTGCATAAGTGGCCTATTTGCAATAAATAAATACAATACGTTACTATATGTGATATATATATATATATATATATATATATTAGTGCTGTCAATCGATTAAAAAAAATTAACTAATTAATCGCACAATTTTTTGCAATTAATTGCGATTGCGATTAATCACAATTAAAAGACTGAAACTTTTTGGATATGTAAATGTAAATAATTAATGTAAACTCAAGACAATAAAACTATTTAAATTCAAATATGATTGTTTATTGGAATTTTTGTTTAACTTGTAACACAGATTTTCTCATGTAAACAACGTACCTGCAATAAACCATCAATATTCTCCAAATTAACTGTTGGCTTGAAAGCCATATTTATTACAGAAATAAAAACACAGGTATGTGCCATTTGTGTCATTTGAATTTCAAAACAATCAATGCAATTTACATTGGCGAGGCCCTGTAGAGATTGTTTCGGTGGGGTGTTTTGCTTTTAAGTGATTTGTCAAAGACGAATTACTTCTCTGGTATTTAAATTCGGCTTTGCAAAATGTACAGATTACTTTTGTTTTATTCACAGAACCATCCGGCAGAGTTTTATACTGAAACTTTCCGTCTAAAAGTCCTTCCTTGGTCTTATCCATACTTCTTTGCACGTTGAACACACGTTGGCCACAACAGGAAAAAAAAAAAACTGCAACCGCGTTAATTGCGTTACATTTTTTTAATGCGTTAAATATTTCAAATTAATCGCATGCGTTAACGCACTAATTTTGACAGCACTAATATATATATATATATATATATATATATATATATATATATATATATATAGTTATGTACAGTATAACTGCAGCATTGTGCAGTGAATGTGCTATAGTAAACATGCGTTAGGTAATAAAGATGTCAATTATACTGTATATGTCTGTAATGGTGTCCAGTATAATACATTGTAATTCTGCAAACATTGCATGCCTAAAAGTAGCAGAATATACATATGCACATCTATGAGTTCTGAATTGTACAGAATATACAGAATAAATACAGCTGGAATATACAGTAGTGCAATGATGAGCATAATTATTGATGGTGCAAACATGCATAGTGGTAAAAAAAAAGAAAATAAATGATGATTATGTGCATAACATAAAGACACTCTTGCATCTGTGGTTTCTAGCGACAATGAAATTATTTTAATGATAATATTACATACATTTCTTCACAATTTTTAGAAAGAAAACCTGACCGAAATATTTGTTTTTAAGATTTACAAGTTTTTAAAGGTACCGCATACAGAAGGATATAACTCCTTGGTATTTGAACAGCTCTGGACAATCAATCTTCTGAGCACACGGAATGATTAAACGTGTGTTACGTGCTCCATGCAGGATGAGATCACATGTGACAGCGAGAGCACCTGGAAGCAGATGCATGGTCAATCATCCTGTGGACCAGCACAACGTCTGCATTGCAGCTATAATTCTCCCTGGAACAAGATTGAGAGCATGCTCACTCTCCACACACACACACACAAACACACACACACACCATCACTCTTTGGGCTAATGAGTCAAGGAGTGCTGCTGTGGCGGCGATTAAAATGGAGCAGCTCTTCCATTCGGATGCCACTCAGCTTCTCAGACTCTGACCTTCTCCTTCTCTTCTTCTTCATCTTATTTTTTTCTCTTTTCTTTCTTCTCTCCATTCCAGCCTGAACGGCAGCCAAAACGTCCTCCATGGTCTTTTTCATTACAGAAGTGCTCTTGTCCTGGGTGGATTCTCCCCTGCAGGCGCACCTCCTCACATCTGTCTGCTGCATTGCCATTACTGTGATTAAGGTTAATTGAGTAAATGTTTCAGGTGACAGGAGGAGACGTACTTTGTCAATACGGTTGTTTGAATCGCTAAAGCCTTATGGGACTAAGTGTTTGGTTTAAATTCTGCATTTTAGGAATCAATGACTGATGAGAACCAAAGAAGCAAACAGCAAGGCAAAAAGAATATTGTGAAGAAGAAGAAGAAGAAGAAGAAGAGGAAAAAGAAAAAGAAGACAAATTACCTTTAACAAAGCATTAGAGAATGATGAATGTAATGAATTACTCATTTTTAAACTAGGACATCCCTTGATTAATGGTGTTGGTTATAGCATTAATTGGGAATGAATAAAACTCAGACGTTCCTGGGGATATTAAATGAGGCGTTTAGTCGAGTGTAATGAGAAATTTTAATCAAATAAAATCCTAGTCTACTGTACAGTATATGGTGCATTTATAATATATATATATATATATATATATATATATATATATATATATATATATATTGATTGAGGATCCATGTGCAAGAGTTGTATTGTAATGCAGATCAGAGCAAACAAATGAATTCATGATCCAAATACACAGAAAAGCTGGCGGGTATCGAAACACAATTGATACAAATCAACAGCAAGGCCAAAGGATGATCTAAAGAGAAATGCAAGAAATATGGCAAGGGCTCAAAACAACATCAGGCAATATTCAGAATAAGGACTGAAAACTTATCTGAACCGCTTAAATGGATTAAATCAAGAAGGAACCTATACATACCTAATATAGAGAAATTTTAGTACATGACAAGTTCTTTCTGGTTTTAATCCATTTAAGCGGTTCATACAAGTTTTCAGTCCTTATCCTAAATATTGCATAATGTTAGAATACGCCATTCCTCAACTATCACTTTTTCTGGAGTCTTAAATCAGGAACGACCATGGAGTTAGAAAGTGATCCCAAACTTTTGAGCGGTAGTTTATGGTCACGCCGTAGAAGAAGAAGAAGAAAAAAAACTCCATAGATGTGATAACCTGGTCATTCTGTACATTCAGGTCATCAGCTGACTTCATTTTTTTTTTTTTGCCTCATAATTTAGCCAAGCCTAGACCTGAGCAACTCAAGCAACCCCAGATCCTAACACTGCCTCCAGGGGCTTGTACAGTGAGCACTATGTATGATGGGTGCATCGCTTCATGCGCTTCCCTTCTCTACCCTAACGCACCCACAGGGTCAGTCTGAGCTCATTAGACGACGTGAGATTTTTAAAATTTCTCCAAAATCCAATCTTCCCTAGCAAACTGAAGCCTTTTCCTGATTAACCTTACTAACAAGTGGTTTTCTTATGGCCACACACCTGCTTAGTCTCTTCGCACTATCCGGATGGAAATGCTCTTACTTTCATGTACTTACTTAATTCTGGGGAAAAAAAACCTGCATAAAAAAGTTCCTAAAAGCAAAATATGAGTTTGCTGTGCCTTGAGAACTATGCAGAAATCATACAAACAGGCATGGCCTACACTTTATATGCAAACCCTATAAATAATGCAAATTGGCATATAAAGTAAAGTATAGAGGAGGATGTGTGTAGGTTACGTGCATATACAGTACAGGTGAAACTCGAAAAATTAGAAATATTGTGCAAAAGTTCATTTATTTCAGTAATGCAACTTAATAGGTGAAACTAATATATGAGATAGACTCATTACATGCAAAGCAAAATAATTCAAGCCATGATTTGTCATGATTGAGATGATTATGGCATACAGCTCATGAAAACCCCAAATCTCAGAAAATTTGAATATTAGATGCAATTAATAAAACAAGGATTGTACATAAAACATATCAGACCTCTGAAAAGCATAGGTGTGCATATGTACTCTGTACTTCTTTTGGGCCCCTTTTGAAGCCATTACTGCCTTAATGCGGCGTGGCATGAAAGCTATCAGCCTGTGGCACTGCTGAGGTGTTATGAAAGAACATGATGCTTCAATAGCGGCCTTTAGTTCTTCTGCATTGTTCGGTCCCATGTCTCTCACCTTTCTCTTGCCAATGCCCCATAGAATCTCTATGGGGTTCAGGTCAGGCAAGTTTGCTGTCCAATCAAGCACAGTATTCTCCAGTCATTGAACCAGGTTTGGTGCTTTTGGGAGTGTGAGCAGGTGCCAAGTCCTGCTGGAAAATGAAGTCAGCATCCCCATAAAGCTCGTCTGCTGAAGGAAGCATTAAGTGCTCCAAAATCTCCTGGTAGACGGCAGTGTTGACCCTGGACTTAATGAAGAACAGTGGACCAACATCAGCAGATGACATGGCTCCTCAAATCAACACAGAGTGTCAAAATTTCACACTGGACTTCAAGCATCTTGCATTGTGTGCCTTTCCATTCTTCCTTCAGACTCTGGGTCCCTTAATTTCAAATGAGATGCAAAAGTTGCTCTAATCAGAAAAGAGGACTTTGGACCACTGAGCAACAGACCAGTTTTTTTTTTTCTTTAGCCCAGGTAAGACGCTTCTGACGTTGTTTGTTGTTCAGGAGCGGCTTGACAAGAGGAATACGACATTTGAAGGATCCGTCTGTGTGTGGTGGCTCTTGATGCACTGACTCCAGACTCAATCCACTCCTTGTGAAAGTTCCCAACACTTTTGAATGGCCTTTTTCTGACAATCCTCTCCGGGCTGCGGTCGTCCCTGCTGCTTGTGCACCTTTTTCTTCCACCTGGCTTGAGGCGAGGTCCGGAGTGTACAGGAATGTGGGAATAACTCCAGCCGAATTCCTGTAACATACACATACTGTAGTGTTGGTGAATGATCGTGTACACAGGTCCCACAGACAGATGCGTCTCTTCCTTAAGTTGCTGACAAGTTATCTGTGGATTTTAAAGGATCAGGTGTTCCACTGCATAAATGTTTATGGGAACCGATCCGATGCACCTCGGCTGGGATCGTCATTTATGGATGTACAGCCTTCTTTAAAACGTTTGCACATTTCAAACGTTTTATTTTGGCTAAGAATCTTCTGTAAACGTAAATCAGTTTTACATCTTTGTTCACTGGCTAGCATTCAGTGGTCTCACCACCAAGACTTGGGTTCAGCAGGACTACACGATCCAGTGCTGTTAGGGAAAAAACAGTATCAGTAATATGAACCAGGCTGCATTTATTTAAGAAATATGAATAAATGTTGTTTTGAAGTTGAATAATTGTTCATTGTTGTCCCAGTGCCACTTAGTCAAAGTTGGTCCAATGTCATTTTATCAAAGTTAATTATGTCGCCAAACTAGCATTGCCGAAATGTTATGGCAAACAAAAAATTGTAATTCTGAATGTGAATTGACCTCCGGTCTGCATTTGCAAAACATTATACTGATGAACAATGTGTGTATTTTGCGCTCCTTTCAACATGAAAAAAAAAATGTCCTTGCTTTTGAATGAATAACTTTACCACATTCACAAATACACTATTTATCTGTCTATCCATTTAATAATCACACTTTGCATTCCATTTTGCTGAAATGAAAAAACAAACAAACAGACAGACAAGCAAACGGTACGACTGATCCAAAACCCTTCTACAGAAATGCACCATGTGAAGCTTTGTGTTCAGATTACAAGTAGCATAGTCTCTAGAGACAGAGAAATGTCTAGTTTTGTATAAATCAATTTATATAATGCGTAATTAAAGCATGATAGGTAGACAGATAGAGCATGCTGTTTAAGGCTGGCCACTTTTTTGAGCTTCATCAATTGACGAACAGCATTCTGACAAATGTTCAATCGCTCTTAATTGATTATCTGTTCCGCTTATCCATGTGGTGAGGGCTAAATTTAATAGTGGGTATTTGTAATCAAAAGGTTATTGGCTTTTCTTTGACTAGCCGGAATCTAGCAGCAAGTTAAAGCTTAATAATTTACCAGTGATGTTTAGAGCTGGATTAGGGACTCTGCGGCTGTGCGTTTCTGTGCAGCTGTGTGTGTGTGTGTGTGTGTGTGTGTGTGTGTTTGAGAACACTACGGTGGTTAGTATTCTGTCCACACGCCTCGCTGAGCAAAACAAAACACAAGGACAGCGTGTTTATGTTGTATAAGTAGGAAAAAAGGCGAGGGGTTTTCCCATGTGACACGAACGAGAACAGAAATCTACAAACACGAAGTCAGAAGGAGATTTTCCAACGACAGCACAGAGCAATTATTAGTTTTGCCCTTTGCTGAACTGGAATTAGATTGCTCGAGCAAATCCACAGCTTTTGTTACGTGACCTATTTATGTCTTAATGTTTAGTCTGTAAATACGCAAAACGTAAATGATCATGATTTATGTAAACTGACATAAGACTGACATAATGATGTCATAAACATGCCATAGCACTGTTCAGTCATATACTATAGAAGCATGGACATTTTATCATTCCTGTCTTAATGTTTGATGGTCACATCATCTGCTACCGGTTCATTAAATTATGAATCCTTATAAATCCTGTATTAATAACATGCATTGTTATTATAAAGGCGCATCTAAAGTTTAGAAATGTACACAGTTAATAGAAGCATACTTATATCGAATATAAAATATACTATATATTCACTATACAGTACATTACATATAGGAAATAGATAAATAGCTTAAAATGGCATAAAATGACAGGAGAAATTATAGCTTCGTGTAAAACACTTCATTAAGCATAAGCTTACAAATTTATATTAGGTTACCTAACAAATTATAATATCTGTTCATAACATCATAGGCACAGATGCTTTGATGTGCCACAACATTATGTGCTCCAGCAAGCTCATGTTTTCTCATATGATCTATTTATTTATTTATTTATTTATTTTTAACACGAGCATTTATTTTCCATTGTGATTTTTTTATGTGATTGACTTTTTAGATGATTTATTTATTTTTAAATGTGATCATTTAAAAAAACTTTTTTTAGATAAACGAGTGATACATTTCTTGATATTTTGTAAATTTTTAGATGTAATGTTTAACATGATTTATTGATTTTTCACAGGATTAATTTTAACTACGTATATGGTTTTACATTATTTATTTGTTTTCATACTATATATTGTATACATTACATGTATTACATTACTTATTTTCACATCTTTAATTTCCACATAAAATGTATATTTTCATGTATAATATCTTTATAAGATTCATGTATTTTATAATATATTGTTTATGATTTCTTTTATCATGAATTTTTTAAACGATTTATTTATTTTTACATTTGTGAAATAAATTTCACATTTTATGTGTAATACAGATCTATTTAATTTGTTTTCCCCCTTTTTTATTTCTGTTTGAAGTATTTATTTTCATACATGATTTTTTTCTATTTATTTATTTATTTATTTGTCATGAAATTTTGTATTTTTTTATATTTTTTATCTATTTTGACATGATGCTTTTTAAAATGATTTGTTCCTTTGAACATTGTTTTTCCCCAGTTGGTTTGTTATTTCATTCATCATTTTAGCAAAAATGTACATTTTAAGTGTTATTTATGTAACAGATAATTTATTAAATTCACACATAGTGCATGTTTTTGTTATTTTTCCATTTACATATGCTAATGTTTTACATATGCAACATGTGGTTTCATATTATTATTATTATTATTATTTATTATTATTATTATGTTTGTGCATATGATTTTTTTTCAGCCTCACAGCACACACACAGTCATACAGTACTGTGTAATATAACCTTGCTGATTACAGTTCATTTTATGATTTTAGCAAATTTATATAAACAACCAGGCAGCATGAGAAGCTGTTAGCGTCTGTAATGGAGGAGGAATCATTAGATGTGTGCTGCAATGTTTTGGGAGCAGACAGCGTTTTCAGATGACTTACTCAGTCAGGACATGACTGAACGGTCCGTGTTAAGGCAATCAATCAACACCGAGGACTCTCTGATCATTTTAAAGTAGAAATATGCCACGGAGATGCAGCAGGTGATAAATTCAAGGCCCAGCATTGGATAGGCAACAATGCCATCTATTTGAGTTGTAACACACGGGCTTTAGGTTTTCATTTTAGTTAGCCTTAAGCATTTACTATCAATCTCATATGCAACGTGAGGTGCTTATGTGTGCAGGGAACAGTACATGTAGTTTTAGTTTTAAGTAGTTCATAGATGTATTTATTTATTTATAGATCTGACTCATCAGATGAAAAGATGAGGGTCAACAAACCCAATCAAGAGATTGCAGGTAAATATTTGCACCTGTGAACTTTACAGGTTAGATCTGTAAGATATTGGCAACTAAAGGCATTTAAAGTTAAATTACGTTACTTACAGCCTCGTATAGAACAAAGACACAGACTTCAGTATTTTTTTGATTGCTTTTAGGTTTAATTATGGTGCGCATGTGTGAAAATGATTCCTCATGATGCCAAAAGCACTCGTAATGGAATATGTTTTTTTTTCTTCAGTATAATGTTATGCGTTAACTATATGCATTTGATTATTAAATATTTTCCTTCTCTGTTCAACTAACTAGGTCTTTTAAATGCACCTGGAGTACAGCAAGAACACGACTGAAAATGAAGCAGTAATGCCAACATGCTGTTCATTAATAGTTGCAGATGTTATTTTCGACAATCCAGCTGCTAAACTGACCTGAACTGGAAAAAGATTGCGGTCAGAACTAGAGCACTTGAAATTCTGCAATTACATACCGTATGTGTCCAAAAATACAAATAATGTTTCTTATTTTTTTGTTCAGTTGCATGTTTAGGCATCACTTCCTTGTTCTCTGAGCCTGGTTGATTTTCTCATGTGCTTGCAAAACAATCCAATTACGCTTCTCCCCACCAAAAATAAAAAATAATAATAAAAAAAAGTCAATTCCCTACGGATTTGTGAAACTGTTATTCTAAGCCACTGATCTAAAAATTCTTATCAGTGTTTTCCTGCTTTCTCTGTTCTGCCAAGCGGTCCTGTATTTCCTGGTTTTGACCTCCACATGCCTGCTCTGAATATAAATGCGCCTTTTGCCGGAGATGATCGTGTCTGTCTGTGACCCGATCCTCACTCTGGGTTGTGATGCTGATTTTTCTAGAAACCTTTACAAAAAAGACTGTGCACTTACATCAAGCTGCCTCGGCCTCCGTCTGCCAGACGCAAGTCAGTTCCAGATTCTCTTAAACGGTCCTAGGAGGACGTCATGCACTATTTAGTATGGAGATATAATTATAACGCTGCTACTTTAGAGACAATTAAAGCACTAATAAGCTCCATCAAGTTCTCTTTAAGTGGAGCAATGTTTAATAAAGAAAGAACACAGAAAGTCTACCGGTGAAAATCCAAAGACGTGCAGGTTCATCCCTCTCCTTACCTTAAATTACTGTAATAAATATAAAGAAAGGAGTTTTAGGAAGAAAGGTATAAATGAATATGAACAATACACTTCTTAAAATAAGTCACATTGAGTCCAGGTCTATTTCCAGATAATTTCATATTTAACTGTATAATTCATATATGTCATATATAACATATCTTTATCCCTTAACTTAATTCTATCCTTAACAGACAAATCAGTGCACAAAACATGCAGATTTCATTTTCAGGCTAAATATCGGATTTTAATATGTATAGCCGCCTTAATGGCACCAAGAAAGAAAACAGAAATAGTAATTATTGACTATAATAATAATAATAATAAAAAAAAAACAGGTTTAAATATGATGTGCTTGTTGTGAGCCCTGTGAATTGGCGACCCTCAGGGATGAGTGTTTAATTCACCCCTCAGGTTTCTGTGCACATGGAGTTTTAATGTTCTCCGTGCTTGATGGGTTTCCTAAGGGCACTCTGGTTTCCTTCTGAAGACATACAGAGTAGCCTAACTGGGGTTTCTAAATTTACTGTGTGTGTGTGTGTGTGTGTGTGTGTGTGTGTGTCCTGTGATGGATTGCACCCCAGCTCATGCCCCAAGTCCTCTAGGATAGGCTCCAGGCTGCATCGGAACCTGTAATAGATAAGTGGTGTTGCAAAGTCTAAAACTAGACATTTGAACTAGACATCTGAATCAAAAACACTTAACTGATGTGCTAAATTTAAGACAATTTAATTTTGGTCATGACGGAAGTTTCGCGGATTTATCAAACGAGAAAATCTTGGTCAGTATTCATTTACCACAAAAGTTAGAGACCAGCTTGGATTCAGCTCCAATAAACAAGAGAGAGAGAGAGACAAAATTTTCGGTCATGACCAAAAAGCATCACAGATTCAAAATCTGACCAGGTGAACGAGAGCAAATTTCAGACTTGACCCCACGAAATTTGATTGATCGAATTAAAGACTGATTCACTGAACAAGGGAGAAGCCAATCATAGCTGTGGTTTAGAGGAGTCACTGATTCAAACTTTGTCCCATTGAGAATGAGGAGGATCCATCCAATGAGGACCTAATCTTGGTCATGACTAAAATGATTGACTGATTTAAACACTGGTCTGCTTAAGAAGACAGAAGTTACTCTCAGTCACGACCAAAAATATTCAAACCAACTAAACATTATAGTTCTATATAGTAATGAGTTAAAAGTGTTTTTTTAATGACATTAATAAACACTATATATCCAAAAGTATATGCACCCCTTATCATTACACTCAATTGTGTTTCTTAAAAATCCCATTTCAGGTTTATTCACTCTTTTTTTTTCCTGCTGTAAGGATAAGATTCACTTATTTTTCGCTTGTACCTTGCAGCATAGAAAAATGCTTTCCTGCATATAAGTTAGGGGACTGGGGTCAGAGAACAGGGTCAGACAGGATGGGGCACCCCTGGAGCAAATAGTCAAAGGCTTCGCTTGAGGGCTCAACAGCAGCAACTTGGCAGTGCTGGGGCTTAAACCCCAAACCCCTTCTGAACCCAGCCCAGCCTTCACCATTTGAGCCACCACTCCCACATCAGGTGTGGCTCGACTCCAGATTCTGTAGCTTGTTTCGATTTTGTGTTCATTCATTTTAAAAATGGTGTGCTTTAAATGTTTTGGAACAGATTGAGGAAGAATCACTTCATTATGGGTATTATGTTGGTGTGCACATACTTTTGATCATATAGTGTAAATTAAATTTAATTCAATTCAATTCAATTTTATTTATATAGCGCTTTTAACAATGGTCATTGTCCCAAAGCAGCTTCACAAAAAAAATTAAAGATTTTTTTTTTTTTTTTTTTTAGAAAAGAAAAGAAAAGAAAAGAAAATATTTGGAAGTGTGTATGTGTGAGAAAAATGTGTCTAGATAATAATGAAATGAATGAATGATGAATGAAATGTCTCTGATGAGCAAGCCAAGGGTGACGGCGACAGTGGCAAGGAAAAACTCCCTGAGATGGCAAAAGGAAGAAACCTTGAGAGGAACCAGACTCAACAGGGAACCCATCCTCATCTGGGTGATAACAGATAGAAATAACATCAAGTGTGTTGTGCAGGTGAAAGTTCAATATATCAGAAGTTGTGTAGATTCAGTTCAGCAGTAGGTGCAGAGGGCAGATGGGGTCAGATCACTGGAAGCACAGGAGCAGGATGTGTAGCTCCAGCCATCATAAAGCAGAATCTAGCTGGAGCAGGTCCTTCTCAAGATGCCTTAGAAACCTCGCAGGGTTGGCCTTTGTCTACTGAAGCTGGCACAATCTCCAGATGTCTCAGGATGGGTAGAAAAATACAGAAAAGATGGAGAGAATTAGCGTAGTTGCCATTCAGGATAAGTGTAATGGAGTATGAGGTTATGGGTTGAGTTACGCGTATGCCAGATTAAAGAGATGCGTCTTGAGCCTACTTTTGAATTGGGAAACCGTGTCTGCTCCCCGAACAGTGTCTGGAAGGCTATTCCAAAGCTTTGGAGCCAAATATGAAAATGCCCTGCCCCCTTTTGTAGATTTTAAAATTCTGGGAATTACCAGAAGTCCGGAGTTTTGTGATCTTAAGGGACGTGGTGGATTATAGCATATCAAAAGACTGGTTAGGTATGAGGTATTAGGTATAAATTAAACAGAGGGGCATTATACAATTTCGTCTAATATCAGTCTGATTATAATAATATATTAAGCAGTGAATAATGATGTGTTCATGTGTTCAAAGTATTCTATATGTGTGGCAAAAGCAGCAGGTCCTTGTTATTTGACATTTTTCAAACATAAATATACATTCATGAATATTAAAGCATCTGTTCTCCGGAGATGAGATGTGCTGTCAGTTCAGTTTAGCAGCACAGCCAGGAGACGTGCATGAGATGAGCACTGTGTCTTTTTTATAGACACATTTAGGTGACATTATACATGTCCTAATAAAATTGGTGACACTTAATTAGATCGGTATCTATATCCGGCCATCATAACATATTCATAAGCATTGCATGCATTTTTTATAAAGCAACCCTGGAGGATTTTATGTCAAATTCCAAGAAGAACGTCATTAGCGCTTGTGTTTAGTATGAATTGCTAGAGTATATTTATCTTTAATCTTCCTTACTTCTTCATAGCGTAGACTCAACAAGGGTCTTGGTACCCTTTCTTAGAGATTTAGGTCCATATTAACATGACCACATCACACAGTTGCTGCATATTTGTTGGATGCACATCCAAGATGCGAGTCCATCTGGATTGGGATCTGCTGACTGTGGAGGCCGTTTGACTACAGTGACCTCATTGTCATGTTCAAGAAAGTGGCATGGTGCATTATCCTCATGAGGAGGAATACTCAATACTGAGGCTGTGGCATTTACGCCATGCTCAATTGGTATTAAAGGGGCTAAAGCATGCCAAGAAAATCTCCCCCACACCATTAGCCCACCACCAGCCTGAACTGTTGATCCATTGCAGGATGGATCCATGTGTTCATGTTGTTTACGTCAAATTCTGACCCGACCATCTGAATCTTGCAGGTTACATCTTCTGTTTTCCCATTTTGGTGCGCCCATGCAAATTATAGCCTCCAATTTCCTGTTCGTATGTGACAGAATTGGCATCTGGTGTGGTCTTCTGCTGTTGTAGCCCATCTGCTTCATGTTGAAACAGTTGTAACAAGATGTTAATTGAGTTACTGTTACTTCTTTATCAGCTTCAACCAGTCATCAAGGGCTCCAGTCATCAAGCTGCGCTCTGGATATTTCTCTCTTTTTCAGACAATTCTCTGTAAACCCTAGAGATGATTGTGTGTGAAAATTCCAGTAGATCAACAGTTTCAGAAATACACAGACCAGCTCGTGTGGCACCAACCATGCCATGTTCAAAGTTACTTAAATCACCTTTCTTCCTCATCCTGATGCTCGGTTTGTACTTCAGGACATCTTTTTATATGGATGGCCTCCGAGTGGCGCAGGGGTAAAGTGCTCGTCCTATCATCCGGAGATCGCGAGTTCGATTCCCGGGTGATGCTGTAACCTCTCTCAGTCGGAGGCCCAGAGAGAGATGATTGGACGAGCTCTCTCACAGGGGAGGAATGAGAGGTACTCCGGGCTCCCACATTAATGACGGCTCTACAGCCAATCAGGGGCGTCTGTGAGCTCATGCAAGCAGAAGGAGCGGATAATGCTGTCCTCCGAGTGTGTTAGGCTGCCCCCAATAGTGCGTGAGCAAGCAGTTCGAAAAGATGCGGTCGGTGACATTGGAGGAAACACGTGATAGTCTGCGGCCCACCCGACTAAGTAGTAGTAGAACCTTAATGTGGGAGCCCCCTAGTGACGAGGAGGAATTGGATTTGACTAGAATCAGGGAGAAAATCAGGGAACCCCCCCAAAGTAAAAAGAACATCTTTATATTGCAGATCATCCTGACCATGACTACATCCCTTTGTAAGTGCAACTGCTGTAATATGAGTGGCTGATTAGATTTTTGCGTTAACAAGCAGTTGAACATGTGTACCTAATTAAGTGGTTGGAGAGTGTTGGTACATATCCCAGGAAATGTGCTTTTGTTTCTTCTGCTTTTGTTTTGGCATAACGTTCTGTTTGTTCTCATTGTTCTTGTGTTGACCTCTTCTGTGTTTCACCATCAATTTATGCCCTCATGATAACACCTCACTGCAATCTTTTGCTAATTAGATTATGTCTAACTACTGAGTGTTGTTTAATTATGTGCACTGTTTTCAATTATTTGGACGGCTCCAGTATTACAGATTGCCTCTGTCTCTAAAGATTTAGAAATACGTGAAATATTTAATGTGAAATACTTGTTCCAACACTTATTACAGGGGCCCACCCGAGGGGCATGATTGCACTGAGTTTATAACACCTTTCATAAAAAAAAAAAATGGAAGGCAACATGTATGCTGAAATTGATCATGTGCTATGCTATATACAGTATCTGCGGCAAGCAGCCAGCCTTGAGAAGTACCAGGCTTAAGAGATCAAGGCTAAGGGATATCTGCCAATCAAGCTTTGGTTTGGAGCTCTGGAAATCAGTGGACAAATTCAGCAAACAAACACCAAAAAAAAAAGCAGCTGTTAAAACAAAAATTAGGCATACACAGCTCAAAGGAATGTGATTAGTAGGAACAATATTTATTTTGTTACTCAGGGGACAAGTGTTGGCTCAGGTAGGTGAGGCTCTGGGTTGCTGAGGCTCTTAACCATATCTATCCCTCCATCTAGCAATGTTTGTAGTCCAAATATGGGCTGTGAAGGCCAATGTTGACCACTGAATTTATTTCCATTTTCACAATTGTTGGAAGACCTCCAGTCAACATTCACACATGTATTCACACACTACAGGCAATTTGGGGACTCCATTCAGCCTGATCTACATGTCTTTGGACTGTGGGATAAAACCAGAGTACCCAGAGGAAACCCTCCACGCATATACAGTACAAACTCCATGGACACAGACCCAGAGATGGGAATTAAATTCAGACCCTGAAGGTGCAAGGCGACAGTACTAACTATTCCCATGTATAATATCCAACCACTGGGTAGGATATTTGAAGGGGAAATCCTTAAAGCCAGCCGCAAGCCTAAAAAAAATGGGTGGGTTTAGGAAGGAAAAGCATCCAGTCCAAAACCTGTGCCAATAACTTGCAGATCAAATTATGACTCCTTTACCAGATTTTCTTATTACGCACACAGGAGAGAAATGCTTCATTCTCACCTTGCTCTATCTCACATCTTAAAGCTAAGGTAAAAATTGATTCCACCTCCAAAACTGTTGCTGTTCGATGCTAAACCATCAACATATTTCCCATGCTGCAGATGTGATTATTTCCATATGCGCTGTTTACAGCAGCCAACCCGTGTTCATCAATATTATTCTGGTATAACTTCTCTGATAACGGTCTACTGAGATGCTTGAATGAAAAAATGAAACCCACTGATACATTGCTTGTGCTCCAGTAGTTCTCCTGATCATCCATCATTCATCTAAAGTACATAAAGCTTCTTCCAAATGTATATAACGTATATAAAGCTTTTCTTTCTTCCCAGAACCTGCCTTGCATTATTTCCCATCCTAATTGACCCACTTAAAGCTCGCAAATGATTTTCATTCACAATTTTCCACTCCAAGAGTTCCATAATTAGCACTCCTTATAGGCTTAATAAAAAAAATAATAAAATCTTTGCGCAGTAATTGCGCTGTGTTGATTTCCTTTGTGACATGACTGCGAAAGACCCACGGGCAGGGCTTTGTTTATAGGAAAACTTCATCAGTTTAAATCACCCCAAACTTTATCAAGTGTCTCGTTAAAAATCTCAGTCAAATTATATTTCCTCCCCAAGGTTATGCGGTACAAACCAATGCTCTGACTGTGAGCGTAAACATAGGATTGGCAAAATGAAATTAAACTCAGTATTAAAAACTAGGCAGAGCGATAAAAGGAGCAAGAGATGGAGATTGTTTTAAAAAACTAAATTACCAAACATGAGAGATCTTTTAATAAAACTGGTTTGTACATAAATACAATGTTCTGTAAGAGTGCTTTCGAAAACCTTTTTAAAAAATAGCCACATGATATAATAATAGAAAATAAAAAAAAACTACTGTTCAAACAGTATAAATACCATGTACTGTATCTCCCAGTCTTGTTCAGTACATGCATGGGGAAGACTGCTAATTTGTTAGGACGGTAAGCCACAGAAGGTCATTACTGAAAGCGCCGACTCACCATATTCATATCATAACATTATTATGGAGAAGGATTACCACCTCTTTTGAGAAGATTATTAAGCAAAGTTGATTTAAGACCCTGGGAGAATTTTACAAGGTGTGGAGTAAGGCTGGAGTCGGTGCATCAAGAGCCACTACGCACAGACGTCTTCAGGAAGACGTGAGCTACAAGCCACTCCTGAACAAGAGACGACGTCAGAAGCGGATTACCTGGGTTCAGGAGAAACATAACTGGATTGTTACCAGGAAACCAAGTAACCCTTGAGGGTATCCAGTATTCGCTGTGACTGAAGCTAGATTTCTGTTTCACTTCTCAAAACCACCAGAGATGGTGTATATACAGTAGTACCGACCAATTCCACATTGGTTTAAGGAACCCATTTTAAGACTGAGAGGGAAGCTGTATGGAGATGACAACAATGCTCTATGACAGGCGTGATGAATTAAATTATAAAAAGATCCGGTCAATGAAGTGTTTTTTAAACCCAAGGTCCAAATTTCATGTTTGTGTTCGGATTCAGATATCTATATATAAACTCATTGAAAGTCTATAATGAATAAGCAACTGAAAATTTCCATAGCATTTCAATAATATTTATTATCAATTTCCAGTAACTACATTAAACATTCGGACAGTTTGAACTGGAATACGAACAATAATCTGTAATCAATCTTCATTTGCACGACCTTACCACGTACTGCTGTGGATAGGTTTCCTCTACTGACCTGTGTTTTATCTCATAGTGGTGCTTCACATCACTGCTTTTTTTTATCACCTTGGTTTCGGGAGCATATGGTTTTAAACTTGCCGTGGGAAGAATAAACATACATTGAACTGTCCTTACATCTTTGAAGGTTCAGTTTTCATAGTCTACTTCCATTTTCTTGGAGAAATCCATGGTGTGTCGTGCTTTTGTACTAAATATTCTCATTTATCAGAAAAGCAACAGGGTCCAGATAGAAGTGTGTCTTGGACCAGATCCGGACCGAAGCAGTGGTGTAGACTTCCTGACGTGACTTGTGTAAGTATTAGTCACCTTGGTACGGAGGCGGTGTCGAGCACCGCTTGGTGCTGAGAGTGAGAGTAAGGTGTGTGGTGAACTACCCTACGCACGCCTGATGAGAATGCGGCTAATTAGCGTTTGTTTGGTGCATTGAGCCGGAGAGAGCAGAGCGAGCAGGTGGACGAGGGGAGAGGGGAGAGGGGAGAAGTTTGCTCCCAGTCTCCTGTGTTTGTGTGTTTGAGTGATTGTGGCTGATAAACTGCAACTGATAAATTTACAACGAGTGTTGCAGTAAAAGCTAACTCACAGCTACTTCCTGTCTCCATCGTTTCTCGTGAGAGATCTCTCATCACAGCCACTCGTCATAACGTGGCTTAAGCAAGAAATCAGTGCAACAGTCAAAACAGACAACACTCAGACACAACATAACAACACATACCACTTAAAACGGAACATCAAAAAACAAATGTGATTATATTTATTTAAGCTATATGCACTGTTCCGGTTGAGCTTCATGACTTTAACTGGCTCGCTACCTTTGCTCTCTTTGCCTTTAACGCACGTTCAGCTTAAATTTTATCTCCTAAATTCCAGGGCTGTCAACAACCTCTTCCTTTGATCCTGCAGAAGAGCTGGCATTTTGACAAATCTGTGATTTTTTTTTTCCCCTACTCCAACAACAAAATAAAAGGGCTGCCGCGTGCTAATCTGCAATGCAAGTGCCTCTGCTCAAACCAAGCTGTAGCATGCTCATAAATATTTTCCAGACACATCTTTTAAAAACAGACTCCGGTTTAACAAAAGGGCAAATTTTTCTTCATGACCTCTATACATAATGGACTGACAGTCAGCACTTCAGTTAATTAGTAGTCTGATGTTTAGAAATATTTTGAAGATGGATGTTACAAGAGGCGTTCAAGTTATACCGGGACTTTTGATCGTGCAGAATAACAGAACACAATTAGGAGAGTAAGAACTCCCTTTATTCCTCTATATAATCCCCTGATACACTAATGCACTTATCCCAGTGTTTAACTTGTGCTTGGTTAATAGGAAGGTATGCCGGAGCCATGATCAGACTGCCTTCTTCACATCTGAAACACTGGCCTCCCAGGAACTCCTTTAATGGCCCAGACATGAGGAAATAAAATAAATGGATCGAGGTCAGGACTGTAATATGCGAGTGATGCTGGTGAATGATTGTGTGTATGGTCCACACAGACAGATGTATATCTTCTGCAAAGTTGGCAGCAAGTTATCTATCGATTTTCAAGGATCAGGTGTTCCACCTATATTTACATTTAGGCATTTGTTAGATGCTTTTATCCACAGTGGATTACAAAAGTGCTTTGAAGTTTACATCATTAGATAGGGAATGAGGAAACCGGAGTACCCGGAGGAAACCCACCAAGCACATGGAGAACATGCACACAGAGACGGGAATCAAACCCGGATGCTGGAGGTGCACTACACCACCGTGCCACCCTATGCATTACATATGATCCTTTAAATTCATTACTCATTCCAAATTAGAGGTTTTTTTTTTTTTTTATTATTATTTTTTTAGAAAAAATAAAGTTCTGTTTTATGGGAGCACTTCTTTAAATTCAGTGTTTATTCAATTCAGGAAAATAACATCTGCTCCTTTTTAAGTGCTGTTCAAGCAGATTAGTGTCTTTAATTATTTGTAGAGCTCTGCTTATCGTACAGAGCAGCCAGATTTCCCAATAAAAAAAAAAAACACAGAAAAAATAAATAAATGTTGAGAAATGCTTTAAAAATTAGGTGAATATACACCATCCTAGCACACAAACACAGCGAGAGAATTCAGCAGCTGTGAGGTTGATTAGTCATGCGTCCCTAACTGTTATCAACGGCGGCAAAGATATGTCACTGTCAATATACAATATGCAAGCAGCCATGCACTGCCGGGTGGTATTTATCTGCTGACAGGTGGCCGGTCGCTCTCACACAGATAGCTATGCTAATGACAGAAACATAAAGCTCTCTGCTTACCCTTCTTATACACTGCCTCTTGCAAGGAAGGTACAGTAAAATGCAACTTTGGGAGGAACCCGGGAGAGTTTATTGGGTTAGCCGATGTATGGTGTATGTGTTTGGTGAACTTCTCGATGTGATCTCATACAGTACTTGCAACAGCATATTGATTCACAAAGCTGTGTGACAATATATAAAGTTTAGGGTTGGCCTTAGGTTTAGGTCACGTTTTTGCATTTCTCATGAGATCAGGTTTAAACAAACTCATGGGCAATTTTTGTTTTTTGTGTTAATACCCAAGTGTGGTTAAGTTCTCGATTCTGATTGTTTAGAGGTTTTTAATTAATTGCCACCCTGGCACTAATGCAGGTTTCTATTACTGTGCTCATTTCCATACATTATGGTTATGTATTAGATCCATAGATCGACATGGTGGCGTAGTGGTTAACGCTTTCGATTCGTACCTCCAGGGTTAAGGGTTTGGGTCCGGCCTCAGGGTCTGTGCACAGGAAGTTTACATGTTCTCCTAGTGCTTTATGGGTTTCCTGCTTGTCCTATGGTTTCCTCCCCCATTTCAAAAACATGCAGATTAGGATTATTGCTTTTTTCAAATGCCTCAAGGTGTGTGTTATTGTGTGCTCTCTAACAGATTGACAGGGACGGCAGGGTATTACTGTTGCCTTGCACCCCCAGGGTCCGCCTTCGATTCCCATCTATGTGTGTATGTGCTCCCTGGGCTTGGAGGGTTTCCTCTGGGTACTCCAGTTTCCTCCCAAAGACATGCAGATAAAGCTAATTGGCATTTCCCAAATTGTCTGTAGTATGTGAATGAGTGTGTGAGTAAGTGTATGTGTGTGTGGCCTGCGATAGATTGGCACCCTGTCCAGGGGATACCCCACCTCACCTCACCCCACCCTACGTCTCTTGGGACAGGCCCCCCCGTGACCCTGAAAACAGGATAAAGCGGTATAGATGGTAAGTGAGTGAGTAAATCTATGAACATGTCTATGAATATACAAAAAGGTACATTGTTCTGATCTTTAGGAAAATAAATAAATAAATAAATAAATAAATAAATAAAATGTCATTATTGGCTAATTTCTGTGGTATAAGTGGAATGAAACACTTTGGGATGTGCAGTATAAAGTATTATGCATTACTAGACCCCTTTCATTGGGTCACATGATCCGACATTGATCTGCTGTACATCAGTATAATCAGGATTAAGCCCTAATAACACGATAGGACTAAAGTAAATTTTCTAAATGATACTAATGATCTCAAAAATTGACTGTAGATGGCTTTTAGGAAATTCTTCAGTTGAGAAAGAAACAGGAAAATATTGGGGTGAGATGAGGCTGAGAGGACTAAGCCCAGGCTGTAGTTGGTATTAAACTTGTACAGTATACAGTATGAAACCCCCAAACGACTAGCAGTTTCTGAACTACTCAAACCAGCTCATCTGGAACCAACAACTATGCCATGATTAAAGCCACAGAGATCAGACCTCCTCTCTATTCTGATGATTGATGTGGACATTAACTGAAGCTCTTGACTCGCATTTATACATTGTGCCGCTGCCCCTAGATTGGCTGAATAAATGAGCAGGTATACAGATGCTCCTATTAAAGTAGAGTGGGAGTGTGTTCATCTTTGATCTTTGCATGGGGAAGCATTTGTATAAATTTTTATTATTGTGTAATATGGAAAAAAATTCAAATGTCCAGCAAATATTTGGCAGCAGCAGCAGCGTGGGGGTGGCGGTAATCGCGGGTTAAGCAAGGGAGGTTTGTAAAATACTTTAGCACATTTCACATAAGCAACAGACATTCAAGAAAACAATTGTGTGATTTGAGTAACAGGGGGCCTAATTTGCTTTACTTCTACAGTAATCTACAAATCTTATAGACCAATGATTATTTGCCTTTAAAAGCACAGTTTTGAACCTTTAAAAGCTGAATTTTTTGCATAACAACATTTTGGATAATAAAATTCTTTATATGAAAAAAATCACTAACACAACAAATAAAAAATTTAATCTGACATTAAACGAGTGCATTTTTATCAAAAGATTAAGTTATTAGAAAGTAGAAGTAATAAATGTAATAAACAGTAAAAAACATTTAATGTGAACGTTAACACATATTACAAAATGTTATAAAACACTTAATTATACAGCAGTTATTTCCGACTGAGTAATCTGATTGGACGAGAGGCAATCAATATCACAAGTGGTGATAATGGACAGTAACAGCACTGGGAAATTAAACTATATGTATCACTCTGTGACCCAGATGTTCTAACAATCATTAATTAAGCTAATTGTCAGTCACAGCATGGGTGGAAGTAGGTCTGTGTGGTCCGCTATTATAATAAAGAGATTTTTTTCAACAATTTTTATTAATAATTGCTTTCAAGTCATTCCAAAATGCATCTGAACCGACCCAGTTCTTTACATTATGGTTATAAAGCTGACTAGCTCCTAACACAAGGCTGAATTTCAAACTGCTCTCCAAACCTGATCAAGGGCACCACTATTTGGGAACTTAATAATAATCATTATTAATTAATGATGTAAAGAGAACCGTATGAGATTTACAGGACCTCTATGGTTGATTCTTCTCACCTTTTGGCTACATAGCACCGTAAGAACTTTCACTCATGTTAATTACACTGACTGTTAGTGTTAGTGTTAGTGGAGCAAAATAACTGGTTAAACAAGCAACCAAATAATAATCTGTTGATAAAACATGTATTGTCATGATGTTTCTGTAAATATGACGTTCCTGTAACAGTTGCATAAAAGCAATATTACGCTGTGCTGTTGTGCTGAATATCAGCGCTCCTTCTCATGTGCTATAGCTTAATTATGACTCAGTAATAAAGGCTTAAGTATTACTTGGTCATGCGTAACTTGTTACCAAATCTCAAATTTCAGCCTAACAAGCATACAGTATTCTCGTTATAAATGACAGGTTTCTTGTCTTTTGAATTTAAACTTGAATTTTATCTTCATAAACACGGCCACATCTGTTTGCATCGACACTCTGAAACCTGAACTCTATTCTCGGCGATTCTTATCAACCCTGCGATATCATTCATTTGCTCCATATCAAGAAAGCAGACTTCCAGTCCTCTATCTGGCAGGAAATGACACGGTGACTGAGCCTCACTGACAGTGAGTGACAGTGTCATCTCCCGAGCGGTGCTCCAGGCCCTCTCACACTTGCAGAGCTGAAAACACATCTCTCCCTCTGACAGATAGGTGCAACTCGGAGCACTTCTGCCACGGACAGGCCTTTAATGACCCAGCTGCCACTTTCCAGCCCAGCCTTCATTTGACTCGTTCGTTCCGCTTTTTGCCCCAGGAGAGCAGCGTGAACGTATTTTCCAGGTGAAATTCAGCAGGAGAAATGGTAAATGGTGTCAGGGTGGTTTTTTCGTCTGAAAATGCCCAAAACGAAAAAGACTTGGTATTTAAGCTCGGTTTAACAAGGAATTTGCCTGACTGTATATATTTATAATAATTTCTGTAACACTTTCTATAAAGCTCATATGTACTGTACAATAACCTATAAATACAACCATTACTCGTTAAGAAGCAATTATTTATAAAAAATTATTACAGCTTATACCAGTGCTTATGATGCAATTATTAATTACATTAAAAAAAAAAAAAAAACACTGTTTATAAGACATCAAGTCCACACTGAAAGAATTCTGTCTCTGCTTGTTTTCTTTGATGATAATAATGTTATATGTTATAAGTGCTGCCTAAAATTTATTGTATTAACAATAACAAGTCATAATACATCATACATATTCCTATAATTAAAGCTATAATTATTTTCATTAACAATTATAAAATGTCTCTGACACCTTATGTTCATTATAACTATGATCTTCATGGAGTTCTTAGAAAGTTTATATCCTAAAACAGTTGTACTACTTAAAGGCATCTTCTGTAACGGACTACAGTATGTAGACATTGTTAACATGTAATAATGCCACATAAGCTTGTTATATGTAACATGGTATAACGCTACATAATAGACATGAAGGAAAAAAGCAATTCAGTGATGTGTGGCGATTCAGATTTGTATCTGACTGGCCGAGAAGTGCAATACAAATTAACAAAATGGAAAACAAAATAACAAATTCAAAAACAAATTAACAAAAACAAAAACAACAAAACCCAAAACAAAATAAAAATTAGTTTTGGGTTTTGTTATTTTGTTTTGGGTTTTGATATTTTGTTTTTGAATTAGTTATTTTGTTTTCCATTTTGATAATTTGATTTTGAATTAGTTATTTTGTTTTGGGTTTTGTTTTTTTGGTTTGGGTTTTGATATTTTGTTTTTTAATTAGTTATTTTGTTTTCCATTTTGATAATTTGGTTTTGAATTAGTTATTTTGTTTTGGGTTTTGTTATTTTGTTTTGGGTTTTGATATTTTATTTTTGAATTAGTTATTTTGTTTTATATTTTGATAATTTGGTTTTGAATTAGTTATTTTGTTTTGGGTTTTGTTATTTTGTTTTGGGTTTTGATATTTTGTTTTTGAATTAGTTATTTTGTTTTCCATTTTGATAATTTGGTTTTGAATTAGTTATTTTGTTTTGGGATTAGTTATTTTGTTTTGAATTAGTTATTTTGTTTTCCATTTTGATAATTTGGTTTTGAATTAGTTATTTTGTTTTGGGATTAGTTATTTTGTTTTGGGTTTTGATATTTTGTTTTTGAATTAGTTATTTTGTTTTCCATTTTGATAATTTGGTTTTGAATTAGTTATTTTGTTTTGAATTAGTTATTTTGTTTTCTATTTTGATAATTTGGTTTGAATTAGTTATTTTGTTTTGGGTTTTGATATTTTGTTTTCAGTTTTTTTTCTTCAGTTTTGTTAATTTGTTTTGCACTTTAGGGCAACCATAATACAGTATACTGTATGCTTGCCTTTGAGGTGGTTAAATCGCTGTTGCTTTTCCTCTATAATCCTGCAGGTGAAGTACTCTAAACTATTATAGCATCCTTTGTATTTTTTTTAGTAGTTAAATTATTTCCAGAGTTTGTTCAGAACTGTGACAAAATCTGGAAAAAACAATCCAATCTCAATATTTATTAAATTATGATCGCGGAATCGTAAGACAAATTCTAAAAACTTCACATCTTGGTATCATGATAATATCCCTGGTGAACCGAAACCGAAAGAGTTTTTCAGCCACCTTTATTTATGTCAGACCATTGGCCTTAGGAACTACAATGAAATTTGTCATAACATGGTACAAGTATGTATTTCACCCCAGGACAGTGTCATGACCTAAACTAATATCGCCAGAATTCAGCTTGACAAAAGCAGCCAATATAACAAATGACACCCATTTCAATCACACTTATAAATGTTTAAAGAGTCAAGAAAGACTTGTGTAGGTGTCTTGTAGCCTTATGAAATCGCCCTTCTGTGAAGAGTCGTCATTACGCTTTATAGAAAGGTTTATTATACATTATGAATGCCTAACATAATGTGTTATAACAAGTATTTATAAACACACAAGAAATCCCTCTTTCATGGTATTATGTCTTACTTTACTCATAGCTGACAAATACATAGCTGACTTATAAGGAATTATAAACCATACGTCTCTCAATAATCTACACTTATACAGGAAAACATTTACACAGTCAGTTACTCAGCGGGTCTATAACATAATGCATGACTCATATTTGTGGTCTTGGTGATATCATGTTTAATGACCACTATTTATGTACTTACTGTATATTGCATCAACCTTGATTAGTTTCTAATTTCACCTGTTACTTTGTTTTGTTGCTGAATGTTACCACGAATTAATGTTTTTAAGGCTAATCCACATTTTCTCAAGTTTCCAGGTTTTATTTTTCACATATTCGTTGGTTTATAAATACTGACATTGCCGAATATAGTCAATGCTGCATCCACACACATTCTTCTATCTCTAACCACACGTTTTCAGAACCATGTGTTAAAGCTATTCGTAGGTCATTATATATATCCCTTATATATCACCTCCATTTAAAGTGTTACCAAAATACTCCGAGGACCATGCGGAATAAATTAAGTCCGAGTTGCTGAAATAAACAAGTGAACTTCCAGGCCAGTGGGTGTTTTTTACTTTTGCTCTAAAATAGCACAGTGAGGCGGAAGAGCATGATCACGATAGTCTCTCTTCCGCAGCTACGAATATAGAAGCATGTGGGAAGAGCAAGGCAAACAAATGAAGCACCAGATCAGAAAGATGCAGGGTTTGTTAGCAGGAAAGCAGCACCTACAATATCTAAATTCACACTTCTCAAAACAAAGGCGCTTTATAAGCTTCCTTTAGAGAGATCCATCTCACAGAATGTTAACGGGATTTTCAGTAGTGAATTCAACAGGTTATGCAGTGATGTGAAAAACAACAAGTGTTCTAAATATGTCTGCTTAATAACTAGGAAGTTATTAGAATAGGATGCATAATAATAATAATAATAATAATAATAATAATAATAATAATAATAATAATTTGCATCCCATTGTAACAACTTTGTAAGCTTGGGGCAGGTGGTATTAATGTTCCAACTGACAGATTTTGGTTCAAAACAAAAAGTTTATAAGTGTTCTGTTTGAAACTCAATTATTTGTCACAATGAAATGATTTTGTTGACATATCCCAGTTGGGAAGCTGAGGTCAGAGCGCAGGGTCAGCCAGAATACAGCGTTCTCTGGAACAAATAGTGTTGAGAGCCTCGATCAAGGGCTCAACAGTGGCAGCTTGGCAGTGTTGGGACTTAAACCCCTGACCTTTCAATCAGCAACCCAGAGCCTGAACCGTTTGACCCACCACTGCGTGCCACTAAATGTCATACTGTGTATGCGACTGATAAAGTTTACTTTCATTTTACAATGCTGTTTTCCCCAAAGGTTGATATATTTCATACTACCACTTTTCATGACAATGACTTTTTCTGTGGTCAGATACAGGTACTGTACTATAGGTCACGGTGCTCATCTGCAACTTAAACTATTAATATTGGCATCTTAAAGGCTAATTCTCATCCTAGGGATTTCAGGAACATCTTCCAAACAGTGAGCAAACTTTAACTTCTCATATGACAGTGTAAGCATCGAGCCAGTCAAAAAAACAATGATGTGACAAGCCAGCCAATGTGCTGCCAGTAAGTTTGTTAGCAATGATTTTTACAATGTAGTACAGTATGGTACTATGTAAGAATTACAGTAATTAAGTACAGTAATATATCAGAAATTTAGCATAGGTTTCTGCTGCCTGTGTGGTAAAACACAGCTGGGTAATATTTCTTACAATATTTAATACAATAACTATTACTGTACAATAGTCTTACTCCTATTGTTTGCAGGTTTTACCGATAAATTTACCTTCATTTTCCAGCATCTCTGCTGTCAGTAAATACTGTAAATTTCCATTTATGGAAATTATTTAGAGACATTTATGAAAACATCAAACCTGCACTGGTTCCCCAGGGGTTCCTTTGATGGTTAAGGTTACTGCTGCAATAGATGGTTCTTCTTTGAATCTTTTCTAAAGGCGAGTAACTCTTTTAAAGGACTTTAAATCAAATCCTTAAGGTTTTACCCAAAAAGGACATGCAATATTTCTTTAACGTGCTACATCTTTTAGAAATATAAAAAAAATGTCCTTGTGAGAAAACCGTTTCCAGGGGACGTGTTATGTAAAAATCACTTTTTAGTCATGCTTAGACATTCAGATGGGTCTGCACGTACAAACAAGAAATGTGAGAGGGGAAAAAAACTTTTCTTTTTTCTATGTACATTTATTCATTTATTTATTATTATTATTATTATTATTATTATTATTATTATTATTAATTTATATTTTTTTAGTCTGTTGGTTAGTTAGGCAGACCAGGGCTTAAACAAGCCAATTCGATCTTCTCTCACATTCTGATCTCATATAAGAAGATAAGAAAAGAAAGTGATGGATAAAGTGAATAAAGAAGTCAAGACACAGAATTAGTCAAGACAAGATCAGGGAAGGACGCATTAGACATTTAAAGCAGGGCTGGTCTGGAAAATGGTCATTAAGAGGCCAGGAAGTGAAGAAGAATGAAACCTGCAGTTGGAGATCATGTAACCTACTGGATTCCAACCGCCATTGAACAATAAAGTAGAAGAAGAAGAAGAAGGAGAAGACTTATTGCTTATGACTAACAGCTAAGGCTCCTAAAGCAGTCTTCCTTACTCAACTCAGAAGATGGCAATTTGGAAAGGTTGTGTACACTGTGAAGGAGCATTTGATGGATTTCTTGAGAGCGGGGACTAGAAAGACTAGAAAACATGATTTAAACTGAAAGAATGATTATGACCAGAAGTTGGCAATAATGCAACATACTGGATGCCAACTGCCAATAAACACCAAGAAAACAAGAAGAAGACAAAACGTCCTGTTGCTCAGCTCTGCTGTTCTCTAGAGGGGCGTGGCTCGTCAGGAGCTCATTTACATAGACACTGAAACTCTGTGTTTAGAGGAGGAGTGAAACAGAGAGAGTTTAAGGTAAGAAAAATGGATGACCTTAGAGCTGGAGCATTAGCACATTCCCTGTGTTACAGCACTGAAACCTGTGTTTATTTATAAAAGACAAAAAGATTAAATGCAGGATCTTTAAGGATCTTTCGTATAAAACCCAAAAGAGAACTTTACCTATATCTATAAAGGTGGGCTGCGTTTAGAGTCCGAATTTACATTGATATTTACATGGGGAAAGATACTTGTGTTAAGAGACGTGTTGAGCCGATTTCCTGGATTGCATGCCGCATTCAGAGCAAATAAATGTATGTATGTGTCGTTTTTTTCTCTAAGTTTAACAGGTTTTATGACAATGTGGACAGCATAAAGAAACAGTGACAGTTAACTGTTTACACAAATGCATGAAGCTCCAAGATGCTAAACTGACTTTGTGACATCATAATGTCTATTTAGTACATAGGCGGTTTTATTATACTTTAAATTTTTTATGCTATTTTGAGAAATTAACTAATCGTCTATACCGCTTATTTTGTGTACAGGGTCACGGGAACCTGGAGCCTACCCTGGGTGACTCTGGACACGAGGTGGGGTACATCCTGGGCAGGGTGCCAATCCATCATAATGCACACACACACACACACACACACACACACACACACACACACACACATATAAAACCACAATTTGGGAACACCAATTGGTCTAACTTGCATGTCTTTGGACTGTAGAAGGAAACTGGATTACCCAGAGGAAACCCACCAACACACACACACACACACAGAGACCAGAAGCGAAAATCGAACCCTCAACCATGGAAGCGCGAGGCTTCAGTGGCACAACCACTACACCAGCAAGCTGCCCGCTATTCTATTCAATTGATGCTAAAAATGTTTAAACACTAAGGAGTGTTGCCATGTTTGTAGTAAATGTATGGTTTATCTGACAGGGTAAGCCTTTTCTTATTAGAAAATGTCAACAAAAGAGAAAATAAAAAAAGAGAAAAGATAAAGTAAGCTTATTTTAGACACTAGAACTAAAAAATGGTCCTGTTTGAGTTTCAGTATAAATCAAGATATTTGACATGAAGACAATTCAGACGATTCCACGTCTGGCTGTGTTTCTGTTTTAAAAACGAGGAGATCCGATGTGTCGAAAAATAGTGGCATAAATGAATAAATAAAACATTTCCAAGAATCATAAAAACCCAGCGTTCCATTAAAGCTGCAGAGATACCGTTTCCCTGCTGCAGTCCTAATGGAATAATGTATAATTCAAAGGTCCAGAGTGGACAGCCTTTTACAGCTGAATGGGAAAGAGACAGGGAGGAGAATACTTGAAAAGCCATTTACTCTTCACTGGTCATATCTTCAGTTCAGTTCAGAGGCTGAGCTGCTTCAGCAAAGGGAGACCGCACTCGGTCATCTTCCAAACACAGATATGTCAGGATGGAGACAAAGTGAATGCAGAGCAGAGAGAGAGAGAGAGAAAGAGAGAGAGAGAGGAGAAGAGTATTTTAGAAACCATATAATATCACAGTGATGACAGGGGAAAGGGACAAGAGTCGGGTTGAAATTGCATCTCTAAATGGTCAGGGTTTTGTGTACTGACCTCTGAAATGAAAAGCATCTATTGGTATGGACAGCTGTCCTTGAGGACATTCATACTGATGAAAGCAAAAGGAAATAGAAGACCTGCAGAGGAACAATGCAGACAGAAGGACATGCAGCGCACGAAACACACAGCAATCATTCGGCCCCGACCATGCCGAGACAATGAAGCATCCAGAGACTCACCCGCCCTCGGGGCTCTACACCATTAGTCTATTAGAAAGACTCTATGAACTTGAGAGAGAGAGAGAGAGAGAGAGAGAGGTGCTTTTAGTTCAGCTATCTTTATACTTTCTCAAACTGTAAACTAGATTATACTGTACAATATGTGTGCATACGTGTGTTTGCATGCGTGAAGTATAAAACTATAGACTATCAAATGACTGAGATGTCTGAGACGTTTTCCCTCTCTCACTCATTCTCTATATTGCTAGACGCACTAGGTGGGAGACCCCATGGACAGGGTGCCAATCCATCACAAAGAGCCCAAGCACATACACATACACACTGCATGTGGGAGGAAACCGGAGTACCCGGAGGAAACCCACCAAGCAAGGAGAGAACATGCAAACTCCATGCAGACAGACGGAAAGGTGGGAATCGAACCCAGAACCCAGAATGTGCGAGGCCACTCCATCTAAAAAAAAAAAAGAAAAGAAAGAAACCTGATTGATCAGATGAAATCTAGCCTGCAAAGAAATTGCAGCCAGTATGTAGAAATGGCTTGCAGGCTTATGCTAATCTGGATCTTAGACTCTTTGTTTCTCATCATCGATTGGTCGACTGCCTTCTTCACTAATAAACACAAACGATCGATCGCAAGTTTTAGGATGTTTCTTAATTAGCTACGAAAACAGCTAGCTACAGTAGCACTAGCAAAAGGATGCTATGTCACCCAGTCACAATCTTCTCATTGAACTGTGGTTAATAAAAAATTATGCCGTTTGCACCTTCACCAGGGTCTGAGTTCAATTCCCGCCTCAGGGTCTATGTGCATGGAGTTTGCATGTTTAGTGGGTTTCATTCCGGTTCTCCAGTTTCCTCCCCCAGTTCAAAGATATGCAGATTAGACTTGTTAGCATTCCCAAATTGCCCGTATTGTGTGAATGTATGTGTGAATGTTGCCACGATTGTAAAAATGGTCACCATTGGCCTCCACGGTCTCTAGTTGGACTACAGAGGTTCCTAGATGGATGGATGGATGGACAGATAGAAATGATACATATGCAAAAACATCTAGTTACATTTAGCATTTTGCTCCTCATCATCAATGCTAAAGTGACCTTGGATTCCATTTCTCATGTAACAAAAGCTAATAATAACAAGCTTGTTGTGTTACTCAGAAACCAGGAAGTAATTGGAAAGCGTCTTTACTGGAACCAATTTATAAGTGTACTTCTTTCTTAAGTACCCTTTATCTGTACCGTTATCACCCCTGGTCATGGATGCCTGGTCTTCCTGGTGATTGCAAATTCAACCGATTTAGGATTGGCTCATGCTAGCAACATGAAATTCCATTAAACTTTTCTCTAGAGTTTTCATCGTTGCTACAGATTTAGCGTGACAAAAAGGCACAAAATCTTTCACCCTTGGAAAGTGAAGTGACCATCCTCTTTCCTTCGGATATAAACCCTAAAAGTCTATTCCCAGTTATTGACTTGGTGTACAATTCCACAGGAACATGACGACTCTGTCCTCTTGTGGTCACTCTTGGAACTACACTGGCCTTCTCAGTCCCCGATTGAACCCGAACGCAGTTCAGTCACATCCTTTTCACATTAGTGCACGCTTGCTGACATTTCCATGTTTTTTCCATTAACTATACAACATTGTCAGCCCAGTATGGTGGCCATTTATTCTCATCGAGCGCAGGGTTGCTGATGTATGGATCTGATCTGTGGCTTCAGGGGGTGAAGATGTGCTTACTTACAAAATGTGCTGAGGTCTGCTGAGGTCTTTAATGATGCCTCTTGCCTTGAGCTCGGCACTCCCTTTTATTCGGTATTTATTGATATAATGGATACTTTCACGATGTTTAATGCTCTCCTACGTGGAGCGATCGCATTCATTACGGCTTACTGCTATAAAATGTGCTCCGGTCTGCTGAAGGATGATGATGCTGCTGGTGATGCAAGCTTGCCTCGAGTGCCAAGCCTTCTATTAAAGGTGTCCCAAAACATCTGTAGCACAGCTGCTGTCTACATAAAGCTATCTTTATGAATTGACTGGCGATTGTGATACAGCCACCACTAATAAACTAATAAACTTTTATTAGGTCATTATTGTGCTCCTGTTTGTCTGTGCAGTCATCCAATCAGCAAACATCTCCAGGCCTTTTTTCGATCCTCTCCAGGCCAGGTTTAGTGGACGTCTGCTGTCAGACGTCTTGTATAGTCCAGGATGCGTTCCTGCTCACCATAAGATGTAAAAAAAAAAACTATTATAACTGCCGAGCTAAACTTGTTGTTTATCCCTGCATGTGTGAAGTCTGGGTACTTTTGTGCACAAACATCCCAGGTGATGAGCACTGCATGAATTGAGTTGCCTATTCATTCATACCTAGTCCTTATTTAAGTCTTTATTTTAATATTATATTTTATGTAGCATCGTTGCTGGTGACTGTTTTGTGAAGTCAGAAAATTTCAGAAAATCTTTAAAATTTGTAATAACAATTTTAACAAAAATTTTTTTTTTTTTTTTGTTTTAATAGATCACCATCCTTGATGCTAATATACTTCATGAGGCAAAATATCAGCGATTTTATTATAACGTTTTATTATAATGCCTTAAAAATGTAGTTACTATAGCGTACACTGTGGACTGGAATGAGAACATGCAGGGCAGCTGTCCTCCAGGGTTAGGGACTGGAAAGCACTGCTCTTGTTTCACTGAGAATAATAAGCAATTACTGATAATTACAAATTAATTAAGTTTATCAATTAGAAGTGGTTACCAAACAATGAAAGTAAAATAACTGAATAAAAAGTTAAATTAAAAAAAACATAAAATCTGAAAGAAAAATTTACATTGACATGAACTAGTAAAATTGTCATTAAAAATAATAATAATCCATTATATATCAAAACTATGAAATAGCACATATGGAATTAGGTTATTACGTAACAACAACAAAAACAACAGTTAGTTGTTATTTTAAGACACAGAGGTCGGCCTTTCTGTAATAGTTCTTGCAAGAACAGTATTGTTAAGAGCATTTTCAAAATCCGTCAAGCACCATAATGAAACTGGCTCTCATGAAGGCCGTCCCAGGAGGGCGAGACCAAAACCTACCTCTGCCGCAGACGAGAAGTTCAGTTAGAATTATCAGCCTGAAAAATGACCAATTAACAACCAGCACCTCAGATTAGAGGCGATATGAAGTCTTTACAGAGCAGAAGTAGCAGAAACATCTCACCATCAACTGTTCAAAGGAGATTAATGCATGTTTTGGACGCCTTCAGCATTCCTTTACAATGTAGAAAGAAATATATATATAAAACATCTATTATTTATATTATTATATATCTATTATTATTATATAACTAGAAATGTGGAGATAGTGTACATTTTAAATGATTTACGACAGGTAAAGAGACAAAATTTTAAATTAAATTATATATTTTTTCCATCTAAATTCTAAATTTTATACACTTTTCCAAGGTAAAGTTTAATTTGAGAGGTACAAAAAAGTTTCCTTGGTAATATAGTAAAAGCTGCATATCATTATTATTATTATTAGTAGTAGTAGTAGTAGTATTGTTGTTGTTATTGCTTGCTTGTTTGTTTGTTTGTTTGTTTGTTTGTTTTTTTGAGAAAATAACAGCCAGGTGAGGGTAGCACTGTATGTTGCTGTGTACCACAACATTACATGTAACTACTTATGGGGAAAAAAAGAAATAAAAAGCTGTAATAAATTTAAAGAAGTGTACGCAGACTTCAGCACATGTGCTTATAAAAATATTATTGCGTTACTTTGTGATGACAGTAACTTTACTTTCCTACACCAACCTGATGCTGATTTATTGTCCTATAATAACGGCCTGAATTGTATTATTTCTTACTTGGATTTTTCAGTTTTTTTACTCTAAAATGGATTGTTGCGTGTAAAATAAATGCCATTGACGATACATTATTATTTTTATTTTTTTTTTTTAGGAAAAATTCATTTAATGAAAAGTAAAGAGTCTTTGCATCCACTAGATGGCAACAAAGGAAACATGTAAGCTGAAAACAGTGTGATGAGCAGACACACAAACACACACACACACACACACACATAAATCTGATATTGCTGAAAGTAATATTACACACTGTAATAAACATAAAAGCATTACAAAACTACAATAGTCATAGTAAACATCTAGTAATGATATTATTGTAATTAAAACATATAAAAGCAAGTATACTGTATGAAGCAATATTAAACATTATTATCATGTTGCATGTTGGAGACTGATTGTGAATAGCGTGTAGCTGTCATGGCGTCCTCGTTCCCAGTGGGTGCTGAGCGTGCAGTTCTCAGACACTATTTCTGGTCCCAGGTCGTCGAGGTGTAACGTCTAAGAGGCTCAGAGGCTTATTGAATATGGGGTCAATACAAAGGAGACACTGCTGTTCTTCTGAACTCTCTTACACACACAGACTCTCTCTCTCTCCCTCTCTCGCTATCTCTTTTAGTAAATGCTAGACTCTTATAGAAATTCCACTGATGTTGGGGATCAAGAAGATGAAAAACAAGCCTGTGGGAGGGGAAAAATTAAGATAATGATGAAAAATTGTGTAAAAACATAATACTGTAAATGAATCATGTAAAAAAGTCACAAGTAAAAATAAATCATTTATTATCCAAGGAAGGACAACCAGTGATTTACTGAAAGGGTGATCGATGCCCAAGGCTCATTGATGTGCACTGGGAGGAAAGGCTAGACCATTTGGATGTGTATGGCGCTGCATAACTGCGGACCAATCAGGCGGCTCGTGCTGACCCACGTCCCCCTCACAAAGCACCGAGAATGGGCACGTGAGCAACAGAACTGGAACATGGACCAGTTGAAGAAGGTGACCTGGTTTGGTGAATCATGTTGTCTTGTACATCATTTAGATGGCTTAGCTGGGGAAGAGATGACACCAGAATGCATTATGGGTAAAAGACGAGCCAGTTGAAGCAGTGTGATGCTCTAGGAAAGTTCTTCAGTGTGATATTATAAAGCTTTATAATAAAAAAAAAAACCTGAATAAAAGTCCCAGAGTTTAAAGGGTTCAATTTGTTTTTGATCTGAGTAATTCCGTGATGGTGTGCACTTGTACTTCCCAAACGTGAGCTAAACTTTTTCCAATCTAATAGCCAGTCTGCTCGTCTTGTCTGTGTAAATGAGCTCGGAGACTTCTCAAATCACTGGCGTTTAACTGACGCACGCGAATGTGCCAGAACTCGGGGGACGGCTCCGGAGAGTGGCCCCTCGTTAACTTTAATTATTCCCAACATGCGTTTGCACTAATTCAATTGAACTGTTGTGGCAAAGCAGAAGCCCAATTACGGTTAGCACAGAGCAGAGGGAGCACCAACCACATTACACATCCTTTATACATCCTTAAAACAAAACATCAACCTAGAGATAACGTGTTTATTTAAGAGCAGAATGGTTCACCCCTGGACTCCGTGGACATCCCAGGAATCACGTGGCTCACGTTTGAAATGTACATTTGACATGCAGGACATGTGTGCGTTTCCTTGTTTGTCCTTACCCATGGTTCATTCATTTGCACAGGTTTACAACTTTTTAATATATTATATAATTTTGTAACTTTTGCTTGTGATTTTTTTTCTATTTCCATGACTTGTTTAATGCCGCATGTGATTGTATTAACTTTTTTTTTTTTTAAATATGATTCTTTCACATTAATAAATGATTTCTACGTCTTTTTTGAAATATTCTTTCAAAAGATTTATTTTTACTTTTGTCTTATTTTCACACTTTTATGTCAATTTAATTTACTTCATTTATTACTACACATTTTATTTTATTTTTCTTGGCTTGTTTATTGTCATGCATAACTCATAACATTTTTGTTTGTTTGTTTTTGCTTGTACAGATGATTCATTAATTTTAACATGATTCTTTCAAATGATTCATTTAGTACCACATATGATTTATTTGCTTTCATGTGACTTGTTTGTTAATGCCTACAGTTTGTTTACAGTCCCCTTATGCTTTCACAGGATTCATTCATTTTCTTATTGATGATTCTTTTATGATTATTTTTTTCCACATAGGATTTATGCAGTTTACATTTTTCACAGTTTGTACATATTCCTTTACTTACACATGTTTTTCTTTCGCATGACTCATTTATTTCCACATTGCTTTCACAAATTGATTTTTAAAATTATTTTTTTTTATTTGTGAAAATTGATTGACATTGATTTTCACATACGGTTCATTTATTTTCACATTATTATTTTTATATGTTTGATAAATTTTCACATTTGATCTATTTCCACATATGAATCTTGTGACTGATTCATTTTTACATTCTTTCCACATGATTCGTTTAATTTCAAATGATTCTTTTGCCTGACTCATATTTTTCCACACATTATTACATCATTATTTGTTCCACATACTCTACTGTATGTGTGTGCTTTGAAGTTTTGCATAATTTATTTCAAGGTTTTGTTTGTTTGTTTGTTTTTGTTTGTTTGTTTGCATGATTTCATGTTTGTTTGCTTACATTGCCTAACATTTTTTGTTTCGAATAAATAAAAAGTGTAGGAATAATTAAGAGGTGAATTATTTTTATTATTAATTATTAAAGTATCCTTATTTAATGTCCATGATTTCTTAAAAAGAGAAAACCTTAAATAACCAACATCATTAGCATCAGCATTAGTTATTCAGAATGTATTGCTAATTATTTTACACTTATTACTCAAATGTAATGAACTGCTCTTCTGGTGAGTAAGAACTCTGTGAAGCATAAACGCAGGCTTCATCTCCAATCCTCTTATGCTGCACCTCACCAAGTATGGATTATACCAGGGGCTCACAGTGACGTCACAGCCTGGGGTCACTTTGACAGGACTTCAATTGAATGACGACCAAAGACTTGAGAGTGTGAATATATCTAAAGGGAAATGAACACAATTTGTATGCAATTATAACTATAATATTATTTTTTTTTAAATCCCAGCATATTAGAAATGGAGGAAGTATCGAAAAAGAGAATAAGGTAACATTAAAGACTTTAAATAATGGACAATGATGTTGATGGACTGCAGGCCTCGAGCGAGATGAGAAAAAGCTGGTGTTTCCTGGGTTCAGTGTTTTGGAGGTGTGTAAACCATCTGCACGTCATTACTAACAGCAGGCACTAAGGATCTCTCCTGGGTGCTGAAGTTGTTTCTCTCTGCTGCTGTGTTTGGAGAGATAGTTATATGGGGCTGCTTTGGTGTACGGAAAACACACAGTAGAGCTGGAGAAAGAAAAGAAAAATGAGAAATGCTCAAAAAAAGTCTGAAACTCTGAAGCAAACTTTGGAGGAAAATGACCTTGATGACTTTTGGACTTTGCTAATGGTAAGTTCAGGCATTTTCTTTCCATTTCTATTATATTATTAATCATTTCCTAGAAAGCTAGCACATGAAAAGTATGAAATAAGCAGCCAAAAAAAAAAAAAACAGCTACAAACCTTCCTATCCTATGTTTTCAGCTATACTTTAGTCTGGCCCCGAAAATGGTCATGTAAAAATCCACCAATCATAACGGATACAAAGAGAGGACAATGCAACAATTTCCTCTCCATTTTGAAGGTGCACTGTTGGACTTATCCAGCTGTTCATGGCATAACATCTTGAGAAGCAAGCACAGCCTTTCAACACTACCGTTTTTCAACTTGTGGACGATTCTTGCCGTTTTGACTTTTCCCTGCTGTGTGCAATGCCTCATATTTAAAGTCGGGGTCGTCGGCCCTTGGAATTGCGACCCTGTCTATTCCAAAACATTACCCGCCGTAGCCTCAAAGTTGGCCATTAGTAGAATAAACAGGGATGCCAGTTTGGACCTGGGTTGTACAATGGACTTTGTGGTTCTCCAAGAACCGTGTGAAACATCAAAAGCGCTGATGACGTTTGTGACTTATGAAAAGGAAGCCGACGCTTTCGTCGGACCTGGAAACCCTGGATACTGTAATGCAGCGACGCTCCTGGCCAAGAACTGGGATAAAGCTATTTTTTCATCGGCTTGCATCAACTATGAGCTCGATCGAATTCAGAGCTATCCTACGTTCGCCCGGATCTTGCCCTCACCTACACGAGTGCTTTATACTGTTTTGAAGTATTTCAGTTGGGCCAACATCGGCATTGTGTCCTCTAACGAGGATATATGGATCGACACTGCTATCAAACTAGCCAGCTCTCTCAGGAGTCAAGGACTTCCCATTGCCATTGTTGCATCCACTGGAAATAATGACACAGACATGGAGAATACACTAAGAAACATCCAAAATGCTGGGGAAATAAAAGGTAATGCAAAATTGATTGTATGGTTTCCACACACACATGTCTCGAGAGTTTATAGGTCTACATGAAGGCGAATTACATTGACATCTTACTGGATATAATTAATTCTTATGCTCTAATCAGCCTGAGAGGTGTTATAACACTACATAATTTGACTTCATTGGACATGACAATAGAAAACAAACCTTTATGAAGGTTTTCACAGATTAATGTTATTATGTGGGTGTCATGCAGCTCTATGAACACTGGCCTTAATCAAAGCATTATGTATAGTTTAAAATTAATCAATTAACATTAATGTGGCATTTCATTCTGTTATACAAATATGACAGAGTAAAAAAAAAATACCTACCATGCTTTCTAACCATTTATTGTTATGTGTAATGCTGTGGAACATCTGTGAGATACGTCTATCTTTTCCAGCAGCTTTAAACAGTTCCCTCAACAGCCTCTTCTTTCTCTTGAAATGTATAAAACAAAAAGAAAAAGCTGCAGCTTACTGTGAAACCATAAAGCAGAGACTCCTAATCCAGCCCATGGACTCTGAATTGATGACACACATCTTTTCATCCCATCTTTTCATTTTTCTTAAACAATTCATGCTACCCGTTCATTGTGGTTGAGTATACTACACATAGCTCTTCAAGATATTGTTATGAATCTACAGGAACATTCAGTCAAGTTTGTTGGCATTTAAAGTGGTCAGAGGGTACAGTTTCGAATCATGTTGATGACGTTGCTGTCAGGAGTCCTGGGAGCAAAGCTGGCCAGATATGGCTGTCATCACAGTGAGACTAGACAATCATGGGTGTCTGTGAGCTCATGCATTCAGAACGGGGCAGATAGGGCTTTCCTAGGAGTGTATTACCCAGTCCCATGATGCATACTGTATGAGTTCTATATGACTGTATGAATTGGGGAGAAAATCAGGAATAGCAAAAAGAAAAATATATATTTCAAGCTAAAAATAAAGTTGCAAAGCAGCGATTATCGGCCCAAGCACCTGTGTAATCACCACCCGGGCACACCAGAAGGACAGTGGTCACAGTCGACATATGCATTTAAGAAGAAATACCAATATGTCATAATGTCTGTGAAGATTCTCAGTCAAGCAGGTGAGGTTATCCTGAAGTTGAGTCCTGTCAACCAGACTTCTTCTTAGTTCAGTAGAAACGTTTCACTAATCATCCAAGTAGCTTCTTCAGTCTAAGGTACGTTGGAAAGTTCCTCATATTTATGACATAATAAATAACTATATAATTATATATATATACAATTAAGAAAGTTATTAGCCACTTTTTTTAAGTTTAAGGCCTCCCGCCAGCAAAAACATTTGAGATATCAAATATTCCCTTGCAATTCTGCATCTTCAGAGTCTTTAGATCAGATTGGCCCACTTTGGTTAAGATCAAGAGGAGTTTATCAAATTCCATTTGGTGCATTTTGCAAACAACCCAAAATAACTAACTTGACATTGATAAGCCCATGACATGCACAACAAAGGTTGTTCAGCTCAATGAGATTTAAATGTGTGCTAGGTTTTACATGTAAACATGCAAGTGATGAGCTATATAGCAAAATCTATTTTGAAGTGGCTCAGGGGGCGTAATGGTAGCAGATTACAGCCTGTGTGCTGATTTTCATGACTTTTGAGCATGCCAAGGCCTCAAAAAGTGAAAAAGCAAAAACTTATAATCCATAGAAGAACAAGAGGACCCTTTGCACACTGTGATGTCATAGTGCTTGGGCCCTAATTAAAAGGCACCAAAGTGGTTTAGTGGTTATCACTATAAACTCGCAACTTCAAGGCCAAGGGCTCGATTCCCATCTCAAGTCTGTGTGCATGGTGTGCATGTTCTCTCTCTCTGCTTGGTGGGTTTTCCCAAATCTAAAGACTTGAAGAAGATGAGCTAATAAGCATTACCAAATTGTCTATAATAAGCAGTATATAAAATGAATGAATTGATCAAATGAAAAATGGTAGCCAGCTTAAAACTATAGTTGCTGCCTCTTTTCTTTCTTCTGTCTGGAGACTGAGTACAGGGAATCCTTTTATTAAAACATTTATGTATTTTACAGGTTTTGATATAAGCCAAAATATTTATGCAATGATTATGAATATTCTTTATAATATTTGGGTGGGTTTGCTTTGAAGGTCCTATATTTACTATTATTTACGTCTCAAACCTCCTCCAAAGTGTTTAATGCTCCTGCTGATGTTTGATGAAGCTCTTCTAAAGTTCAAATGGGCTTTTTTTCTCACAGTTATCATCATGTGCATGCATTCAGTGCTGATCGGTGGTGAAAAGCAGCTGGATTTCTTGCTAAAGGCCTATGACATGGGATTAACAAGTGGCAGCTATGTCTTTATACCATATGACACTCTACTCTACAGTCTGCCCTATACCAATATTTCCTATTTTGCTATTCTGAACAACACTAAGCTACGTACGGCGTATGACGCTGTTCTCACTATCACAGTAACATCAGATCGGATGTCCTTCAACCAGGCCTTTAATAAAGCCAAACAACAACAGGAGTTAACCATTACCCAGGATGCTCAGCAGGTAAGAAAGTGGGAAAATTATATCAATTCTTTAAATAATTGTGATTAGGTTTATCTTTGCATATAATGCTGACATAGATGACTAAAAATATTCTTAAAAGAAAATAGCTATTTGATTGCAGGTACAGCAATTGTTTGAAGACTTCCTTTTCGTTGTGTTCTTCATACTTCTGAATTTCAGGTTTCTCCCCTTTTTGGGACAGTCTACAATGGCATTTACCTTCTTGCCAAAGCCATGCACAACACCAGGAGAGCTGGCCAGTGGTTCTCAGGGACCAACCTGGCCTTCTACACACGGAATCTGACATTTCCTGGCTTCAATCAGAACATCCAGTTTGGCCCAGAGGGTGATGGACAGACCAACTATATCATCTTGGACTCGGATGGCTGGGGGACTGACTTGTATCTTTGCTATTTGGTGGATCTTGGCACAAGCATGGTGCGCTATGCTGGAAGATCCATTCACTATCCCAGGGGTTCTCCACCTTCTGCTGACTCCAGCTGCTGGTTCAATCCTAAATCTATCTGCACTGGAGGTACTTGAAGATGTGTACATGGGATAGAAAAAAAGTGTTAAAATAGTTGTGTATGTTTACATCAAAGGGCTTCTTGGGTACCAATGTGGACTAGCTCATTTTCTCATCTTCTCAATTGCTTTATTTATTTATTTTTCAAATCAACAATATTAAGCAATAGTAGTCTGTGAAAATGGATTTTTTTTCTGCTCCTATAAATGGCGTCTGACCTACACTGATCTTATCACCCAACCTTCATGTTTTTATCCTAGGTGTGGATGTAATCTATGTAGTTATAGTTTTTGCAATCGTCATCGTTTTCATTGTTGGTGCTATTGGAATAAGTCTTCTTATAAGGTAACTCTGAACTATATTTATTTTTTGAGTACAGTCACTGGTACAGTCACTGATTATAAGTCACACATGTCTTCTTTTGGCAGACGGCGAATCCAACAACTCCAACTAGTTAGAGGACCCAATAGGATCTTGCTTACTCTTGAAGATCTCAGTTTCATCAATCCCCAGCTAAGCAAACGGGTACATAGTGAATCTTTTGTTTCATTGGTTCCTTTCTTGGTTACATTAAAACTTTCTAAAGGTTTGTTCTTAAAGAAACGCCCGAAATTTATTAGTTGTTGCTGAGATTTTGTTCAGAAGAACAGGTTCTTTTGTTATTAAGAGCTTATTGCCAGTCCCTTTGAAGATCAAAGTCGAATTTTTGAAAAATTCACTGTAACGTAGTGTAGATGTAAGTGCAAATGACTCAGAATGCAGTATAGCCACACTGTAGTTGCAAAGAGTTACAGCTTAGATTTACTTTGGTGTTCAACTCACTGCTGCATTGCCTTCTTTATGTAGAGACTAAGCAAGGGCTAAATCCCAGTGCATCAACATGAGCAAGTGGTTTACCAGCATTGTAGGCAATATATGGATCATAAAAAGCTAAAATATTAATGCACCTCAAAAGAACCTTAGAACTCAGAACAAATCAAATCCGAGCTTTCCATGAAAACCACATGCTAATTATAAAGCTTAATATGCGAGTTCTTCATGTTAGATCTTTCCATCAACTTGTATCCTTTCATGTGGCATGTCAGAAAATCACCCTGGAGGAATTCAGTGACTCCAAAAGTGCTGCTGATGAGAAGAGCGTGCGGTCGGCTGAACACTCAGTAAACAGTTTGGCCACAGCGACTCATGAGACCTCCAATGTGGCCGTCTATGAGGTAAAACATTGTACGTAACATGTGGCTACTCAATCTTTCTAAGAAAGTTAATAATGAATATTTTTACAGGGTGACTGGGTGTGGCTTAAGAAGTTTGAGACTGGACAGTTCAAGGAAGTCAAGCAAAGTACCACCAAAATATTTACCAAGGTATCTAAAACATTGCCAGGACAACTGTTCATGCTAGTCACTAAGCTTTATAAAGTATTCATATTTGTATCATCTTTAGATGAAAGATCTCAGGAATGAGAACGTTAACCCATTTCTTGGGTTTTTCTGTGACTGTGGCATGTTTGCCGTGGTCACTGAGCATTGCTCCAGAGGAAGCTTACAGGACCTACTGCGCAACGATGATGTCAAACTAGACTGGATGTTTAAGTCTTCCTTGCTTCTGGACCTCATCAAGGTGTCTGAACCTCGTCAAATTAATGAAGAAAAACGTGTTTAATTATGTGTTTAATGATATTTAATAGGGACTCGGTCCTGTTTCAAACAGGGAATGAAATACCTTCACCATCGGGAGTTCCCTCATGGCCGATTAAAGTCACGCAACTGTGTGGTGGATGGACGATTTGTGCTCAAAATCACAGATTACGGTTTCAACGAACTCCTCGAATCCCAGAAAGCTCCAAAGGAGAAACATGCACCAGAAGGTATGACCTTGCTTTTATCATTTCCAACCAATAAAGTATACTCCAAATCCAAAACTACCACATGGCAACAAGCATGTGTTCTGGCCTTCCCTTGTTCCTCAGATCTCTTCTGGACAGCTCCTGAACTTCTCAGAGACCCCGAGAACACACGCCGAGGGACGTTTAAAGGTGATGTATATAGCTTTGCCATAATACTCCAAGAGGTGGTGGTCCGTGGTGCTCCGTACTGCATGCTTGGACTACCTCCAGAAGGTTAGTTAAATAAACACATCACAAATATTTATTGCAAGAAAACTGTTGCTATATTTTTTCTATTGTGTTATGTTGATAAATTGGGTTTTGCAGTATGATACCGAAGTGTTCATGAACTCGGTTTTGTGTTGAGCTTGTGTGTTGTGTTTTGGTTATGCTTTGGATTGTCTTGCATCTCTTGGCCACCATAACAAGTCTTCTACCCTTGTGTCTTGTACAGAGATTATTAGAAAGGTGAAGAAACCTCCTCCCATGTGCAGGCCTACAGTGGCTCCAGACCAGGCTCCACTAGAATGCATCCAGCTGATGAAACAGTGTTGGAGTGAACAGCCTGACAGGAGACCGGCCTTTGATGAAATATTCGATCAGGTACATTGCCAGAACTGCATTTTGTTACTTCTAATTAGTTTATTGAGCTGCTGTGCTTGATATAAGTGTAAATACAGGGTCAGCAGTCTGGGCTTTACACAAGTGCTATGTCAGAGGATATAAGTGATTTACCAGCCAATCTGGACATCTGCCAGATTATGTGGGAAAAGCTGAGCTGCTGTATTCTTCTCTCAGTAAACTGATCTGTTGTGTCGATGGCAGTTAGAATCTTTTCATGTGCTTTGGATTAAGTTATTACCAATCGATTTCAGTGGTTTATTTTATTTTTTTTTATTTTTTGCAAAATTTCTTTTACAGTTCAAGCTTATAAACAAAGGCAAGAAAACCAACATCATAGACTCTATGCTGCGCATGCTGGAGCAGTACTCCTCAAACCTTGAAGATCTAATTAGGGAGAGGACAGAGGAGTTAGAAATAGAGAAACAGCGGACAGAGAAACTCCTGGCTGAAATGCTCCCACCGTAAGAATGTATTAAATATATAAGATGTGGTATTTTATTTTTTTTACATAATCATAACTGGTGCTATTTTACTCCTCCTAAACATCTGGTACAGTGACAACCACTTGGTAACCACTGCTTGTGCCTGGAACTAAAACTTCTCAAGAAAGTAATGCTGTCCAGAATTGCTCCATAACACTTTTAAAGTTTTGCCTGTAAAGGCATTACTACTCTAATGTTTACTTTTATGGCAAAATCTCAGCCAGCGCCCTTATCTGCAGTGATTTACACAAGTGCCTTAAAGTCTGTCAAAAATACATCCTTAATCTAGTTCACTAGGTTACCAAAAAAAAAAGTAGGTCTCTAGACGTTATTTGAAGATTATGTAGGTTGTTTAGACATCTATAGGAAGTTAATTCCACCATATACAGTACAGTAGATGCCAGAACAATAAAGGTAGGTGCCAGAACAATACAGGATCTAATTGTACTTGAGAGATGGTGGGACCAGTCGAGGAGTGCTGGAGGGTCAGAGGGAGCATGGTTCAGTGCAGGATGAGACAAGCCCTTTAAGTGAAGTCCAAACAGACAAATCCTGAAGATGATATTAAAAAAAAATCAACATGACCATGTCATGTTAACAGTGTGTCCAGTGCAGTGGAAGAAGAAGTGCTCGCCTTATCATTTGGAGATCACGAGTTTGAGTCCCAGGTGATACTGGGGGCCTGAAGAGAGCTGATTGGCCGAGCTCTCTCAGCAGGGTGGGATGGGAAGCACTTAGCTCTCTCACATCAAGTTACAGCTCTACAGCCAGTTGTGGGCATCTGTAAGCTCACGCAAGTGGAAGGAGTGGATAGCACTGTCCTACAAGTGTGTTAAACCAACCCAATGGTGCATGAGCGAGAAGTTCGAAAAAGATGTAGTCAGCTGGCGTCACGTGGTTTGGAGGAAACACATGATAGTCTTTGGCCCTCCCTGTGGAAGCCAGCTAGTGATGGGAGGGAATTGGATACGACTGAATTAGGAGAGACAATCAGGAACAAATCCCCCCCAAAAATGCCAAGGTTGCATGTAGTGACTGAAGGTGAGATCATAGAGTTGTCCAGTGATTCTCACCACCCCTAGTGGTTAGGAGGGGTAAAATAGAATGCCAGCTAAATATGTAACTGTGGTTCTTTAAAACTTGGATGTCAGAGTTGCATTTAGATGGTGCAACTTGACCATCATTTTAAATCAAATTCAGGGATGTTCCAGGAAAGATGGAAAGGTTAGAAAGGTTATTCTTACCACCAAGTTATTTCCAGTTAATAGAACCAAAGTTACATATTTAACATGCAGACTCTTTTGTGTGGTTCGAAGAAATCGTTTAAAGTTGTTAGGTAGTTTTTATAAATTGTATCATAGCTTTAAACGATATGGAAATCTTATGTTCTAGTCTTATTTACAAAGCCTAACATCTTGCAGATCTGTGGCTGAGGCGCTGAAAACAGGTGTTTCTGTGGAGCCTGAGTACTTTGACCAGGTTACCATCTACTTTAGTGACATAGTGGGCTTCACAACAATCTCCTCACTAAGCGATCCGATCGAGGTTGTGGACCTCCTCAATGACCTCTATACGCTCTTCGATGCAGTGTTGTGTAACCACGATGTATACAAGGTAAGCTCAGTATGGAAGGTACATCCTTAACGGACTATTCAACTGATAATAATTGAGCTTTTTACATTTATAATGTGCTTGTTTTTATTAAGTTTGATTCATTTGCAATATATTGCATGAACATTCATTTGAAAAGTATTCCATCTAAAATGGTTTATCTAAAAAATCTCACAATAAAAGACATAATATCTTGAACCTAGGAGGTGGTAACATAAACAGCATTACAGATTCTGCATGGTAGAGATTTTAACTAGTGTGTTGCATTGGTAGTTTGCTACAAGGTAGTTTACTAGTGCCATTTATCTATGTTCTAAGTTACTTACATAAAAGCATTTGTTTAGCCATAACGTTACAATGGCAAAAATAAAGCCCAACAGTGTTTACTTTCCTCCTTGTGCCACCTGGGAAGCTCTAACAGACTCCACACGTCCTCTGACTGCATGCTGTGGTGTCTAGCGCAGTTCCTTCACCCAGTGGATCATACTTGTTTGTCGGGTGCATTGTATAGGGGCTAGATCAGATTGTGATCTGGGGAGTTTGGCGGATGGGTCGGCACCATTGGGCTCCTTACCTACTGGGCCCTGTGCATGGTGGACTGTGGGGCACTGGGTTTTCTGGTGCCTCTCTGTGGCCAGCATTGACGTTTTGGTGTCGTTCCAAGCCCATATATTCCTTGACCTCTTTCCTTATGTTTCTTAGGAAGACTGACCAAATTGTTTACTATTCTATTGCTGTATTCATCCCGTAACCTAGAAAACAATTATTTTCCTTGGCAGGTGGAGACCATTGGAGATGCCTACATGGTGGCCTCAGGACTGCCAAAGAGAAATGGAAATAAGCATGCAGCTGAAATTGCCAACATGTCCCTGAACATCCTGAGCTCTGTGGGATCTTTTAAAATGCGTCACATGCCAGAAGTTCCGGTCAGAATAAGAATAGGCATTCACTCAGGTAAGCAACTATTGTTCAAACCTGAATGAGTGTCAATGTTTATAGACATTCAGTTCATTGCAGTCTCTTGTATAGATGTGAGGAAATTACAATTTCCTTGAACTCTTGGTCGAGGCCTTCTTAATTACAGAGGCTGTATTATAAATACAGAACCACCCAGATGGTGTTCTTTCCATTGGACAAAGGGGACTTTTATTTGCATTGACTCAACATTCTGATCAAACTAATAAAATACATTTGTTGTTTCCATACTTTGCAACATGGCACTTATATTGGATGTGCTGTAGCCCTTAGGAGCAAATAATACTGTTAATAATGCTAATTATTTTTTTGGTGCACCTTTAAACTTATACATGAGGTCTTCAACAGCCTAAATATAATATCATCCTAGCATCTTTATTTCACTGATTTTGTGTTAATAATACACGAAGAAGGCGGCACGTTGGTATAGTGGTTAGCCCTGTCGTCTTGCACCTCCAGGGTCCGGGTTCGATTCCTAGCCAGGCTCGATTGCTCGAGGCTCGATATATTGTTCCCAAATTGCCCGGAGTTTGTGAGTGAGTGTGTGTATGTGTTTGCCCTGTGATGGATTGGCACCTTGTCCAGGTTGTACCCTGCCTCTGGATGTGTCCTTCAGTGTGAAGTGCCTTGTCTCTGTATAGGGTCATGTGTTGCTGGAGTCGTGGGTCTTACGATGCCTAGATACTGCCTTTTTGGTGATACAGTCAACACCGCCTCTCGTATGGAATCTACGGGATTGCGTGAGTAACTCCAAAATATCTATTGTAAATAACTGTACGTGCAAATTTTACATAGATAAATATTTCTCTACATGATGTTATAGGAAACTAATTAATTATAGAATGGTAATAAGTTGCTGTTACCACAGAAAGGTGATCACTTTCTAATAACAGCCTGACCCGAAAGTGTTTTATTTGCCTCACACCACAGCAATTGGATTACAGGTTGTAAATGTATTAATGAATGATACGGCATATTTTTACCCATTTATAGTTATATTTAAGAGATGTTGCACAAGCAAGAGTGCAGTTAATGTATAGTGAATATTAGTATTAGTTGTGATTTGGGTTCCTGGCCACCCAAAAGCGTTGCCATTCCAGAAGGGTCAACCTATTGGCTTGCATCAGGCAAAGACAGCATCACAATTACTAGAATTGGGTTAAAAAGTGTCCAACTTGTAAATTGAAATCTGAAAGGATAGAGCTGAACTACATCATCAATTATGAATAATAAATCACAGCTATTTTTAATATTGAAATTAGGAGCATAATGTAAAGAAAACTAAGTGAATTTGGACTAAACAACCATGTGGCCATAAGAAAACCACTTTTTAGGGAGACTAATCAAAGAAAATCATTGGTTTGCAAGGAAGTATAAAGATTTTGCTTTTTTTGGACTTTGAAGCAATGAAAACAGGTCGTATAATGTGATGAGTCCAGATGAGCCTATTCCAGAGCGATGGGCGTGTCAGGGTAAAAAGGGAAGTGCATGAAGCCATGCACCCATCATGCATAGTGTCCACTGTACAAGTCTCTGGAGACAGTGTTATGATCTGGGGTTGCTCCAGATGTTCAGGTCTAGACTCAGCAACGTTATGTTGCAATTAAATGATGTCAGCTTCTCTTTTCTCTCGTCTTTTCTGAGAGTCAGGGTAAGACAAAAACACACAGGTTGGGAACTTTACCTACACTGGAGACCCCTTCCATAAATACAGAAATCTTTACCATGTAATTGATTTTTAGTTACGTACATAATGTTTTAATGCGTTAACTAATAGACTGTGCAACTATCTACAGAACTGCCGTCAGTGAGGCTATAAAACACCTTCTGACCAGTTGCTGTGGTATAAGAGGATGATATTGTAAAGATGTGCTCTGAACAATCAGGATTTGACTGTCAGATCGGATTTTCTTGCAGCTTATAGAATTCATGTGAACATAACCACTGTGAAGATTCTCCAGTCACTGAATGAGGGCTACCAGATAGAAGTTAGAGGAAAGACAGAGTTAAAGGTACAAATCCTTTTGACTTCCATCAAGTCAAGTCCATCGGCTTCAGTGTGATGCATTACCAGTAGTATGGTTGAAATTCTTTTTATTTTTTCAGAAAGGTTGATTAGCACCATGTCCTAGGTACATTACATTTAAATAAACAGAAAAGTAAGTGCATTAGACCTAAATCTCTTCCTAATTGTGTTAGGGTAAAGGAATCGAAGAAACATACTGGCTCGTTGGGAAATCCGATTTTACAAAGCCTTTACCAAAGCCTCCTGAGATCAAAGCAGGGTAAGACAATACTTCATCCATCTTTCATTTAACATTAGTCTGAATTGAATTGAGAAACACATTTGTATATATTGTATAAAACTACACTGATGAATCCTTTTTTTTATGGAAATAAACAATTTCATCTTTTCTACTTTACACCTCCCCTGAATTGGCTGGTAAAATGTTGTGTACCAGGGACAACCATGGTTTGAGTCCTGAAGACATTGCTGCTTACAAGAAAAAGAAAGCTGAAAAAAAGGCTTGATTCTCTGAGTCAGAAAGCAAGGAGGTAGTGCCTCGCATGCCGCCCTGTATCGTGACGTGTGGTGTTAAAGGCGGCATTATTAGTTTTGCAAAATCAGTGCTGTTGTTGTATTTGTCTGTTCATTTCTGTTAAATTTGGTCATGTATATACATGTATATAAGTTTGAGTTTGGTTTCTTTAAATAGAGTGCATGCATAGTACTGTTGATGTGACATGTCTGGTGAAGTGCAAAAGTTTGCATCCCCCAAAATTGGCAGGTAACAAACAATATACAAACAAAAAAAAACGTCCAAATGTTATTTAGCAATGTGATTATTATTGGAAACTATTAATTATTAGTGGTGCTTATGAAGTGAAGCACTACTATTATTATCGCTCTGGCTTATTATTATTTTTCCTTTTTTTTTACTTCTTCCGTACAAAAATCTAGTACAAAAAAAAGGAGCCCTAATAAAATCCACTAGACTTAACATTGAGATAACTTTTGATGGATTCTAGAGTTGAGCCAGAATTTGGTAGATATCTCAAATTTACCACATTTAAAGAGGCTTGCAAGCTGTGTGAGAACATACCCCGCAAGAGGGTATAAGTTGTACACAGGACAGGCCCAAATTTCCCCCATTAACGTATAATGGTAACTTCCATAGGAACTTTAGAACTGTGGATCGCATTGCTGTAGAGACACAGAGGAGGGCTCATTTTACTCAAGTAATCAATCAGTCTCTCCGGATCATTGTGAAGCTGTGAGGCCACAACAAGCACCACTCAAGTTTTCTTCAATAATTTCAATAATTATTATTATTGTTATTGTTAACAATAATAATAATAATAACAATAACAATAATAACAATAATAATAATAATAATAATAACAATAATAATAATAATAATAATAACAATAATAATAATAATAATGTTGCTATTATTATTATTGTTGTTGTTATTATTATTATTATTGTTATTATTATTATTATTATTATTATTATTATTATTATTATTATTATTATTATTATTATCTTCTTATGGTTTTCACTGTTAGTAATCTTTATGCCAAATATAAGGGTTTTTTTTAAGTCACTAAGCACAAAGAGATGTTAAATAGTGATACACATTTTTGAGCCTAAATTTAGACACAACTGCTGTTTTATTTAGGTTTCATGTTATATCAAATGGCGGTATTGTGGCATAGTGGTTAGCACTATGTCCGCACACTTCAGTTTGCATGTTCTGGGTTATCTGGAGTTTTCAAGAGTTTGTGAATGAGTGTGTGCACATGCCCTGTCCAGGGTATATCCCACCTTGTATATATACCCCACGCCTCCCACAGCCCTGTACAGGATGAGAGGTATAGAGAATGAGTGAGTGAGTTATAACTAATTAATCATACATTAAATAAATATCATCATGTTGTCAAACTGCAGAATACATTTTTTTTCACCAAGCAGCCAAGGGAATGCAAACTTTTACACTGTTGCACATTATTTACAAACAGTCAGGATAATTGCAGGGGGTTTTTGTTGTTGTTGTTGTTGTTGTTGCTTCAAATAACATCAAGTCTTTTGATGTATTGGGATGTTCCAACATCTTTATTCCTGTCCATAATGTTCAATGTGATATTCTTACATTTTAGGGATAACTGGCAGGAAATGGTGACGGAAGAGATCAAGACGATTTTCCGGAAGGCAAACAGACAAGTGGACAAGCCCAAAATCTGAACGTGAAACTAAGAAGACACAGGAGGAGAAGTATGAGTGTGTATCCGTCTGTGATCACTGCAGCTTACAGAGACTTCTTTAATAGGATTGACCCTCGTCTGTCTAATCTGCCTCTGGCCAGCACAGCAGAACCAGCAGCACACTAATGAAATGAGAGATGAGGAAACAGGTGATCACTGAGAATGTGTTCTCACTCAGGATGAACTGCAGGCATCGGCCATTTGCTTTTAGCCACCAAGTGGCTGTTTTCACTCAGGCTGTTGTCTGTTATCATCCAAGAGTCTGATGTATGCTAAGTAATTAATTAATTAATTAATTAACATCACTGTATTTTTGGTTGTTGTTGATAATGATGATGATGTATTTTGTTTTAATCTATGAAAAGAAGATGAAAAAAATTATCCATGTAACTAGAAAATTACCTGGCTTTTTATAGAACAAGAAGCAAATAAAACATCTGGAATAACAGCTAGTTGTTGTTGTTTTTTGTTGTTGTTGTTGTTGTTGTTGTTTTATTTGTTTGTTTGTTTGTTTGTTTTTAATCCAAATCGTATTATTGTAATTAATTTGCTCTTTTTTAATAGTTTTTTTTTCAGTAATTCCACCATACCATTTATTATATTTATTCATATATAGATATACAATAAATCTGTTCTAGTTGCCCGTCCTATTAAATCTTATTAAATATATGAAACATCATAAATATGGTGGTGCCCAAGACATTAGCAACAGATCTTTTGGGTGCTGTGGATTGGACTTGTTTGTCATTGTTATGCCTTGAGTACACATGAACCTGATATCATTGATAATTATATTATATCATACAGTATCTATTATAATTATATATGAAAATATTGATAATATTGAACACATGATATAATTGATAATACGTTAATGTTATGTAGTATTAGGGATGTTCATTCTATGCCTTTCAAAACACAAAAGTTAGCCATTTTATTAGATAAACCATCAACTAATCAATCAATTAAAAACTATCCGAATACTACAAGACATTTTATTTATGTTTAGGACAACAAATTACAGTATAGTCCAATCCAATAATGACAAAACCATTACAAATGCTGGAGCACCTACAATTAAACTAAAAAGACATTGTTTAGAGTAATAGCTCTCTAATAAGCATGTCATGTGGTTACCTTATTACTAAAATGTTGTCTGGGTTTTGTTTAAAGATTGTAAAGGCTGAGAAGGGCTTTGTGTTCCATTTATAAATATTTTTACTGCACTCATGTGGCTGAGTCTTCCATCACAAGTTCTCCATGAAAATATAATAATAATAATAATAATAATAATAATAATCATCATCATCATCATCATCATAATCATAATAATATGCTGAAGGTTAGGATATGTACTATTGCTCCTACGGGTTATTCGATTATTTTGACTTTTTGATGTTATTTTAAGACATAAGACATAAATTATTATTATTATTATTATTATTATTATTATTATTATTATGTCAAGAAAATTTGTTCTTATTTAAACTTCTATTAAAAATTATAATAATTGCTCTATTTTACGATAGTACATTAAGCTTTAAAGTGATTACCCAGGGTTAATCTTCCTATACAAGGAAAGATATATAAAGAATTATATTAAAAACATTTCAAATGGAATTTGCTTTATGCCTGCAATGTCAAAGCACACCACAAGGTGTCACCTTCCTCAACAATGCTCTTAATGTGTATTATCATTTGGGCATTTGGCAGACATTATCACACATTCACATCAGGCAAACTTCTAAGGCTTCAAAATCTGATTGTCAGTTGTCCTTGCCTTAGGTAACAACAATCATTAATTTTCAGTCCCTTTATTTGTATATAATACTAGCTTCTCTCCCATTGTTATGGAACCATAATCTCTGTAACCTTGCTCTCCAGCAGGACCGTGAACTCCTGACTTTATAGTCTAATTCCTAGTGTGTTTGGGAACACACTAATCGGCTTATTTCCTATTCATGACCAAATATATGCTGGTTGATGGCCCTCATGCTAGCATAGATTTTTGGAAAACATGTATCATGGTCTTGTGGTAGAGCGAGAGATAAGCGCTGTAAGGCTCAGGCATAAGATAACACTTCATTGTCTAAATACTGATTCCAGCCATGAGTGGAATGTGGTCCATGAAGATAGGGATCAACATGTCTAGGAATGACTGAACAGTAAACAATGCTGCATGAAGACCTTTTCTTGTGTCTTGTGCTTTGTACTACATGACTGACTCCATAAGGTATGGATTCTGATTTCTTATTCAATATTTTAATGTAAAGTTATTTAAGACTTTAGAATTTAAGACATTTATAATAATTTGCTATATAATGCTGCTTGTGTTTTTCCTCTTTTTTTTTCTTTTCTTTTTTTTTTTGATTGATACCTTGTTATGGTCACTGGCTTCTTCCAGGGCCAAACCTGTTGACCCAAAGAATGATACGAAGAAGACTAAGTGCACCCGGCCCAGATTAGGGTTACCAGGATAACCCCTGGAATCAAGACCAGGTAAGGTGTCTGTAGACAAGGATCTGATAACCAGGACACCAAAAAAAACCTAGTTAAGCTCAGCCCAAACAAGGTGAACCTCATCGCTTATAGAGATACATCAGCAATCTAAAAATGCGCATGTGAGGAATTATTTTAAAAGGGCTAGATACTTGGAATTGAAACTGTCTTTGATCATTTGTAACTCTTTACTATTTTTACAGGCACTTGTGAACTGTTGATAGTTTTCAAATGGGAAGTAAATTTATGACATAAGCACTTATACCCAAGTAATTAGATAAAAACTGAAGTCTGTATAGAGGGATCCCACTAGGTTGTATGTTTGGCACATATATTTGATGTATGTATTTGATATATTTGTATTATATTTGATGAAATGATCTTATATATTTTTTATATATATATGTAGATATTATTACTATAATATACTATGCATGATGATGTATGAGAAAAGGAAAATAACCCATAAAGCATAAAGGCAATTACTTTATTAATAGTTTATTTAAAAAGAAAGAAAAAAAGAAATGAGCACCACACAACTTTTGTACATTAAGCATGATTTCAAACATAATAATATAACAATTGACCTCATCTGTCATGGCTTTAAAAAGGGCGTCAGTGCAGAAGGCAAGGCAGTGAAATCAAATTTGGATTGAGCTGGAGTGTTTGAATAACATAAGCATTCAAAGAACATTTGCATAAAATCCTTTTCTCTTTAAACATTAAAGATAAGTCAAAGAACCCACACAGCTGTCACATGAACTCACGAGAGTTAGAATAAAAAATACATCACAATCACACAGGCCAACATGAATGCTAGCATACTTAATATAAGTATAGCATCTATTCAGATGGACAATTTAAAATTTAATAAGACACATAGTCCAGTTGATATCAAACCTGTGGATAAACCTTAATATCTAATCTCTCAAGTGGAATTCTTCTGCCATTTTCTAGTTACTGTCAAACTTTGGTTCAGCTCGAAAATTTACTTGAATAAATGTGGCTTTTAGTTTTAGCTCTAAACAACCTGCTGAATTGTGTCCATGAGGTAATCGTCATACCACAAAAAAATACAACTTATAACAAATTATTAAGAACAATTTTTAAAAAGGCTACTATTATCAGCATATTCACACTACAATTCATCTCTCATTTTGTCACCCTTTGGTCTAACTAGTCTTCCGATGTAGAGGATGGAGTTGGTCTGGTTGTCCTTAACCAGGAAGATGAATGGATGGTCAGCATAGAACAGCCTGGGGTTCCTGAGCTTTTCTGAGCCAAAGATGCTGGCGTCAAATGGATTACCCTCTGTGTCCCATTCCCATGCAGATGCATGAAAGACATTTGAGAGGTAGAGATCTTTCTTGCCAGAGATGTTGGACAGATCAGCCTTGGACTTGTCCACTGCTTCTGTGAGACCAATTTCTCCAAGGTGTTTCTTTGGGACATAAAAAAAAGCACACTTAATGACCATAATTCCATTTGTTTCATTTCAGTGTAATTCAAGCACAAGTCTGAACCAATGTTACCCACTGCACCATCAATCAATCCAATGTAAATCTAACAAAATTAAAATGACTACCTGGAGATCATGGCTGACTTCCATGATGACTTTGGGCAGAGAAATGGCCACTGCAGTTTCCTGCAACTTGCTCATCCAGGTGTTCAGCTGATCTTGTGTCAGAAGCTTCTCCAGCCTCTCCAGGGGCTCCACGTGGTAGGGCATGATGAAAATCACACTGGATTTCTTGTGGGCCAGAGGCATGTTAAGGACAAACAGTTTGTTCTCTTTGTCCTCATGGAAGCCATAAAGACCTGTACAGTTGCAAAAGTAAGTGTCAGGTTATTTGTTGTAGATATGATGGTGATCTCATATCACCCCTTATAGAACTGCAATATGGCATTTGAGATAAATAGCTCTTCATCTTACCTGTGCGATGCATCATTTGGACGGACACAGTAAAAGAACGGGACACAAGGAACCCACGGTTGTCAACCATCTTGTGGTGGAACTTCTCATCCCAGTGAGCTGTGGGAACACAAACTAATTTAGAAACTGGAACAGCTTAGCAAATTTTATATTATAAGGCATGCCTGAGCTTTAAATGTCCACTTACGTTTAAAGTACATGGCATTGACGATCATGGCACCATCTGTGTTCTTCACATCCTTGGTGATTTCTGGCAGCTTGCCATCTGTAGACTTGGTGGCCCACTCATTGATGGAGTTGAGAGCACTTCTCTTGTCACGGAAGTTGATCTTGGAGTGATCATACTTGTAGTGCTTCTTGCTGTTCTTCACAAAGTCATCAGCGAAGCTGACAGAACTGGGGCCATACAGCCTGTTGTTGATCTTCCAGGTGACGTTGCGGGAGTTGGGGTCACTGACCTCGCTCAGGAGCTCGGACAGTCCTGTATGCAGATGCTCATCTTTTAGCGTATTAGCCTTTAGGACACTTTTGACCTGTGAGGCAGTGGTGGATTTTCCACCAAGGGCAACCAAGCCTAGAGAGGATGCAACCACCACAGGGGAGAACAGGATGTTGTCCAGGTCTTTTTCTTTAGCCAAGGTATGGTACAGGTTAAAAGCGAGGTGGCTGCTGGTGTCAGCCAGGGAAGTCGCATGGCTGCTGAGTTTCTTTTCCTCAGCTGAGGAGGCTACGGCCAAAAGGCACAGAGTAACGAGGTTGGTCACCCACATTCTTGCTTTATGCCTGGGCAATATTGGGAAGCTGGAAGAATAGAAAGTACAAAAGAATATTAGGTTGTTTTACTTGTAGTGAAAATTTATATTGCATATACAGTCATGGGTCCCCTCATTTCTTAATATTTTGCTTCTAATGAGCTAGAATTTCTTGTAATTTTATGCAGCCTTGAGGAATAGTTGTCGAGGATTCCTGAAGGACTATTTCGGCTCTTGTTTTTAGTCCAGTCCCTGTACCTGAGCAATGTTTCAATGTTTTTTTTTTTGTTTGTTTGTTAAACCACACAGTGACCTATAAATCATTCAAAGATAAAAAAAATCTAACTTAAGGCGTGAACCAGTGAGAAACGGGTATAAATGGTGACAGATGATGAGGCTGGTGATGATGGAAGAGACGAGAGCGGAAATGAACTTGCTGCTAAGGGTAACATAAGGAACCAATTTTTAAACTGTATCTTTAGACACTTTGCAGCTTGTGGAAGTAAACCCTTTGTTCCCTTTTGTTTTATTCTACAGAATTGTATATATTTTAATATAAAGAAGTGAGGGGTGACTCAAGACTTTTGCACAGTACTGTATACACATATATAATAATTATCGTTAGTACATGTTTAGTTGCCTGTATTTCTGTTCTGTCTTAGTTCTCCATATGTGTTTATGTTTTTTACAAAAAGATTTTGTTAAAAAAATTTTAAATAAATAAATAACCCTAAAATTAAAAAAATTACTGTTTGTCTTTGGAACTATTGTAGGACATTTGAGCTGCATTAAGGAGGAGCAGCAAAAGCCCAGACAGAAATGTAACTGTAAAAGTCTTTTGTAAAAAAATCATTGTCGACTAAGACTTAAGAATGCTAATATATTTCCAGCTTGTGAATGGTGTGACCCAGCATGCTGCTTCAGCAGACAAAAGAAACACAAGCACTGCCTAAGCCTACATCTGCAGTCTGCCTTTCCATTGCCATATACAGTATCTTGATGTCTTTGTATGTTTTTTTTTTTTTTTTTTTGGTTGTTCACCGACAGGAATACCTTGAAAGGTTTTCATAGTGTTGTCAAAGATTTCGATTTTCATTCTGAAAGACAAGAGGTGCATTTTGGTAATCTACAGAACAAAAAAAAAGTGCACAAATATTGTTGATTGAGCAGAGCAAGCTAGATTGGTTTTTTTTTTTGTTTTGTAAAAACCATTGCTCCATGCAAACTTATATGCCAACTTGGCACTTCATGCAGACACAGGAAAGGACGCGTAGACATCTCCTATTGGCTAGAGAGTCTCGGGGGAAAGAAAGAAAAAACTCCTGACCAATCAGAGATGCCATAGTGGAACAGTAACTGGATACCAGAGGAAGTGCTGTGATTTTAGTATAAACACAGAATCACTCCCTTTTGGCTTCCTTCAATCTGATTGAAATCTTTACACAAATTAAAGTGGTTTTTTTTGTGCTTTAACACAGATTAGTATAAAAGAAAGACGTTTTTAAAAACTCTTATGTTTTTAAAATGAAACACATTTTGTTATGACTTTTTAATAGCAAATTTGTCTAGATCAGATTTTGATCCTTTATAGTCACTTTATCCTTAACATCCTTAACTTCTTGCTTGGTTAAGGAACTTTACTGATTAAAATTTTCTAAATTTATAGCTTATTTTCAAGAACTTTCTCAACTATTAAAGCATAGAAAAGGTTTCCTGTCCCACTTAGCAAGCAGAAAAACAAGATCAAAATATGCATTAAAAGTAAAAAAAAATTTGCAGGTTTCTTTACAATCCTTAATCTGCTATGCATTATAATTATATACACATTTAGTGTTATTGAAGAAAAAAAAACGCTTTGATCTTAAAGCAAGCAAAAGTGAAGCATTTGTTGTAAGTTCAGCTTAGAAATATGGTACAGAAAAGTCTCACCTTTCACAGCTGCTCTGATGCTCTGGTCCGGTCTGGTCTGATCTGATCTGATGCTGATGATCTCCTGCTGATGTGCTGCAAACCAGCAGTTTCTGGTGGTCTATATACTGCTTGGAAGAAAGTTCTGGAAGGTTTGTGGTGGGACTATTCAAATGAGGATGTCTGGAATTTCTTTGGGAAGCTGAAACTGGGACCTCCCACTGGATCGGGTGACCAGAAGTTCGGAAGTGAGCTCGGCTCTAAAGACTTTTCCAAATGTTCAGACTCTCTGCAGTTTCCACCCTTAAAGTCCCATTATACAGTATAAAAACAGTAATAAGGACAGGATGTGGCCTTGAAATGCATTAAAACTGAAAAATATTAACACCCCATTGTTTATCGCACTAAACTCACTAAGTTCTTCTTTTGCAGATTAGGGTTTTTTGTTTTGTTTGCTTCTTTTGGACATTTTCTGCACCAGTGTGAGGGGTAACGTCATGCTGAGATAACAAATATCACTGCGATGACAACATCACTATTGATTTTATGTACATATTCTTAATAATATTTGCTAGATTTGTGAATCAGATTCTGGGTTTCTGGTGTAATCCTGGTCGCTTCTTGCTGCATGCTCGGGCTTGCAACCCCACCCCCGAGTGCAGACTGCCACGTCTTCTTGCTGCCTGTAGGCTCCCACATCCACTGGGTGGGGGTGCAGCAAAAACAACCATCATACAGCTACCTTTTAATTTTGAGATACATTTTTAGCTTTATAATGATGCCCTCAATGCTTTCCTGCACTTTTTTTTTATTATTAATCTCGGATGGTCCAGAGACTCATGCTGTGTCGGCTCAGCTGGATATTTTATTTTAAGCAGGTTTGTGTGTCATACTGTAAACAATATACAGGAAGGCTACACAGGACATAGGAAGCCATGTGTTTAAATCGTTTAAAAACGTGTAGGACGTGGAATAGTTAGTCGTGGAAAAGTTTGTGCACAAAAAAGTGGGGATGTTAAAGTACATCATTTTGGCAGAAGATGATTAATAACTTTCATGGAATGAAATGGAATAATACACTAAGACAGGTTGGGATATATGTTCTCAATATTCTCTTTTGCATTTTCTGAGCAGCTTTTTGATACTTTTTTGGAGACCAAGAAGCTCGAAAGATATTGATACATTCTCTTTAATTTTATAATTACATGGTTACAATTTATCTTTTGAGCCTTGCAGTAAGCATTTGGCTTTATCAATCGCAAAACAGAAATTGTATACGATGCAAACTTATGCACAATAAAGTTCTACCAATATATTTTCAACATCTCACTATAATGAGATTTTGTGAATTGTAGTGATTTTTCGCATTTTTTCCCCCTCAAGTGTTAAATCCTTCTGTAAAATGACCCCTGTACTATTCTTTCTCTCCTGACTTTGACACAAACACATCTGAGCAAACACACATTCGGTGCATCACAAACCCCCCTGAATAAAGCACCAGCAGAACACAGACCCCCCATTCCACCACCACCACCCCCTCACTCCTACACCCCCCCCCCCCCCCGGTGTAAATGCTTCTGTCCTTATAGACAGTAAACCCTCAAATTCCTCATCCAGCCCATAACGATGCTACACAGCTGAACCCACCACCTCCTCAGAGCAGTGGAGGAGTGTGTGAATGTATGTGTGTGTGTGTGTGTGTGTGTGCGCAAGTCAGTGAGTGATGACGTGGGAGGTCAGATGCTAGAGAAAATTCTGGAAACACATATGGAGAAAGAAACTTCTCCAAGGATTTCATCGGTTAAACCACACCTACTGCTGAACGTACAGCGCAGGGAAGGGGGAAAAAACTGACTGTGCAGAAAGTTTAACGCAGCTGATCGCATACATGCTTTCTTTCTTTTTTTCAATATACTTTAATAGTTAGTTCTCATTATTTTTAGAATGAATAATTTATAAATTATTTTATTATTTTTTCTTTTTCTTTCTTTTTCTTTCTTTATTATCCTTTATATTAATAATAATAATAATAATAATAATAATAATAATAATAATAATAAATTATAACCCCCTAAACCAAGCAAACTGGATTATTATTACCTTTATTAATATTATGTTTCTGTATTCACCGAGGAAAATAAAGACCACTTGCTTTGAATGTTTTAAGGGGACAATATCTTCTTTAAAAAAGACAGTTATGATGTTCACTCCGTGATGTCGTCCATGTTTAATTACAGTTTCACCAGATGTGTTTTTTATTTAATTAGGTATAAAGATAGACATAGCAAATGTTATATATCTTTTATAAAAGAGAGGAACATAAAAACTGATTTACTGTAGAAGGACATCAAGTAACTCCTGGTGTGTATGTTTTGTTTTTATTTTTTTTTAACTTGTTAATTGTGGGTTTCTGTATTAAATTAATAGAAGGTAATTATTTCCAATGATTAACTGACTCTCACATGTGATGTATTTGTTGCTTCAGTTTATCTGTCTCCTACTGTATATAATAATAATAATAATAATAATAATAATAATAATATGATTATTTTAAAGCAACCTATTCATTTTTTTTTACTTCTTTTATTATTCTTATTTATTTTTCCTTTTTATTCTAATGTTTTCTTTTCTTCTTTTTTTTCTACAAAGTAACGTACAGCTGAGGCAGGATCAATCGGAGCAGTTTAGAGTCAAGGGTCTTAGTCAAAGGCCCAGAGGAACTCAGGAATTAAACTCACAACCTCCTGCTCATTGGCTCAAAGTCTCTTCTGCTCCATCATACAGCATGGATACACACTCACTCACACCGTCACGGCAGAGCTGCTGATTCTCCTGAACTATTGTTATCCTCCGACTCCTTCCAGCTAAGCCGCTGTCCTCTGCTCCTGATGCTTTTGTAAAACAATACTAAACTGTTTCACATTTAACATGTTGCATGAAGCCTGTTCATGTGTGCTCATATACTGTAGCATACACTATAGGACAAAGACTTCTTTCAGCTTAGGAGTAGCTGCCAGCACACACACACACACACACACACACACACACAGAGGCTGCATGATGTAAGTCGTGAGCAATGTTACGCTGGCTTACACGCTGATGTAACTTTCTGCTGAATTACAGATTTTCCAGAAATGCTGTGAAAGCACTTGGCTTCCATATTGTAAACTGAGGAGATATTAAACTCCTAGTGTTAAGAAAGCTGCATGTTTTATTTACTTTGCAGAATTCATTCATGACAACACTTCTAATGTAACGAAATGAGATCAGTGTCATTAAATAAAGACAACTGAATGTAAACATGATCTAAATGACATCTACAGTACATCAATGCAATACAATAATCACTGCCGGGAAAAGCATCATGGGAAATGTGTACATACTAAATACAGGACTACAGCTACACTGCTGGATATACAATCTTTAAAGTATTTATTTTTTCCATAACATCACATTCCAGTGTGTCAAATTCCCTTCATAATACAGCAATCATAGCATTACAGGCGATTTTTATTCTTTAATTACTGATCTTATAACCGCTACGGTCTGTGTGCATGGAGTTTGCATTTTCTTCAGTCCAAAGGGACGCAGAGTGGGCTATAATTGCCAACTCCAAAATGCCTTTAGTGTATGAATGAATGTGTTTGCCATGCGATGGATTTTCATCCTGACCAGGGTGTACATCGGCTCATGCCCAAAGTCTCCTGAGATAAGCTCCAGACCTATAGAGAATGAACAAACAAGTGCAGATTTACCTCCATATTGACTTCAACTTCATTGTGGGGGGGAATTTACAAAGCGCTGACACTGGAGACTCCTTCCGAAAGCAGATCTTTAAAATCACAATAAATTTCATCATGTAACTTACTATATGTTTTTTTTTTCCTTGTTATTTCCTTGTTGCCCTCACTGATGCAATCCTCGCATTTGATATGGCAGGCAACCATGTAATCCATCTATAATGAATTATAAAACCTGTGATTTGAAGCTGCACTACTGTTAGAGCTAAATGAAGTGGAAAATGTATGTATGTGTGTTTTAAACATTTTTTTTGTTTGGCCTTGTGTATGCTGAAATATATCTAATAAATCTACATCAAATTGAGACTGGAACAGTTTTTTTTTTTTTAACTGATCAGGAATTACTGCCATATTATTAAGGACCTTCTATTTGCTCAGGCTCAAAAGTATTTGGACAGCTGGTGGTTTCCTGCGGCCTGTTTCTTTCTCCGTTACGTTTTGACAAATTAAAGCGATAAAATGTCTGGCATTGATTCAAGTGTTAAATTTGCATCTGGTGGATATTTATAGTAACTTGTACAACTTAAACTCTGACCACATACGCACAAGCAAACGAACAAACAAACGAACAAACACACACATCAAATACACCATGGTAGTTATGTGCAATATTATGACGGAACACTTTAAACTTTATAGTGATTTCTAGTCATGTGCAATACTATGGTGGAACGTGCAATTTTTCTTTCTGTCTCGGGGAACCACCATAACTGGGCAAAGTGCAATTTAAAAACATTTTATTTAATTTATTTTTTTCCCTATTTTTATTATTATTATTATTTTTTTACTTTATTCTGTTGTTTCTTAAATTTTAACTTTGTACTGTCCACTTGCTGCCGTGGCAAAGCAAATTTCCCACTTGTGGGACTAATAAAGGTTAATCTTATCTTATCTCCTATCTTAACCCTACCCAAAGAAGTGTCAATGCAAGTGAAGGAAGCCATAATTAGGCCAAACAAAAAGAAAAAAAGACCTACAGAGACTTGCGAAATCAACAATTTAGTACGTTCTTTAAAAAAAAAGGAGGTGATTACTGGTGACCTGGCAACGTCAAAAACCTGGAAGATCACAGTAGACTACTGAACCAGAATAATCGCAGTATTCTTTTCCTGGGTAAAAAAAAAAAAAAAAAAACACTTGAAAACAACGAGGCCAAGCCAAGAACCACCCAGCACCACCAAACTGCTACAGGTAAGCCTTTGAGCAAGGCTCTTAACCCACTGACCCGTTCTGATACAGGATTAACTCGACCAGAATGAGAGGAAGGAAAGGAAGGGCTCATGATCCGAAGCATACTACATCATCTATTAAACAAGGTGCAGGAACAGGAACTGGAATGGAGCTGGGTCACTGGTGTTTATTGATGATGTGACGGCTGATAGAAGTAGCAGGATGTATTCTGAAATATGTAGAGAGCTCTGCAAAACTAAACTGTAAAAATAGAAAACTGAATCAAAGTACAGATGGATAAGGACCCAAAACTTATCCAAAAAAAAAAAGGAAAAATAAAATGTTCTTAAAGGACAGAGTCACTCGACCTGAAACCATTTCATCTGTTTTTCACTTACTGAAGACAAACCTGAAGGTGTAAAGACCGCTAACAAGCAGCGACTGAAGGTGATTAAAGTACAGGTGTGAAAGTAGTGATGGCCTACAGTAGCATGGGTTCCTGACTTCAGGCAGTCTCTGACTGAAATGTTTTTGCATCCAAGTATTAAAAATAAGCCCAATAATTATGATTGTGTTAGTTTTTTTAATTAGTTTGGTAAATAGGTAAAACCATTCCTAAATAGTTTTGCTAAACCCCTTGAAATAAAAGTGAAAGTGACTTTAATTACATATTAATTACATCCATCCATCCATCCATCTGGGAACCAGGTGGAGCCCAATGATGAACATCGTATTTATTCCTATTTTCTGACCATGGTAGGACCTTTGGTCAACATTCACACACACATTCACACACTATGGGTAATTTGGGGAGGCCAGTTAGTCTAATCTGCATATCTTTGGACTGTGGGAGGAAACTGAAGTACACTGCATGGGAAGAAAACACAAACTCCATACACACAGACCCTGAGGCAGGAATCAAACCTGGACCCTGGAGGTGTGAGGCGACAATGCTTACCACTAAAGCAAATGTTTTTTAAATGTCACTGTCCATATAAACCATAATGCCAAAAGTATTTGCTCGCCTGCCTTTACAGTACATGCATATGAACTTGAGTAACATCCAATTCCTAATCTATAGGGTTTAATATGATGTCAGCCCAACCATTGCAGCTATGACAGCTTCAACTCTTCTGAAAAGGCCTTCTACAAGGTTTAAAAGAATGTTAATGTGAATTTTTGACCATTCATCCAGAAGCGCATCTGTGAGGTCAGACACTGATGTTGGACGAAAAGACCTGGCTCACAGTCTCCGCACTGATTAAGCCCAAAGGTGTTTTATCGGGTTGAGATCAGGGCCAGGCAAGCCAGTCTTTATGGACCTTGCTTTGTGCACTGGTGCGCAATCACGTTGCAACAGGAAGGGGCCGTCCCCAAACTGTTCCCGCAAAGTTGAGAGCATGAAATTGTCCAAAATGTAAGACAAACCTAGAGCAGGTCCAACAAGACTGTATGTATATTGTTTGTCTCGTTTTATTTATTGTGGCATAGTGGCATAATGCTTCGCACTGTAGCCTTGCAGCACCAGGGTGAAGAGTCCTGACGTTAGATCTGTGCACTTGGTGGGTTTCCACCAGGAATTTCCTTCAGGCCTTGCGAGACCCAGTATTGTGCACGTGGTATAGGGAATGAATAAATGGATAAATTAATGAGTGATTGTTTCTTTTATAGTGGAGTGCACTCCCCTCCAGTGGTGGGAAGCAAATTTACTCAACTGGTGATATAAAATGTTTTTCATTATTTAAGTTATCACTAGAGGGCAGCATTGGAAAAGAGATCATTGAGACATAAGCCCAGATTTGTCTCTGGACCCAGAACAGGCCAACCCTGCCAGTTTCAGCTTGTAGCTCTAATTATGGTCAGTTATGTAAAGAGAAGTAAAAATTATTTTTAGTAATAATTTTCTTTTTGTAACAGTGACACTGTGGTTATTTTTTCCTGAGGTGTAGCCCTGAATTAATGTGTTGATGCAATGATTTAGGCTTTCTGATATTTGTTTTATAACCGTGAGGCAACAAGAGAGATCCAGACAATTAAATCATTTTACCAACAGGATCCTAAGCAGGGAAAGGTGGACTTATATAACAGTATTATATTTTTATACTTGGAATGATGCAAGACAACAAAACGCAGCCACAGGCATTGCGACATGGATATACCATTAGCTCATAGCACCTTGTCAGTCCCCACAAAATAGCCGTATATTCTTACAACATGTTAAGGGTTCGGCTACACATTTTTTTTGGCAACAACGTTGCTATCTCATAGCCATAACATTATAACTATCGGACGTGAGAGATGGGAGATACCTATGGCTTTAAAATGTTAACACCTGGCCTCAATGCATTACCTTGTGTCCTCAAAGTATATATATATATATATATACACTACCATTCAAAAGTTTGCGGTCACTTTCTAACTCCATGATGGTTCCTGATTTTGATTTCTTTCTACATTGTAAAGGAATGCTGAAGGCGTCCAAAAAATGCATTAATCTCCTTTGAACAGTTGATGGTGAGATGTTTCTGCTACTTCTGCTCTGTAAAGACTTCGTAACGCCTCTAATCTGAGGTGCTGGTTGTTAATTGGTCATTTTTCAGGCTGATAACTCTAAATGAACTTCTCGTCTGAGGCAGAGGTAGGTTTTGGTCTCGCCCTCCTGGGACGGCCTTCATGAGAGCCAGTTTCATTATGGTGCTTGACGGATTTCGCAAATGCACTTGACAATACTGTTCTTGCAAAAACTATTACAGAAAGGCTGACCTCTGTTTCTTAAAATAACAACTAACTGTTGTTTTTCTTGTTGTTACGTAATTACCTAATCCCATGTGTGTTATTTTATAGTTTTGAAATCCCCAGTATTGTTGTAGAATGTAGAAAATAAATCACTAAACAAAAACAAAGAAATTTGCAAGTGATATATATAATCTTACCTACTTTTCGTTCACAATTCGTTCCCACTCTTTATTCAATATTGTTCCTGTATGCCAGTTTTTGGTATTTTCAGTCATCATAAAGCGAGGGAGATGAGCATTTTTATGAATATTGATGAATACGTGATAATATACAGATAAATTCCTTCATACCCAGAGAGGCCCACTTTCATCTTCTGAATGTCATCTAACCATGTGACTCTCAACATTGTTTCCTCACCTCTATAATCCCAAATAGTCCACCCCAGGCCCTGCTGTTCTCCCCCTGCTGTTCCTAATTATCCAGAAGGGAAGTTCACAGTCGACAGAGCAGCTGGGGCTCTGATATTAAGTGCTCACTCTAGTGGAGAGTAGGGATGGTCTTTATCACAGCAAGACCTGAAATGTCAAAGGATATGTGATAATATCAGTGATATACACATGCAGTGATATGGAAACAGTATAATTCAGTGTATCTCAGCTGTGGGACCAAAAGTCCAAGGTTAAAAGCTTGACCTTCTCTAACCATAATCCTAACCCCTAAACCATAAGACTGCTGACATACTGTACATGGACTCCATCTCTTAGGCTTTTGTTTTAGCTCTGACCAGATAGAAGGACCTGGATCAGATCTGACTGCACCCTCTGGACTTCTTCACCAGTCCTGAATCAAGAGATAATTGGATTATTTTTCACATCCACATTGATTCAGGTCCCTGATTGGATCATTCGCTCATGTTGCTGTCAGTGTAGAGTTCCCTGTGTGCAGTTGGGTTTCCTTCAGGGTCACCAGCTTCTCAAATATATTCAACTTTATTGGTTGAATATATTCAAACATGTTTTACTCTAAATTAGCACTGAGTGCGAATGAGTGTATGGATGTGTGTGTGTGTGTGTGTGTGTTGAATTGATTCTTTGTAGTAGGGGTTACTGAAGATGAATGACATATTACTACTACTACTACTACTACTACTAATAATAATAATAATAATAATAATACCCCTGTGCTGGATTGGCATGTCATCCAGGTCATCCACCTTGTGTCCCAAGTCTTCTTATCTCTGTATACAGGATAAAGCGCTATGGATGATGAGTAAGTGAGTGACTTACTGAGAGTAATAATCCTAATAATAATAATATTCGTAATATACTATGATGATGATAATAATCATCATAGTATATTAAATAATAATAATAATAATAATAATAATAATAATAATAATTATTATTATTATTATTATTATTGTAGTTGTTGTTGTATTTAAGCGTCCAGATACATTTCCCTTGTGTTCACTATACTACAACTACTCACAATACTAATTGTAATAATCATCTTCTTCATATTATTATTATTATTATTATTATTATATGTATTTATTATAGTATATTGCTTATGTTGCTAATCAAACATCTAATCCTTAGTCAATTACATTTAAAATCTATGACAAGTGTTAAAAATATATACTTAATAATAATAATAATAATAATAATAATAATAATAATAATGATGATGTAAAATATTACATTTAAACAATAAGTACAGATCAGAGTAATACATTCCTGTATTAAAAACTAAAAAAAAACATGATTATCAAATTATACTCATTATAAAAAGGATAACAAATGAATAAATAAATAAATAAATAAACAAACAAACACATAATTGGATTATTTTTCACATCCACTTACTTGTTACTGAAAATTTAAACAGGAGGAAAAAAACTTTATACTCTTTACATACTATGAACGTTTTACATAATAAAAAAAAATAAAAAAAAAGTGAATTTAATTTTTATGAAAGAAATAAATCACCTCCAGACCTTTAAAGGCTTCCTGTTTATTCCAGTCACCAGAGAGCACAATTGGACAACAAAACGCTTCAACTCCGCCCACTACCTACTCAACACGCATCCTGATTGGACTACACTATTTTAATCCCTGCCCATTGGCTAAAGCCCCGCCCATTACCTACTAACCCGGGTTACTATGGCTGATGCGCTCCAGTCTTTATCCAACACACTGAGAGCGCGCGGACGCACGAGCTCTACAAGGCTTACATACAGCAGGATCTCTGGACTGTACAGTATATATACAGTGATTTAATTTCTTATTTTTTTCATCTCCTGCTTTATACAGTGTTAGGATTTATAGAGCAATCCTATGCAGCTTATATTTGTGCTATAAAGAGTGGTGTGAGGAGGAAAGGCAGAGCGCACAGAGGCTTCACCTGGCTGGAGATCTTACAGCACAGGAGTGGAGAGGAAAGGTAAGGACAACACTCAGAGATTCATACTTTTACTTTATATAATATACAAATATTATATAGTAGGCATGCTTGTTTAATGTTGCATAATGATAAACCAATTATCACCACCACATACTTCATTAAATAATTATTTATTTATTTATTATTATTATTATTATTATTAGATTTTATAATTATTATAATTATTATAAGAGATAATGGTTTCTGCAACATGCAACTTTAAACATGCATGCCTATATAGGATATTTTATAAATGATCCTCCTCTATCACGCCCTTTGATAGAGGCTCCGCCCCCAATCACCCCATCATCCTACCCTCTTACAGTATATACCACCACTACTGGATGTCAAGTAGGACATCTATACTTCCTAGTTCCACACTTGGATTCTCATTTTCCCTACCTAAACCTCCACCCTGAAGCACATGATTTGATTGAAGGTCCTGTATTTTGTGACACTCTGATGTCAAAACAGGACGTTGTTATTGTATATACAAAAGAGTTTGACAGAAAGACAGAAACAATCTCATATCATGTTTCTTCAGCCCTATTCAGACACGGGACACGCAACTTAATGACGGCTTTGTCAAAGCGATGTCTTTCTGTCGTTCAGGCATAGGTTATGACATGCTGGGTTAATGTTCCTTCATGCTTCCTTGAGACATAAACACAATCATGGACAGAGCCTGAGGTCAATAAATCCCGCCTTCAGCGTTAGGATTGATTACAAGAATTAGGTTTCATCTTTGATTGGTTTTAGGAATGGGAATCACCAGGGACCGCCCGAAACAATGTCATCACGATATCTACTTGCCAATTTAATTTGTGTTTTGTATCACGATTTTATAAATAACCCGATTCGATTTAAAGATTTTGTTGCAATTCTAAAGAATCTTAGCAAATAATTTGCACCTACTACACAGAATTCTGTGCTGCTTGCCAATGTGTGAATAGTTTAGAGTGTGCCACCTGTAGGATTTTAGCGAAATGACACTATTTATAAAAGAATTGAATTGTGTGAATTGCCATACAAAAGAATCGTGGTATGCAACTGAATAATTTTTCCGCCATCTCTTATTGGTGAACTCACAGTTAACACAAGTTAATCCTAGTGCATGAAGACAAGACTTAAATATTCCTGTCCTGGTCCTGAACAGTTTATGTATTATTTAACTTTGGGGAGGTGGTGGCTCAGTATGGTAAAGGTTATAAGTTACTGATTTGAAGGTCAATGGTTCGAGCCCCAGCTCGCCAGATTGCTCTGTTGGCCCTTAAACAAGGCCCTTAACGCTATCTGCTCCAGGAGAGCTGTATAATAGCTGATCCTGCACTCTGACCCCAGCCTATTAAAAAAAAAAACTAGGTTTTGCGACTAATAAATAATTCACTGTGCAGTAATTTATATGGGCTGAACCTAACTTAACATCGGTCTAAAGCACTTTTAGCTATGAACTGTCAGTCGCACATCTGTTACATGGACTGGATGCAGTTCTGACTTACGAAGTGTCGAGATATATCCGTAAATGTTACTTGGTTCAACCTAGTAAAACACCTACCATCACGTCTTTCACAGAACGTGCCCGTTCAGACATGAAGCCATAATTTTCGAGTTTCGAGTGCGTGTCTTTACAAACAAAAGAGCAGGAACGTCTTTTCCCATTCAAGATTTTCCAGCAGCATTAACTTCATATCAGTAAAAAATCCAGCATGGACGTAGTTGGGGTGTTGGTTCAAAAACCAGACTCAGTGACCCAGAATTCAGGCCAGCTGTATGACCCAGTTGCATCGAGTGATGGCAGAGACCCAAGTTAGCTAGTTAGCAATCTACAGTATAAGATGATGATTGTGATGGTGGAATTAGAACAAAAAGTCGCACAGACTTTAGAGGAGCCAGACAGAGTAAAGGTACTTTATGTCTTTATGTAGACATGAAACGAGTGTTAAATCCCACCACACGTTTATCATCAGCACATGGCCAAACAGCATTGAGAGTGATGATGATGATGATGATGACGGATCTGGTCACCAAATGTTCAAACAAAAATGTATCAGAGTTTCATTGTAAAAAGTGAACTCTTATGCACACTTCTAAATATTGATATGCAAGTCATCGAGGACGGACTTGTTCCTTGAAAATATCGAGTTGCTACTTTAAAAGCTGTTCCCACATTGTAGCTGTAATCATTAGCAGGTACATCGGTTATAAAGGGCACGCTGTAGGTGTATAGTTACTGACTGGAAATGATCGAGTGCTAGTGATTTTTGGTTTTTAAATGAAAATCGCCCACCATACACCCACCAAGTCCAGATATGACGAACTGCAAATGTCAGTGGCTGTTGGCGAAAAAGCTTATATCTGGAAGCAGTAAGGTTTCATCCACTGGGGAACATTTACAGCTTCTATGTTGAACCCGTGTGGTCGTACATTGATCTACATTATGAGAACGTGGTGGGTTACCAGTGTATCTAAAACCACCTTCATGCCAGCAAACTCTTTGGAAGTTTGTGCCAGTGAAAAAAGTGTTTCGTTTCATCAAACCACAAGTGTCAGCTGATCATCTGATGTTCTCCTGGAACCTTGATTGAAACCAGGTTTTCTGCTTGGATACATGGCATCATGGACCCCATGAAGTACCAGGAGATTCAATATAAAAATCTGTCTAGCTCTGCCAAGAGGTTACAACTCGGTCATGTTTTGATCTTCCACAAACTCAGTGATCTACAGTAAAAAGGTTGAAGATCAAGCTTTGGACATGGCCGTGCCAATCCTTGGATGGAGCGTTAGTGTGGCAAGCTGAAGAGGAGAGTGTGTAGGAAAGACAGATGGCCCTGGAGGCTGTGGAGTGTTTTATATTATGGAGTCTCAAGTTGCTTACGCTGTATTCTTTAATCTCATCATGCGTTATAGAAGACTAAGTGCTCGTATGTTTGCAAAGGGAAATATCACGAAGCACTAAATGCACAGACACTAACTGTGACATCATTTTGTTAAAATACTGTACTGTATGTGTTTTTATCTTTATCTATCTTTATCTTTGATTGAACTAACTGACTTCAAGTTCAAGCGCAGCAGACATTTTGGGGAAAACAACACCAAACGGACAATATGAATGCTCAAGGCTTGGCACTTTCAGCATCTTGTTCAGTTTATTTTCCTGGGTTCTGTGGTTCCACTGCGTCAAATATTGTCGTGGTCTGAGCGTGGGTGAACAAACAGAGAAATAGAAACTATTGCTTTTTACTGTGGGGTCACAACCACTAGACTAGACGTCTCTCATATTTTCAGTCTGAGAATAAACCCATTACTTGCTCGTCTATACCGATAATTCAGTAGCTGACGGGGTTATATATGGACCTAATAAAAAGGTCAATAAGTGTAGCTACAAGGAATCATTGAGGATGTGTAGTAGTGCACTCAGTGTCTTATCACTGGACATTCTGTATACAACCATAGTGATAAACGCTGACTATTATTAGGTGTCTTATAATGATTCACAGGCAGCATGGTGGCTTAGTGCTGGTGTCTTGGTCCTACAGCGGTGGCCGTTTGAATCTCGCCTCACTCTTTTTACTGCTTTACATACTTATAAATGCTTAATCGGTGTCTGGAATGTCTTGAGTGTGTGTTATTGTAAAAGGCACAGACAGCCTTTGCGACCTGATAGGTCTCAGTACTTGTATGACCTTTTGTCCAGCGAGGCATACAAAGGGTGTTCAAGTCAAACCGGGACTTTTGATGTGCAGAATAACAAAACATTTATAAGAGTAAAAAATAAATGTGTGTGTCTATATAATCCCCTGCTACACTAATGCACTTATCCCAGCGTTTTACAAGTGCTTGGAAACCACCAAGGTAGAAATTTTTTTCAGGAGCCATGATCGGACTTCCGCCTTCTTCACATCTGAAACGCTGGCCTCCCAGGAACTCCTTTAATGGCTTAAACATGTGGAAATGGCTTGGAGTGAGGTCAGGACTGTTTGAGGCATAACTCCTAGACAACTCCCTGTAATCTGCAAGTGGTGTTGGAAAATGGTTGACACAATGCATCTTTTCCGCAAGATGGCAGGTCTTTTCTGCAAGTCTGAGCCACCTCGGCCGGGATCGTTCTTCATGGACGTACGGCATTCTTTAAGAGGTTCGCATCATTCAAATGTTTTACTAAGACTAAGAGTCTCGTTACCGTACTGTGCTTGAAGTCTTCTGTGAATGTCGAGTTTTATGGCTCCATTAACAAAAATTGTATCACGAGTCCCAGTTTGAGTTGAACGCCTCTCATATTCAGAAAATAACTCTTTTTGTCAGAATCTATCAATTTCCTCGTTCTAATACGTTATCATTACTATAATAACAACCTGCGCATGGACAACATGCACTTCTCACCCAGAACAAAACCTGACTGAATTATTTGTTAACAGTGATGGGAAAGTCTTCAGGAAAAACAAGGTTTATTACTGAATGTCCCAAAGGACCGTGATGAATAAGTGAGAATTTTATATTGATCAAAATATCATCAGCATCCATTGTCTTGTCTTTCTGTAAAAATAATTGGTCTAGGAAGTAGGCATAAAGAGAAACTGCCGATTATTACACACAAACACACACACACACATATACAACTAATTGCATGCTATCCCATTTGTGTCAAAGGTCACCTTCATATCAGTAATAGACAGAGAAAAGTGAAGGACTTTTCTAGTGCATTGTAGAATTGACCGTCTCCGATTGAGTGGATGAGGACGGATTTTCTTTACTAATTGGCCAATTTTCCCCAGCGGTGTGACGTCTCCCTGTAGAGCTGGAGCTTAGATCTGTGAACCCAGGAGGGAAAAAAAAACCAGTCACAATTAAATGATTAAATTGCATATTCTCTGTGTGGCCATGTAAATATGAATAAATATCGTCTACACTTATTGTTTATACCGCTTTATCCTGTAGTCAGGGTCGCGGGGACCTGGAGCCAATCCCAGGAGGCTGCGGGTACTCAAGGCAGGGTACACACAATTTGGGAACGTCAATTAGCCTAACCTGCATATCTTTGGACTGTGGGAGGAAAATGAAGTACCCAGAGGAAACCCACCAAACACAGGGAGAACATGCAAACTTCCCAAGACGGGAATCAAACCCGTACCCTGGAGGTGCAAGGCGACAGTGCTAACCCCTACACCACCGTGCCGCCTCCTGTATACATGCATTAAAATATTAATGTCAGTTATGTGTTAATTTTGGTTAAAGTATGTCTGAAATGTGCCTTTAAATTCGAGAAGGGCTTTTAAAATTGACACTTAATAATTTTTTATTTATATTATTTTAATCCTGTAGGTGAACGTCAGCTCAGCTGAAGGAAGTCTTTAAAAAAAAAAGAATTCTATTCTACTAGGAATGTTTAGGTCAAACCGGGATTTTTAAGTGCAGAGTAACAGAACTCAGTTATGAGAGTAAATCCCCTGCTACACTAATGCACTGATTTAAGTTTCACTATTGCTTGGACACCATCAAGGTAGAAAGTTTTTCCAGTACACCAGAGCCATGATCGGACTGCCTGCTTCACATCTGAAACCCTGGCCTCCCAGAAACTCCTTTGTTGGATGTTTCCTTTAGTGGAAAAAACAGCCAGGCTGGGAGTTATCGCCACATCCCCCGTACAGTCCTGACCTCGGTCCAAGCCCCACATGTTTGGGACATTAAAGTGGGTTCATGGGAGGCCAGCATTTCAAACATGACGCAGGCAGTTTGATCATGGCTCTGGTGTACTTAGAAAACATTCTACCTTTATGATGTCCAAGCAGTAGTTAAACACTGGGATAAGTGCATTAGTGTATTTGGGGATTATTTAGAGAAATAAAGGGAGTTTTTATTTTCCATCAAAAGTCCCGGTTTGACTTGAACATCCCTCATAACTAAATTGAATTAATATTTTCCCTACAACAGTTCACCTCACAGCTGTGGCCTCTCTATGGTCTGTAAGGCACTGTTTCTTTTTCAGTTACATCACATCTGTAATCTGAACATGTCCCAACAGTTGTCTCTGTAATCTATATCTCTAACCCTTTTCGAAAGCAATTGAAACCAAAGCAAATTTTTGCATGCCTCATTATGTGACCTTTAAAATTATGGAGTCCCCAAAATACCCCGTTTTGCTGATGTGGATGAACTGCGACATATAGCAAATGTTAAAAATGTCTGGTTTTCCCTGGAAGGTCACATGACTATTATGATGAATAGAAATTAAACGTCACGGCCGTGACACTGTATAATATTCTTATGTACGAAATTTGAGAAAAATTAATGCTGGCTGAAGTAAAGCTCCCGAAAAGTGTTTGCGAGTAAATAAAGTGAAAAGGCGTCACATTTTGTACCTTTTCCGTCCTTGAAGCCTTGCTGAGGTTCTGGCCCGGCGTGTTCCACGTCCCCTGCTGAGCAAAAGCCGGTCCAGATGGCTACCTGTCGTCTTGCTCCTTCTGACAGATGGCTCTGCTTTGCTGTTTGCTCAGGAAGCGCTGAAGTACCAGAAAGAGTTAAAGATTTAATTGTTAGTCTCCTCCAGAATGTTTTTCCAGTGTCCGCATGCCACACATAACTTCCTCGGCTTCAGGCAGGTATGATTACAGGCTGAGCCAGAATTACGATCTCGTTCCCAGGCGGACAGATTTCTCCCGCTACTCATTGTTCGGAGGAATTTTCACACTATCGCAGGAACGAGGCCACGGGTTCAGTTTGGGTTCAGTTTGTAGGGAGTTGGCTGGAGATATCAGCTCTCCGGAGAGACGGGTCACGTAAGGATTAGTGTAGAGCTCTGTTATTGGAGGAGAAGTACATGTACGGGTGGAAACAGTCTAGCACAATTTATTTAAGGAAGGAGTCTCTGAAACCGAAAATTTGTAAGAGAGAGCATTTGTTTCATGGATGTTCAACAAGAAGAAATGCAACTGGAAATTTGTAACAAGTACAGGATGCCACTGATGATTAATTAATTGTATAGAGTTGGAAGTAGAGGAGGCGGCACAGTGGTGTAGTGGTTAGCACTGTTGCCTAGCACCTCCAGGGTATGGGTTCGATTCCCGGCCAGGCTCGATTCCCATTTTGTGTGCATGGAGTTTGCATGTTCTCACCGAGCTTTGTGGGTTTTTTCTGGGTACTCTAGTTTTCTCACATAGTCCGAAGACATGCAGATTAGGCTAATTGCCGTATCCAAATTTCCTGAAGTGCGTGTGATTGTGCCCTGTGATGGATTGGTACCCGGTCCAGATGAATGAGTGAGAGTTGGACGGTTACGGTTCATTAGGAAGCGCTGTTAAGGGAAAATAATACATTTCCTGGTTTTACTTATTAATACTGAAATTAATGATGAAGCCAAATACATTGCTCAAAAAAAGCAACAACAAAAAAGGGGACCCCTTAGTCTCGGTTTGACTTGAACGGCGCTCATATTTTTCTATGGTTCAAGTCAAGTCAAATGTGTTCTTTTTTTTTTTTTGAGCAGTATATTATTAATGTTTCAGCTAAAAAATACAAGCATTCATTTTCAAAACCAGAAATCATTACTTTAAGCCTTTTCTTTCCTACAGTCGTTTACTCAAAGCAGAGCAGAGCAGAGCAGAGGTTTGCGTGCGTGACTCTCGCTTCTCTTCTATCACTCCCTGCTGCTTTTAATTATCACCAAAAAAGAGCTAAACTTTCCACTCAGTGCTCAGACACAGCCCTACTCATCACCACTGTCTCTCCCTGGCATCCTAAATCACACACTAGCGTCACCAGAGGGTGGACACATCTCCAGCTGTGTGGCAGCCCCTTGTAATTATTCTCAAGATTATTCAGTATTGCTCACTTTTAAATCCACACGGTACCTTTCAAAGACTGCGATTCTTTCACTGGTTGGAAAACAGCTGCTGATTTACTTACTTTAACTGAATCCAGTTCAGCATGGAAAACCAGGCTATATTTGTGTGTTTTGGGTAATACAGTACATATACAGATAGATAAAATAACTGTTGCCTCACATCTGCAGGGTTGGGTTCTTGAATCTTGTCACCGGTCCATGTGTGTGGAGTTTTAATGTTCATTCTGTGCTTGTTGGGTTTCTTCAGAATACCCCGGTGTCCAAACCTCTACAGTCCAAAGATATGCTATTGGCTGATTTGGTTTATAAATTGCCCATTGTGTATGATTGTAAGTACAGTATACTCTTGTGCCTAGTGATGTGTGCTCATCCTGTCCAGGGTATACCATGCCTTGCACATGAAGTTCACTGGAATATGAGCTAGTCTTTTGTGTCCTTATCAAAAACTATATTAGATTATATTAGAGAAAACCATTTGATCTCAGGTTCTAGTTAGAAAACATTGATTCCATAGGCCTGATTAGTGAACGCTTGGCTCAAATGAGAAAACTGTGGGGTCTAATACAGAAATCTTAGCATGTCATTGGTGATCCTGAGTTATAATGTTGATCATCTGAAATCCTTAGTCCTGACTTGATCACTTAATGATTATGTGCTAATACTTACCCAGACTTCTGGCTGCTTAACCAATAAAAGCTTACTTGACTTGATTGACTTGACTTGAGACTGCTAGGTTCCTAATGTATTCTGATTTGGTTTGAGGATGGCTTGTGACTAATGTTAACAATTCAAATGGCTTGACCTTTATACTTGAAGATCTGCTTGCAATATTTTGGAATGATTACCAGTAGGGCGAGTCCCCCTGACCACCACCACCCACTCCCTGTTTGGGTTCATCCAGTCTTGACAAAGCGTTCAGTTTGAATAATCGGGTAATTCTAATCTAAAATCAGGTGATGATCGCTTTATTGTTAATAGACTTAGTATTATCGGCACCATCAGTGAAAAACCCTTTGAAATTGTGTTTGATGATAAACAGTATAAAAAGCTGGTTGTGGGAAATACACGACTTGGCATCAGAGCTAATCGACCTTCCGCTAACATCAGGAGGGTTTTTTTCCCACATTCTTGTAGAAGAATTCTATATTTAGCTCAAATCCATTCGAAGAGCTGAGAATGATCAATCTCCCCGTGGTCTGGCTCCAGATGCACACTGCTCGAACATTGTGCTGACTCCTGCACATTTCCCCTGCCCTTGTCTTTTTACGAGAAGATGACAGATGAGAGACGGGATGACAGATTGAGAATTGACACCATGACTCAGTTTATTCTAAGAGACAGAGAACACATGAAGCTACTCATCATTTAAGTATTATTTCATTACACTTATGCACTCTCGTGTCTAGCTCTTTGATATCTACTTATTTGCCACTAAACAAAAGCTTGCTTCGTCCCTCTTAGCCGTGCTGCAGGACTGAATGAAAGCATCTGTGTTCTCCTTTAATGTTCTGTTCAGGTGGAACACGGAGCTTTTGAACTTGACTTTCTAATGAAAGCTATGCAAATGGCTATCCATCTGCACTCATATCACTACGCATGATGTCTCAGTGTCAGTTGTAGTAATGCAGTTATCCTTAAGTCTATTTAGACGGACATCATTACCATATTCTCCATACGCTAGTGTTATGCAGTCGTTTTGTGGAAATCTCTTCGAAACAGCACTTCATTTCCCTAGAAGTAGTCAGTCGTTGAAAAGACGTTGCGTAAATCAGAAACAAAAGCTGTAAAACCTGTACGAGCTAGAAACTCCACAATTTCCTAGACAGAGTGCGTAGACTTATAAGAGAGAGCGAGAGAAAATGTTTCTAATTAATACTGCAATAAAAAAATACCTTGGAGTCTTTAGATGTGCTAATAGAAATATTGCGCCAATTTGTTTTTTGCTCATATCCTTCACATGAATGGTGCCAATACTTTTGGGGCTGAGAACATTTTAATCAGATTAGCTTATCTTAAAACTCTTTTTAGTTATTGTGAACGGGTATAAAGTGGAAACTATTCCCTAACCTCCCCCATAACGCGTACACCCCATGCAACCGCTTGTTCTACAAAGACTCTCTGGAAATCTCTCTGGAATTTTAACTCGAGGGACGATTACGAGGAACTCGCCTCCACAGAGTAGATCCGTGCTTTTTGATTTGACGCCAGATTCAGAGATGCCGATAATACATGCTCGGCCAGACTTGTCCTTACACACACCATTTATTCATTTGGAGATAACACACATTAGTTAGAACTGCACATCGTAGAAGTTTCTTCATAGAGCTGAGTGATTAGATCGATTATCCGGTTTAACTGATATTGTGTTGCTCGACTTTGTATCAGGAATTATTGGAATTATTATAGTTCTGACGGAGTGATCTGATTGGACGAGAGGCATTCCATGAGCGGTGATAATAGATGGTAACAGCACTGGGACGTTTAATCATATGTATCACTCTGTGTCCCAGGTGTTCAACAATCATTTATTACAATAACTGTCGGTTGGTTGACAGCTGAAAGCAGGTTGGTATGGTTCATCATATGGAGAAGAGAGCAGCTACCTGCCAAAACCCACATTCAAATCCAGTCACAGGTGCACTTCCAGCAAGAAAAAACATCGTAACTTCATAAAAACCAGTTACCAGAACTAGTTAGTTCTACCACGCATGGAAGGATATGTGTAGGCGGAGCAAAATAACTGGTAAATAAACAAACAAATCATAATTTGTTGATGATGAATGTTTTTTGTGGCACTGTTCTATAAAAGCAATATTACACTCTCGGTTGTGTCTGGTGGCTCACTGGTAGGTGTTCCGCCTGTCATGCGGAAGGCCTGGGCTTGATTCGGTTTTGCTGGGTTGTATCACAGCGTGCTGATATCCAGCACAGCAGCACTCCATCCCATGTCATATTGCTTAAATATAACCCATTTGTATGCAGCGCAATCTTCCATAATGCGTACAGGATACATGACAGCACTGTACTGTTGAAGCAGGAGCTCGGTTGCATCCTGTTTGCCCTGCTGTCCATGTCTATCCTCACCTACAGTATAGTCACACGCTTTTTTTTTTTTTTTTTTTTAAGGAGTGACTGAAATAATCAAATTGTAAGTGGAAGAAATAAGGTTCCTACGGCAGGGTTACACGTTTTAGCTTGCATCTTAGGGTTCTTCATGACAGGGTGAGGAGCTCGGCAGTATACAGCAGCATTAGGAATGACCTGCTGCTTTTTTGAATCAAGAGATTTGGGCATCTTACATCAATTCCCACTAGCACCGTATAAAAAATGTCCCACTGGACTGAGACCTCGGGGCAAACCCAGGCCCCTCTAGAGAAATTATATCAACAGACGGCTTGGGAAAGTCTGGAATCTGGGCTGGGGAAAGAGACATCTGAGATGACCTTCTCGGCTTGGTGCCTCTGTGAGATCTACCAGGAATATCCGTAAAAAAATGAACAAAGAACCTACTGGCATTATCGTCATCACCAGAACAGATCAATCACAGACGTAGCTTCAATTTTCAAGCTTTTTAAATGGAGTCTTGGAGCGGGAAGATATGTATAGGACAAGAGTTTTTAGACATACAACTCTCTTTATACGGCAGGATTTGTTCTAAATAAATTTTGGGTGTCATAGACCCGTAAGAGTTGATACATAACCGAATTGATTTTTTTCCTAAGGACATTTATCGAGATGCTGGTGCTGGAAATATACTCCTTTGGGCTTAGATTGGATTCCTTAGAATCAGAAATTCTACAAATATAGCCCTGTTTGGCCAAATTACATATTAGTGACGAAAATGAAGTGTAAATATAACTTGTTTTTAAGTGGAATGCAGTGAGGGATAAGCGGGAAGGGATGGGATTTAGTGGGAAGGCAGATTTAAGTAAAAAATGCCCAGATGAATGTTGTTGATCATATTAAAAAAAAAAAACATACGCAACAAGGAAAACATCATCTACGCCAAATTTTTATTAAAATCATCTTCCAAGACCCATGCAACTCTTTTTAAGCCCCCATGAGTGTATTATTCAGGTGTAAAAACAGGGCAAGCCTATGATACATGTTGAAAATAACTGTTGTTCTTAAGAGGGGTGGTTTTTCAAATTGTAGCCTGCACTCTTAAACGAAGTCTTGCACACACACACACACACACACACACACACACACCCTCTCTGACAGGGAGTATTTTAGTTTGGGTGTTGCACAAAAGTGGTGTTGAGCAAACAGATGGTCACTGGAATATTCCTGGATGTCATGGGGAATGCGAATGGCGAATGGCGAATGGGAGGCAGCTGAGTCAGCGCTGAAGGTCTTTCAATAAAAAAAAAGGGAAAAAAGGACCAGACGAGAAGAAAACAACCTGTTAATGAAATTCATGTGACCTGGTGCTTCTGTGATGACAAGATTATCAATCTAGTGATCAAGAAAACAATAGTCATTCACTTCGAGTTGATTACTGGGGATGACTTGATTAGGTCGGTCACATGTCCTTCTATGTATCGAACATTCCAAGTAAGAGGGTGTGTTTTTTTCCTTGACAGTAATAACCTAAAACCGTTCCAAGTTTCTCATCTCATCGCCAAGTTAAAAAGTAATCCCTGCCTCCTCCTGCAGCCTCGATGACCTCCAAGATGGGCCTCATTTTATGCAATAGTCATTAGTCAGGGAGAACTGACGTGTGTATAGTTGCGACACCACTTATTGCGAGTTCAGCCCCACTGTTCGTAAACATACACTTCCCAAAATGACAGTGTCCCAAAGATAGATTATGTCATGTGGTTTGTTTTTTACTGTGTCCTCATGCTATGCTGCCAGGTTGACGTGAGTCTGTGTGAAAGCAAAGCAGGGACGTGAGAAGGAATTGCAGGAATGTTTAACTGCCCGTTCAAGGGCAACTTCAGAAAGCAAAGGAATAATAAAAAGAGGCTTATATGTGCTTGTGTAAAGAGTTCTTTTAAGAAGTTTAAAATGTTATGTATGGTGTCTGAAGGTGGGGATTAATTTTTTTATAACAACAGGTTTATATTAATGCGCTCAGGATAATACGTTATTGTTTTTTAAATATCCGGCCAAAAAAAAAGAAAAACCCCACTTCAGAAGGGTCAAATTGTTGGCCAGCACCAAGTACAGTACTGAAAATAATAAAGGAGATTTAAAATGATTGGAATTGGGTTAAGAACGCTGTTAAACACCTTTTTAAAAACCTGTAAGGACTGTGCTGAACCATCAACTTTGTGGTTGAAATGTGTTCAGAAAAAAATAAATGAGGGTCACTTAAAGGTTTTGGAAGGATGAATGGTAAAAAAAAAAAAGAAAAAAAAAAGGAAATCATAACTATGTTAAAAGTAAAAGTAGGAGTATTTCCACATGCACACAATGTGAACTGGGACTTATCAGGTGTTCAGCCATAAGAAAACCACATGTTAGTGAGATTAACCAGAAAAAGAAAACACTTACATTTGCTACGGAGCATAAAGATTGGACTTTGAAGCGATGGAAAAAGGCCATGTGGTCTGATGAGTCCAGATTGACTCTATTCCTAAGTGATGTGCGCATCAGGGTAAGAAGAGAAGCACATGAAGCGATGCATCCATCATCCACCCTCTGTACAAACCTCTGGAGGCAGCGTTATTATCTGGGTTTGCTTTAGTTGCCCAGGTCTAGGCTCAGCATACGGCCTTATTCCCGGACTCTTCGAAATCTTAGAGTCTTCATTGCTGGCTGTGTTTTCCGCCACAGGAAAGTCATCAGGACTTTACACAATCTGGTTTCACTTGAAATTGAAAAGCTCCATTTTTTTTTAACCTCATTAACTTCAATAGTGATATAATAAGGATGTGGTGAGGGAACAAATATTTATAGCTGCTATAATATTTTTTTACATTCAAAAACATTATGTTTAAAATATTTCTTTGCAGTTTGTTCACAATTATATTTTTCATTTTGTTGTCCATCACCTAAGAAAAAGTTTAAAGTTTAGGGTAATGATTTGAGGAGAATGTTTTGCTGAACTTCTTGCTTGGTGCGTTTCTTGTCTAGCTACATACTGTGTTTTCAATTCAAGCCAAAGTGCTGAAACATTTCCCTTAGAGCAGACTGTTATTCTGTCCTTTTTTTCTTAGTTGGTATAGGAAGTGAGGCAGCGGAATAGGTGACTGCTCGTCCAGACTCCCTGCTCATGTGTGCCAATCCTCATTGAGACGAGCAAATGGTCAACAGGCTGGTATGAAGCTGCCAAGTACAGAGTTCAATCTAGGGAGTATTAAGACAAAGAGATATTTTTATCAGCTTAAATTTGTCTTTATTGCAGTCTTCAGGGGATTTTAAGACTCCTTAATAGGTAAAGTCGGGAAACTTGTAGAATGTCTGGAATGTCAAGTTATCTGAGCTGTTAGTAAGGCCATGGGCGTTATCGGTTTGGAAGCATCTAAAGGTAAAGGGACAATTTTATGATCGTTATCTTTTCATAAGAAAGTGTTATTGTAGCACGGTTGCGTTTACATCCTCAATGAAAAAACAGCCAGCATTAAAAAGTTGACATATTATAAAAAATTTACTTTCTTTCATTTGTAATTGTAGGCACGCAAATGAGTCTCCAATATATGTGTGTGTGTGTGTGTATATATGTGTGTGTGTATACAAGCAAAAGCAAAAACAAGCAAATTAGATTTCATTCACCCCCCCTCGCCCCGACTGTGACCTCATATAACAATATATGTTATACAGTGTTATATGTTCCCTGAGGGGGCGTGGCTCATCAGTAGCTCATTAACATAGATACTAAAACAGCACATTTGGTGGAGGAGGAGGAGAAGGAGTGAAATAGAGGGGGGTTGAGGTATGAAAAATCCATAATCTGAGCGGTATTAAAGTTAAATCGTTACCAGACACACTTTGCACCACCTCTGAGAACTTAAATAAGTAGTAAAATATGGAACCTTTAAATGTAATCTTTAAATGTATAAGATATTAGTCGTGGTGGGGTACCATCTTTTTCTCCCCTCCTATTAACAAGATTTGTTCAATACACTCTGTAATGTAGCATTAAGTAAAAGAGTAATTATTTATAATTTCGCAGTCCAGTGTCACCAGGAGAGAACGGATTCCCTTTGGAGTCTGGTTTCTCTGTAGGTTTCTTCATCGTAGAGCTGGCCCTTAGCTCAATCGTTATGGATCTAAATCTACCCTTCATCCAGATTTCTATCTAAGCTGCTTTGACATATTGGCGTAGCTCTTTAAACTTGACCTGAACTCAGTTTCTGTCATTACTATGTACATGTTTGGAAGAATAACCTTTCCCTAGCAGTGTAACATATAACGTTGACATAAAAAAAAACATCCCTTGTTTTTACTCTCAAGGTTATGTGTACATAGACGATAATTCCATCTCATCACAAGATCCTATCAGCAGGAGCTAATCCGTATCACTGTTTGACCCTCCTGTATGAGTAACAGTGCAGACTGTGTGGGAATACAAAGGCAAATATTATATTCAGTATAGAGGTGGTCATTATCTGACTCGGATCTTGAAGCACGTGTGTTATAGTTTATGGAGTTATTAATATATGATGACTGATTCGTTCCAGAAAAAAGAGGTATACTGGAAGGTAATCAAACTATTATGATCGCTAATTATACCTTTACAGTAACCTTATTACTGCTCAATTAATTACGTAAAAACAGGGTATAGACCTGTGCAATTATCTAATTACAAAAGGCTATAATTAAGTACAGGCTTTACAGGTATATGCACAATCAGTTATTTCTGTAGAATGTGTCAATAATTTATATATTTTTAATAAATTTTAAGGTGCTAAATAAATACAGTATTAGAAAAATTGTGCTGTTATTTGCTGTTAACCTTATCGGTAATTAAGCTATATTACATTAGGGAGAGTGCTGTTGTGTTGGATTAATCACGACTGTGATGATTTCTTTTATACAACAGTTCTGTATACACCATTTATTATTAACAGATTGGGATTTGTTTCTTTATTTAATCAGTTATTTTGCTCAGTTATTTTTACTGGAGTATACTCCATAGTCACTGGAGTGAAAGTAGTTTTTAAACAATGAAAGTGATAGACTGTCCTGTAAATCACGTAAGTTTCTCTTTATATTTCCACTTATTCTGATTTGGAATTTTACCTTTGTTAATTTCCGGGTTGCAGGTTGAATCCCATTTAGTGATAAATTGAAAGTTAGTGCATTAAGTAGGACATGCAATCCATTTTCACAAACACTAAGTAGGGCCTGTGATCATGGGTTGGAGAGCGATTTAAAAATCAGCACTATGTTAGGAGCTAGTTAGCTTTGTACCTGTTTAAAAAAAAACTGACATTTTTGAATGGAATCAATTATTAAGGAGTCAAAGGGTTTTTTTTTAAGATGACAAATGTTATCTGATTTGTTTTTCTTGCTGAAAGTGCTTCTGTGACTGGTTTGGGTTTTTTTTTGGCAGGTAATTGCTCTCTCTTCAGTATGGCGGACAGTACAGACCTACTTTTACAAATACTGCGACTGACCGTGTAATTGATAACTTATGAATTGACAACTCGTGTGTGTGTGTGTGTGTGTTTGTTTTTACTTTGTTTGCCAAGTAGATTATATGAGAGAAATGTCATATTATAATGAAAATTTAATAGCATCTCCATGGAAACCTCCCCGACCAGAAATAGAAACAGAACATAATTAATTATTATACTTATTCATCAAAAATCCAGTATAGATCAGTTCCACACAATGAGAAATTGTGTTGTTTTATATATTAGTTTTCTTTATTGATCATAAAAGACATTCCCAAACTTCTATTTTATCATAGGTTTGTTTGTATTTTTTCTTTCTTGGCTTTCTGTTTTTCTTTGTATTATTATTATTATTATTATTTTTCCTTCTAACTAGGTGTAGTTTTCTCCATGCATTTTGTGCTTCAAACTTCAAAATTGTGCCTCAAGCCTCACAAAAATTGCTCATATTGGCTAGCTGTTTAGCTATCAGTGTAGCATTTTTTTTTTGTGGCAGGTTAGCTGATATTAGCTAGCTAGCTAGCTACACTGACCAGGAACAGTAAGAATTATATAACTTTAAAAATTCATTTCAGTAATTCTAGGTCATTTTATCCAACTGATGAAATAAATATTAAATAGATTTCCCTTACAGAAATCCTGTCAGGTTAGCTCATGTTAGCCAGCTAGCTAAAATATGTAAGAACAATAATAAACATAAAATCCTCTCAGAAATCCTGTCAGGTTAGCTCATGTTAGCCAGCTAGCTAAAATATGTAAGAACAATAATAAACATAAAATCCTCTCAGAAATCCTGTCAGGTTAGCTCCTGTTAGCCAGTTAGCTAAAATATGTAAGAACAATAATAAACATAAAATCCTCTCAGAAATCCTGTCAGGTTAGCTCATGTTAGCCAGCTAGCTAAAATATGTAAGAACAACAATAAACATAAAATCCTCTCAGAAATCCTGTCAGGTTAGCTCATGTTAGCCAGCTAGCTAAAATATGTAAGAACAACAATAAACATAAAATCCTCTCAGAAATCCTGTCAGGTTAGCTCATGTTAGCCAGTTAGCTAAAATATGTAAGAACAACAATAAACATAACATCCTCTCAGAAATCCTGTCAGGTTAGCTCATGTTAGCCAGCTAGCTTAAATATGTAAGAACAACAATAAACATAAAATCCTCTCAGAAATCCTGTCAGGTTAGCTCATGTTAGCCAGCTAGCTAAAATATGTAAGAACAACAATAAACATAAAATCCTCTCAGAAATCCTGTCAGGTTAGCTCATGTTAGCCAGCTAGCTAAAATATGTAAGAACAATAATAAACATAAAATCCTCTCAGAAATCCTGTCAGGTTAGCTCATGTTAGCCAGCTAGCTAAAATATGTAAGAACAATAATAAACATAAAATCCTCTCAGAAATCCTGTCAGGTTAGCTCCTGTTAGCCAGTTAGCTAAAATATGTAAGAACAATAATAAACATAAAATCCTCTCAGAAATCCTGTCAGGTTAGCTCATGTTAGCCAGCTAGCTAAAATATGTAAGAACAACAATAAACATAAAATCCTCTCAGAAATCCTGTCAGGTTAGCTCATGTTAGCCAGCTAGCTAAAATATGTAAGAACAACAATAAACATAAAATCCTCTCAGAAATCCTGTCAGGTTAGCTCATGTTAGCCAGTTAGCTAAAATATGTAAGAACAACAATAAACATAACATCCTCTCAGAAATCCTGTCAGGTTAGCTCATGTTAGCCAGCTAGCTTAAATATGTAAGAACAACAATAAACATAAAATCCTCTCAGAAATCCTGTCAGGTTAGCTCATGTTAGCCAGCTAGCTAAAATATGTAAGAACAACAATAAACATAAAATCCTCTCAGAAATCCTGTCAGGTTAGCTCATGTTAGCCAGCTAGCTAAAATATGTAAGAACAACAATAAACATAAAATCCTCTCAGAAATCCTGTCAGGTTAGCTCATGTTAGCCAGCTAGCTAAAATATGTAAGAACAACAATAAACATAACATCCTCTCAGAAATCCTGTCAGGTTAGCTCATGTTAGCCAGCTAGCTAAAATATGTAAGAACAACAATAAACATAAAATCCTCTCAGAAATCCTGTCAGGTTAGCTCATGTTAGCCAGCTAGCTAAAATATGTAAGAACAACAATAAACATAAAATCCTGTCAGGTTAGCTCATGTTAGCCAGCTAGCTAAAATATGTAAGAACAACAATAAACATAAAATCCTCTCAGAAATCCTGTCAGGTTAGCTCATGTTAGCCAGTTAGCTAAAATATGTAAGAACAATAATAAACATAACATCCTCTCAGAAATCCTGTCAGGTTAGCTCATGTTAGCCAGCTAGCTTAAATATGTAAGAACAACAATAAACATAAAATCCTCTCAGAAATCCTGTCAGGTTAGCTCATGTTAGCCAGCTAGCTAAAATATGTAAGAACAACAATAAACATAACATCCTCTCAGAAATCCTGTCAGGTTAGCTCATGTTAGCCAGCTAGCTTAAATATGTAAGAACAACAATAAACATAAAATCCTCTCAGAAATCCTGTCAGGTTAGCTCATGTTAGCCAGCTAGCTAAAATATGTAAGAACAACAATAAACATAAAATCCTCTCAGAAATCCTGTCAGGTTAGCTCATGTTAGCCAGCTAGCTAAAATATGTAAGAACAACAATAAACATAAAATCCTCTCAGAAATCCTGTCAGGTTAGCTCATGTTAGCCAGCTAGCTAAAATATGTAAGAACAAAAATAAACAAAATCCTCCCAGAAATCCTGTCAGGTTAGCTCATGTTAGCCAGCTATCCAGAAGGGTTTTTGTCGCTAGCTGAAATTAAACACAAGGAACATTCATATAACCTAAAATCCCCCTGAAATCATCTGCTTGGGAAGAAGTTGAAACTGGGCTTGCATAGTCTTTATCATGGCATGGTTCGAGTTTAACAGTTAAAATGCTAATTACTGAAGATAAAGCCGTTTCCTCTGGTGTGATGCAAATGCCAGTCTGCTGGTGGTCTATAGATTGTGCCTCTCAAGTGCCTTTGATGGGAAAGATAGCCATTTGGGTCCACTTGTGTATACCGCTACATTAAACAGCTATGCAGCAGCAGCACTAACTGATAAGAGTGAGTAACTCTTTAGAGAATCCATTTAGCGACGGTAACTTCTGTGCTTATTTGTACAACCAGAATTTACATTAACTGTAGGTTCCGGATATACAAGTGCAGAAGTTTATTGTCACTGAAAGGCATATACATTTGAAAATACTTTACACAACGTACAATGGTGAGTTGAAATACTCCTCAAAATCATTATGTAACGTTACTTTAATGTCAAAAAGGACACCGGGTCATTTTTTAAACTTCCTGAAGTCTATCAGATGCCTCTTAAAATTTCATCCATCACAACCGAAATTGAAGTTAACAAAACCATGTTATGTCTGTGCAGTGTGCATGTGCACATGTCACATGAAAATCCCATATTTAACGAATATTGAAATCATGCATGGCTGTAATGAGCTTATCAGATTTTTTACATGTGACATGGAGCAAACCGAGACCATATTAACATTCCAAAATTTGTTCATTCCATATACCCGTGGTTTGTTATTTTGGTTGATTGACACACTGTGCAGATGTGGTCCATCATCAATCATACCATCAAATTGACGTTTATGTGATTGGCTGAAATTGGAGGAGACATCTAATGTCAGCGAGGCCTCAAAAATCCACGGACGATTGCAGGGACTAAATGCCTAGCAGTTTGCTGGGATAAGAGTTCACGAATGCCTAGCAGTTTGTAAATGCAGAATTGCCAGTTTATAAATAAGTGTACACACAAAATATTTTAATCATGTGACATTTATATATGGGTCAAGAAATACATCTGTGAATCATTGTGAAACTGATCTTACTCCACAGCAGGACAGCACTTCGCTGTACACATGGATAATGACTCAAAACCTACTGTGAAAGTAACCGGAGAGCCTCTTAAGGCACAGAAATGGAATGTTTTTAAAGAGCTGAGTCAGTCAGCAGACCTCGAGCCAATTAAACACACTTTTTTGTTTCTGAAAACAAAACCGAAAGGCAAACCGAAAGGTCCCACAATTTTGGGAAGTGCATGAATTTCAAATGTCATTGACTATCATTTTTGCATCCTAGTATTAAAAGTAATTCTTATATTTATGATTTGTTCAATTAGATTAGTTTTTCCAATAACTTTTGAGCATTTGATCCAACAAGAAAAATAATAATAATTAAAATTGCATTCTAAATACTTACGGACCTGACAGTATATTGCAAAAAAAGTGCTTTCGCAGAGACCACTGACATAAAAAAAAAAAAAAAAGAATGACTCTGCACCTTTAGCTAGATGTGTAATAGTGTAAACATCAGACCAGGTTTATTGCAGCAGAGCAGATTGCTGATGAATGTGTGTCTCTCTCTTTTTTCTCACGTTCTCTCTGCCTTTTTATCCTCACACTTACTCCCTCTGTCCGTCTCTATTTCTCTCTTGTTTTGACTCTCACGTATACACTCATATTCATTACCTCCGCCCCCCACCCCCCATCCCCTCCCTCTCTCTCTCTTTGTAGAGTGCTGAGCTGTCAGTGGGATGGTAGAAGGGTGGAGTGGAGTCCAGGCTGAAGGAGCATGGTGAAGCACCAACCCCTGCAGGTCTATGAGAGACAACTGTGCTTGTCCTGTCTAACAGGGATCTACGGCTGCCGCTGGAAACGTTACCAGCGCTCACATGATGACACCACAAAGGTGAGGTTTGCCTTTCTTTTGTTTCCTTTTACAACGCATCGCCACTCGTCGTGGTTACTATGGCAAAAAAGTGTTATATCATGGTGCGTAGAAGACATTTTATTGTATGATGTACAAGGGATGTTTAGGCGCACAATAACAGAACGCAGTTCTAAGAGTAAATATTTCCTTTATTTCTCTATATAATGCCCTCCTACACTAATGCACTAGCACTTCAGTGGTCCTAGGATACTATCAAGGTCTGTCTGAAACTCTGGCCTCCTTGGGAACACCTTTAATGATTCAAACATGTGGAAATCGCTTGAAGCGAGGTCAGGACTCTATGGGGGATGTAGCAGTAATTCCTAGCCCAGCCTATAATGTGAAAGCGGTGTTGATGAATGATTTCGTGAAGAGTTCAGTACTTGTGGGTACAAGATGCATCTCGTTCTGCAAGTTGGTGATAAGTTTTCCATTGATTTTTGTTACACCCGCTGAATGTTCATGCTCCGTGCCACCTCTGCCAAGATCGTCATTCACAGACCTATGGCCTTCTTTAAAACGTTTGCAGCATTCAAATGTTTTACTGCAGCTAAGAGTCTCATCATCCTACTGTGCTTGAAGTCTTCTGTGAATGTTAATCGGTTTTCCACCTTCATTAACCAGAAATGTCAGATATATGGAGACCAATATATTGTTAAAAACAGAAATGCAGAAAAAAGAAAGTGTGCATTGTGAAAGTTGCGAAGCAAACCAGCGCTAGTCAATATTTTAAGAAATGTAAAACAGACATGTTATAAATTGTCATATTGTTAATATATACAGTGACAAAAATATGTAACTGTAAATCTGAACTTTGAGCCATGTTTCGAAAGGGATTTGAGTCACCGGAAATAACAGCCATGCAGGGAGAGTGAAAATTGTACTAGATAGGCATCAGTCTGGAGGCCTGAAGGACCGGGTGTATCCTTTCAAGCAACTTTTGAATCCTTAAACGCTATCTTGATTTTGGGAACCAAACACCAGAACGCTGAATTATCAGAATTACATAGAAAAAATATCTTAATTTGTTAAAAAAAAAAAAAAAAAAAAAAGCTTTACATTTGAGAGACTCACCCTCCAGGAACTCTTTTAACAGTTGTGTATGATTGCGTGTACAGTTCCCACAGACAGATGCGTCTCTTCCACGAGTTGCCGGCAAGTTATCCATTGATTTTCAAAGATCAGACGTTTGACTCACTGAATGTTCACAGGAATTACTACAGTTGGCTCTGAGCCACCTCAGCCAGGATCGGCGTTCTTTAAAATGTTTGCACAATTTAAATGTTTTACTGCGACTAAGTGTCACATCCCCTTTTGTGCTTGTACGTTAACTTGTTTTACACCTTCATTTGGCAAAAATTTTATCAAGTCCCGGTTTGACTTGAGCGCCCTCCTGTATATTCCATAATTCCACCAACCTTATGTTAATTTTTCTGTAAATGATTTTCAGAGCTGCATCTTCAAAGTCAAATGTCTAATTAATTGCCTTTAATGCCAGTATGTGTTTTTTGCCCACATCACAGCTTTCATGTAGTTAATTAGTGGATGTGGTGTTCTATTCTGCTGAGTTCCTGAATTATTTATATGCACTGTGTGTAGACTGCCAACAAATAGCATTTTCTTTATTATATAATGCAGTAGCAGAGGCCAAGCGTGTAATATGCAGCACTTTATTTTAGTCAAAGCACCACTGTGTGCAAGTCCTGCAGCATCATATGTTGAAACTCAAAGCATTTCTTAAGAATTTCACCTGAATTGTTTTGCCACCTGTTGTTTAAGTAAACAAAATGACACACCGCACCGTTTCCATCCTCACACTTTTACTCCTCGACGCTGTTCAAGTCAGTAGGTGTGAAGTGTGAGCGGAGTCGAGCAGCTGGTCTGTAGGCTTATAGTACTGTTACATATTGAGCGTTGGCTCACTTTTATATGTTGTTTTCTTTTTTTTTTTCCAAACCCAACTAATAAGGAATAATAGTAGAGCTGGACGATGTGCAAGAACTCTCGAAAAGCAGTTGCGAAGGTAATTTTCCCATATGACTCTTTCTGACTTTGTCACGACTGTTTGCACTGGAGACTTCTTCCATAAGTGCCAAGCAAACGTCTTTTTACAAAAAGTTTCACTATATAGATGGTTATGTACTGTAGTAAATAACATCTTTTTTTTTTAGATCTTTATAGATTTTCTTTGATAACTTGGATTTGGATAATTTGCAGTACAAATTCCTGTGAATAAGTTACTACAGAAACGATAATGTATCTGAAAAAGCGCTTTAATATATTTTAAATGTATTTAAATTGCGTATTTTTGTTTATGCTGCTGATGAAGATTAAGATTAGGTTCTGACCAATCAAAATTAAGAATTCTCCAGCACTGTCGTATGCAATCTATATATATATTTTTTATCAAAATACCTTGAGGAGAGGTTGGTGAGGTGGTAATTGCTGCAGCTGCTGTAATGGAAGTGATAACAGGAACTACGTTGTTTCAGAGAGTTTTTAAATGAATTAAACACATTAAATTGATATGTTGCTTATTAGCAAATTAACATTGTTAGCCATGACGAATTGCAATATGGAGTAAAACGTTGTACGATGTACAGTAAAAGAAAATTACACATTTTAACAGCTCATATTAATATTAGTCTATTTTTTGCATGCAATGCTGTTTTTTACTGGTATTGTTTTTTTCATAAGGAAAACTATACTCCATAAAAAAGCATACAATTTTTTATTTATTTATATTTCTTAAGTTTAAATGGTCACGTCCACCTACGCCCTTGCATAAAAAGCTCGAACAAGAACCGCTCTACTCGACAGCCTCCTGTCAAAAGAATGCACATCGCTGGGCAGGTTTGGCGCTTGGCCCTGATGAGAGTGGGTGTCTCTCTGCGGCTGCCCTCGAGTGTTAAAGTGTTCAGTTGTTTTACTTTATTTTTTTATGTTTTTAACCGTGGATGACACTGTGTCATTACCGTGCTATGATTTGAAGCCTCTCTGCCATGTTTAGGAGTGGAGTAATGAAGCCAGAATGAACAGAGCTCTCAGGAGGCGGCTTCACGATATAATTAGTTTTGTTCCAAACCACTTTGCATGAATTAGCATTGTGGTGGATGTTTAAGGAGGGTGAGTTTAATATGCCCCCTGAGTACGAGTGCCTCGGGCAGAGTTATGTCAGATAGATGGTGCAGTAGGCAAGAGTACAGAGTACAGCTGAAAGTGCTAAGTTAATGTGAGCTTATCTTAGAATAGGAGTGAACTTAAAAGAGAAAAAAACAGCGAGAGCTGGAGATGTATTTATTGTAATTATAAAAGATTCTGTGGGAGAATATCATAATATTCACATAGTCACAATATCACAATATCTTATCAAAAGTAGTGTCTGATATTGTATGTGTAATGTAAGCTCTCGCTCTCTCTCATATATACATACATATACACACACACAGTGGAACCTTAAATTACAAGAACAATTCTTTCCGGAAGCAGGCCCGTATTTCAAAACACTCGTTATTCAAAGCAAATTTTCTCATAAGAAATAATGGAAATTCAAATGATTAATTCCACAGCCCAAATAAAATAAATACATAAAAATAAACCCGCACTTTACGTTTAAAAATAGTAAAAATAAATCCTGACAGGAGTTTTTCCGTTTATGCGCGCAGGTGCTGTGTACGTGTGAATCTAAGGTAATCAGCCCTCCGTCTCTCTCTTCTCATCTTAGGCAGATACCTTTCTTCCTCTCTTATTTGAGTTTCACACTCACACACACACATATTAACGGAAAGACTGTTTTATTGGAAAAATTAGCAAGGAACATTGCTAACAACTCTTGCGTGAGCGACACTAATGGAATCACTGCTGTTAAGTAAGAATAAAAAACAAATTAACCTGCACTTTACCTTTGAAAAAAATCGCGACAGAGCAATGTTTCTGTCTAGAGCAGAGAGAGAGAAAAAGAGAGTGTGTGTGTTAGTGTGTGTGTGTGTGTGTGTATGTGTGAAGGCACGAGGAGGAGGGTGTGTGTGAAGGGGCACGGTGTCAAATTACATACATTATGGCATGCTGAGGGAGAGAAAGAAAAGGGATCTTTAACCTCTCCAATGAGACTTTGGTTTGCTTTACACGCCCGCACACACGTGTGTTATAATAAACAGCACATGCGCGCTGTACACACGTGCTTACAAACACAAAATAAATGATGTTTTATGTGCACACACGTGGTCACAGTGTTATAGTAAACAGAACACACGTGCACGGATGTTGATTATACCAGTAAGAGACGAGCACTTAGACCTAGCAGGGGAGACGATTACCCACAATTCCGCAGCGCAAGAGAGAGAAAAACCGTTGGCTCAGTTGTGATAACCTGACGCTCAGTGTCAAAACAAGAAGTGCATGCGTGATACATAATAATAATAATAATAATAATGCATTTTATTTAAAGGCGCCTTTCTAAACACCCAAGGACACCTTACAGCAAAACATCCAATAAAATAGTAACAATATAAAAATCAGATTATAAAATTTACAACATAAATACATCCATCACACATCAAAATAAAAAAGAAAGCTGCAATTCACACGTAAGCCTGAGTAAAAAAAAGAGGCTTTAAGACGGGATTTAAAAATATGAAGACTGTCACTGTCCCATTGTACTTAAACGAATAAGTGGCGGCACGAGAGGAATAGAATGAATCGATCTAAGAGAACGAGAAGGAGTGTAAATATTTAGAAGATCGGTAAGATACGGAGGAGCCAAACTATGTAGAGCCTTAAATGTAAGAAGCAAAATTTTAAAATCAATAAGATACTTAACTGGGAGCCAGTGTAATTGCTGTAGAATTGGAGTGATGTTATGATACTCGGTACTCGTAAACCAAGACTTGTTTGTGTTCCAAGTCAAAATTTATTATACATTATACACACACACACACACACACACACACATACATATATATATATATATATATCCTCAGTAAAATGCTGAGGAGTGAGCAAAAGAGAAGAAATCAAAAGAGAAGTGAAGTGGCTATTGCTCTCAAGATAACCGAGTTTGTACATTGATCAAATAAAACTGGGAACTCACTTTATCAGATTCAGGAAGCGCTTGGCTTTCCCATGAATACTGTGGTCCCTTGTGTACATGCGCTAAAGGCTGCAGTGACCAACTCAACTCAAAGATGGATATCTGAGTACAGGGTCTGCCAAAGGCTTTTAAACTTGCAACCACATTAGAGTCTCAGTTGGATGAACACTTGCATAAGTCTGCCTCATCAGGGGCATTGCATAAGTCTGCTTCATCAGCTGCTGTGACGTCTATCAGCATGGTTAAGAGCTATTTAGTTGAAGCTAGCTAAATTTCACTGATCTCAGATCCTGCACAAAGATAAGGACAACCAGCGGTGGCTTATGTGGCAGTGAAATACTTCACCTGTCCCCAACAGGTGTCCCCTCTGAGTGTTTCTTTAGCATGTCCCCATCGATCCAGACTGCTTCCATCCCATGTGGAGAAGCTTATGGATATAAAATATAACTTGGAGAAATTTAAATGAGAGTATGGTAGTAGAAAATAAACATGATTTGCCTTTTGTAATTCATAAATTATTTGGTTAAATAAAGTGGAAAAACAACAACAACTACAAAAATATTGTTAACCTAATTTTTGTTAAGGTTGTAATTTGGTAGACATTTTGGTACATATGAAATACATAACATCTGTATTTTTTACTTTAAAACTAATGCAGTAGAATAAAACTTGTTCAGCCAGATCTCTCAGCCAGGGGTTAAGTAAGGTTTAGGTTTTGGCATACAGTACTTCAGAGAGAACATTTTGTAATGCTTTTTGTTTGTTTACATTCTGGCTGTTCAGCGTCCTCCATTCAGGGCGGTGGTGGCAGGGTTCACAACGTTCAGAAATCAGTTTATTGTATTGGGTGTGGATTAGGAACTGAATGTTGGATTTACAATCATTTTTAGGAAAATCATAAAACAGATATATTTATATATTTATAACTATAATAATAATTATTTGAACACAGACACACACATAAAGTAAGGCAAAAAAGTATTTAGTCAGCCACTAATTGTGCAAGTTCTGCTACTTAAAATGATGAGAGAGGCCTGTAATTTTCATCATAGGTATACATCAACTATGATAGACAAAACATCTGCAATAGGTAAGCAGCTTGGTGTGAAGAAATCAACTGTGGGAGAAATTATTAGAAAATGGAAGACATACAAGACCACTGATAATCTCCCTCGATCTGGGGATCTGGTCCGGTCAAAAAGATCACAAGAACTGTGAGCAAAAATCCCAGAACCACACGGAGGGACCTAGTGAATAACTGAGTGAAAACCTCCTTCCATCAGCAAGGGAATTGAAGATGAAACGTGGCTGTGATGACAATGACAATGATCCCAAACACACCGAAGGAGTGGCTTCGTACAGTAAGAAGCATTTCAAGGTCCTGGAGTGGCCTAGCCAGTCTCCAGATCTCAACCCCATAGAAAATCTTTGGAGGGAGTTAAAAGTCCGTATTGCCCAGCGACAACCCCAAGACATTACTGCTCTAGAGGAGATCTGCATGGAGGAACGGGCCAAAATACCAGCAACAGTGTGTGAAAACCTTGTGAAGACTTACAGAAAATGTTTGACCTCTGTCATTGCCAACAAAGGGTATATAACAAAGTATTGAGATGAAAGTTTGTTATTGAACAAAAAAAATATATATTTTCCACCATAATTGCAATGCAATATGCAAATAAATTCATTAAAAATGCTACAATGTTACTTATTTTGTCTCTCATAGTTGAGGTATACCTATAATAAAAATTACAGGCCCCTCTCATCTTTTTAAGTTGGAGAACTTGCACAATTGGTGGCTGACTTAATACTTTTTTGCCCCACTGTATATATATATATATATATATATATATATATATATATATATATATATATATATAAATCCGTTACATTAATCATATGACCAAGTTTGACCCTAATGGCTTCCCATAATTGCAGTGAGGTAACCAGGCTGTGTGTGGTAATGATTTAATAAAAAGCCTCCTGATGGAAGTTTGGATAAAAGGTGCTCGAGCTAACTTCAAAGGGAACTATTTTTTATAAGAATGCAGAATTGACTGGGTAGTGTGGGGTGTGGCAAACCTTTGAACCCGAATGCTCAGATATGAAAATCAGCAACCTAGAGCCACAGCCGCATGAGCCACTGATCCAATGTCATACATTAAAACAATTTGAGGGATTTTAATTTAACATTTGTTAAATGTTAATGTTTGAGATATTATGATGTTATAAAACGTATTAATCTATTTATGAAAACTATAACTGTGAATAACTGGATACATTTATTTATGTATTTTATTGATTGACAGTACTAATATACAGTACATACAGTGCGTTCATAAAGTTTTTCCGCAGGGGCTACGTAGAGTAAAAGTAGTGTGTTAACGCGGTCTTGTTTGGGGCGACCAGTCTGTTGGACGTATCCCAGGAGTTCTTTGTGGGAATGTTAAACATCAAAGAACCTGTTTTACTAGTGAAGCACATTTTTAAAGCTGCTGATAAATATAGTAAACAATAATAAAGATTTAATTTGTGGAAAATTTCAAGCAGCTTTTCCTGAGACAAGAATACCACATCGCGATAAATTGACACATGAATGAGAAGAATAATGCGGTTCATTAAACAAATATTTTCCCATACCCTACATAACCTAATCTGCTTCCAGTCCCTCCACTGGGAGGGACGTTTTAAACACACATTATATACAGGTGCATCTCAATAAGTTAAAATATCGTTGAGTTGTCGATTTATTTTAGTAATTCAATTAAATAAGTGAAACTTGTACAGTATACTACATGGATTCATTACACACAGTCTTTAATTTCTTTTAATTGTAATAATTAAGGCATACAGCTAATGAAAACCCCAAATTCTGTATATTAACATTATTGTGTAAAAAGGAGATTCATGGTATCACACTCAAAACAAAGGTTTCCCGAGCCTTTAAATGGTCTCTCAGTTTGGTTTAGTAGGCTACACAATCATGGGGAAGACTGCTGACTTGACAGTGGTCAAAATGATGGATGGAAGGAAAAAATGTGATATAAAAAAGTGGACAAGCAACAGGGATGGCCACAGCCTTGAGAGGATTGTGAAAGGATGCCCATTCAAGCAAAGATTTTCAAGGAGTGAACTACAGCTGGAGTCAGTGCTTCAAGAGCCACCATGCACAGACGTATACAGGACATGGGCTATAACTGTCGTCACTCTTGAACCAGAGACAACGTCAGAGGCGTCTTTCCTGGGCTAAGGACAAAAAAGGACCGGACTTTTGCTCAGCGGGCCAAAGTCCTCTATTAGGTGGAAGAAGATACAGTAGGAGAGGCACAGAATCCTTTGCTTGAGATATAAAGTAATTGATGAGCCATTTGGGGAGCCATGTCACCTGCTGGTGTCGGTCCACTGTGTTTTATCAGGTCTAAGGTCAGCGCAGCCGTCTACCAGGAAGTTTTAGAGCACGTCATGCTTCCCTCTGCTGACCAGATTTATGGAGCTGCTGATTTCATTTTCCAGCTGGACTTGGCACCTGCTTCAATAACACCTCAGCAGTGCCACAGACTGATCGGCTCCATGCAACGCAGCATTGCTGCAGTAATTCATGCAAAGGGAGCCCCGACCAAACATTGAGTGCTGTACAACATTTCTGTGTTACAAATCCCTCTCTCTCTTTTTTTATTTATAAACATTAATCATCAAAATCATTAAACTTGAAATATATCATTCTAAATGTAATGAACCTATGTATTGTTTTAGCTTGAATTGAATTACTGAAATAAATCTACCTTTTGCTGATATTTAAATTTATTGAGATGCACACAATCATGGTGAAGGCTTACTTGAGAGTTGTTTAGAAGACGAAATGTGGTAGAAAAAGGTGCACAAGCAACAGGGTTAACCGCAGCCTTGGGAGGATTGTGAAACCATTCAAGAATCTGGGGGGGATTCACAAGGAGTAGACTGCAGCTGGAGTCAGTGCTATATATATATATATATAAAATCAGGATTGTGCAGTATATGGTGACATATCCTTTTTTCAGCACAACCTAGGCAATATGATGAACTAAATTGTAATATATACATTATATATATACACATCCATACCTTTTTTTAAACACACACACACACACACACATTCACATAGGCAAAATAGCACAGATGTATTATATCACAGGTTTTTATGGTTGTTTTTGGATGTTTCTGTGACTGAATAATGTTAATAATAAAAATATGCACATTTTGTGAACAAACACTGCCTATAATAAAATAGTCCATTTACTTATTTCTAACTGGTTATTTTAATTTTTAGTCTCTGCTATCTCCCCTCTCCCCTTTCTTCTCTAGCCTCATGTCACTTCAGACGGAGCATAAATACACACCACACTTACAGATCAGCTATTTAATATGCTTTTGTTCCTTCCTAAAAACAACAAATTATAATAAAATGTATAAACTTTCTATTTGTATCTTCCTAGTTACTGACCTACTTACTGATTTAATAAACTACGGACTGAATGAATTATTCACTTACCAGCTGTGACCTACTCTGCTTACTGACTGAAGGTCGCCTCTGTGACCAAATAATAATAATAATAATAATAATAATAATATGCACATTTAGTGATATCTCTGCTAGCGCCAGAGCGAACTGTCCCCTACTGGTTAACCAATCGCAGATGGCAGATGGACAGATTTTTATAAAGGATTAGCCGATGTACTGTATACTCTATGTGTGGGAAACACTGCATATAATAAAATTGTGTTGTAGAAAACTACTCCATTTTACTTATTACATTATTACTTATTACACATGTAAATATACACCACACTCACCAATTTTGCTATTTGTATCTTTGTATATTGAGTGCTGAATTACTGACCTACTTACTGATTTAATTAACTACTGGCTGAATTACTCACTCATTGTCTACACCGCTTTATCCTGTATTAAGGGTCGTAGGGTCGCAGGGTTGCCTGGAGCCTATCCCAGGAGACTTAGGGCCCGAGGCGGGGTACACCCTGGACAGGGTGCCAATCCATTGAAGGGCAGACACACATACACACACTCTCACACAGTCTTTCACACACTATGGGCAATTTGGTAATGACAATTTGTCTTGCCCCCTTTAACTACAGTACTAATTTCCTGATCTAGTTGTGACAGATTTATTAGTTACTGTCTAACTGATTAAAAATGCTAACTGACTAACTAAGTTAATTACAGACTTACAGATTGCATTATTGACCAAAAGCACTCTTTAGAGACATAATCAGTTGTTGACCTAATTACTGATTGTTAAGGGATTTAATTAAGCACAGACCTGATAACTGACTTTAATATTAATTGACTGAATGATTGGGTTACTTAAGTTCCATCCAGCCATCTAGGAACCTCTGTAGTCCAACTAGGGACCATGGAGACCAGTGGTGACTATTGTCTTTATTTCCATTTTTTGGACCGTGGTAGGACCTCCAGTCAACATTTGCACTCGCATTCATACATCACTGGCAATTTGGGAACAATTAGCCTACACTGCATATCTTTGGACTGTGGGAGGAAACCGGTGTACCCAGAGGAAACCCACCAAGCACGGGGAAAACATGCAAACTCCGCGCACAGAGACATCGAACCCGGACCCTGGATGTGCAAGGCAACAGTGCTAACCACTAATACCCCTATCTCACCTATGCGGTTTGACCTACGGTAAGATGCGGAGTTAGGCACCGTGAGTCGCTGCAATTGCCTGCCGACGTTCCGCTAACCTTCCACGAAGTTCTGTAAGGACCGCAAGCTTTCGCGAGGACCGGCCAAAAAATGAAACGTTTAATTTTTCGCGCGAAAAGATGGAAACGTACTCACAGCACCAAAAACCGCGTAGGTGAGATAGAGGTATAAGTCACTGTGCCGCCAATTATTGACTTAATTCCTGATATACTAAGCGACTCAGCAAATTACTGATGCCTAACTATTGCCTCTCTTAATTACTAACTTACTGTCTGACTTATCCATTATCTGACCTTACTGATTTACATATTAGTAACTTATGGAATCTCAATTTTGTTCATATTCAGTATTTAAATAGAACAAAGGTCTGTAATAAAGTACATGCATGTAGTGTACATTTTTAAAGAAAATGTTTAGGTATGTAAATAATTAAATCCCATAAAACTGTATTGTTTCTTAACTTCCAGTACTGTACGTCAGTGGGCACTGAAGTCAGATAATGATAACATGGTGTTTCTGGTTGCTTTAAATACCTTGTAGTAGCAATTTTAATTTTACTTTTTATAACAATGACATGGATAAGCAAAGCTTTTTAAAAACCTCACAAAATGGGATTTGCGGATTGTCGTGTGACCGTGTGGGTATATACGGAAATGCAGTAAGGGAGAAAGTTACGGCTTTCCACACAGGAGGAATGGTGAGACAGTGACCTGTTTCCTGTTGTGTTCTGGCTCTCGGGAGCTGATAACGGTGCTGTCAGCAGTTTCAGCTTAGCCTTGACCATTGAATGGCAGCTCAGCCCCTGCATTACAACACACATTCTCTCTCTCTCTCACACACACAGACACACACCTCCAGCTTATCTGTCTTAGAAGCGTTTTGCCGTTTTCTCATTTTCTTACAGCTTTGTAAAAAAAAAATCATTACCAAAAGTCGTAAAATTAAATGAAGTGTTGTGACTTCCTCCGGCATGTTCTAAGAAAAACTGCACATTAGGCATCTCTCAGCACTGAGCCGGCTGTTCCAGCTCATCCGATAAAACCTGCAAGACCTACATTTACTACTACTCTGGTGATAAATTCATAAATTCCTATGACGTTTGTCATAAATTAACACTTAATGAAATTTTAAGGAAGAAGTCTTGCCTGTTTTTTTTTTTTTTTTTAGACTTCATCTCATTTGAATGCATCTCTACTCATCTCTGGCTGCAATTCAGATTACCATGCAGTGCACTACGTATGGTAATAAAAAGGCTTCAGTTCCACAACAGCATCGTGCGATAAAATAGGAAGGATAAAGGGAACTGAGGTTTCGACCCTAGATTGTTTTGCTAAGTGCTTATTTTCTGCCAGTTATCCGGAGATGGATGACGTGAATTTTGGCACCATCTGGATTGAAATGTTAAAAGGAAGGATGTTCATGGAAAAGGAAGACATGAATGAGGAAGGAATCAAAGAATTAAAAAAATGGGTTGCCTGTTACATGATCCATGACCAAACATAAATCACAATTGTACTGGGCGCTCGAGAGAAATTGTAAGACAATCTTGACCATTTATACTGTATGTGGTGTGTGTTTAGAGATGGTCTTCTGCATACCACGGTTATAATGAGATGGTATTTTGACTTACTGTTGCCTTTCTATCAGCTTGAACCAGTCTGGCGCTTCTCCTCTGACCTCTGACATCAATAAGACATTGTCATCGCCCATGAGAACTGCACTCACTGGTTATTTTCTCTTTTTCAGACCATTCTCCGAGGTGGTTGTGTGTGAAAACCCCTGTAGCGCAACAGTCTCAGAAATACAGCACTCAGAATAGCCCGTCTGGCAGCGCCAGCCATGCCACGTTCAAAGTCATTTCAATCACCTTTCCTGTCCATTCTGATGCTCGGCAGATCGTCTTGACCACGTCTACATGCATAAATGCATCGAGTTGCTGCCATGTGATTGGCTGATGAGATAGGTACTTTAATCAGCGGTTCAACAGGCTGTTAATGATAAAATCATTTCTAAAATCAGGAGCAGGTGTTGTGGCTGCAGAACAAACCTTGGTGTACAGTTTTAAGGCTGAGAGCCGAGGTTCTGACCTTGCGTGCCTCCTTAAACTCCGGCCTTGTTTGGCCTGGTCTTTGGGTATCCATTTTTAATTAAGCAAGACAAAATCTCTGGCAGCAAGACAAACCCTGGTTTAGACCTACAGGATGGTGTTTCACACGTAGCCGGTAATTCTGGTCTCTAAACACAATGACTGCACTGTGGATAAAGATAGATTTCTGCTGAAGCTTCTTATTTCATTTAACCGTGGAGCTTCTACCTGTAATGATCTATGTGTGTGTATGTGTGTGCGTGTGTGTGTTGTGTTAAATGCAGCCTGTCCTACTGGAAATTGATCCCTCCTCAGTAATAATTGAGAGATTTTCCATTTAGTCAGTTCTTTAGCATGAGCACAAAGGGCCTGTAAACAGAACCACGAGGCTTCTCCGGAGCTGATGGACTGTGAAGCCGGGACAGAAGAACAGCAGGATGAAACCTTTCTGTTCGCATTCACATCATGTCTCTTGTTGACATATGGATTGGATTTGACCCTATTTTCTGTTGTGGTAATGTAAAGGCAAGGTGGTAGACGCCGATTAAACGATTCGCAGTAGCTAATGTCATGGTTTCACGCGCATGCACTGAATATGATCTGATTTTTGACATTATGGATGACTTTCTTTAAAAGTAGCGATTAAAATCCATTTCCATCTGCCTTCTGGAGTGTTTTTTTTTTATTTTTTAACCCGATTAAGTTCCTTAATCCAATGGTTCTTATCTGTTTTGTGGCTGACTGCAACTTCCCAAAATGTAGGTTGGATTTCACCACACTCTCCCTCTGGACTCGGCCTAAATCACACTTCAGCAAACTCTGTTTTTTTGCTGGGTGGATGCAACCGTACTGAAACACTTTAACTGTATTTAATCCGCTACTGATAAACTGTAAATCAGTTGCATGGATACCTCAGCTTGGATGCTAGGGAACAGTTTGTCACCTGGGACAGGAGTATCCCATTGGTTAACATCTCTGATTGTTGATCATGGGTTCAAACCCTCGATCCAACAAGATACCACTGTTGGGCCATTGAGCAAGGCCTTTAACCATCACCTGCTCAGATGTATAATGATTATCCTGGTGATTTTAATGTTTCTTGTATGACATCAAATTATTCGAGGGGTGTTCGAGTGAAACCGGGACTTGGGATGACTTTTCTTGTGAGTAAGGGCGTAAACCTGATTGACATTTACTGTACAGAAGATTTCTAATGCAGTACGGTGATGAGACTCTTACAATCTTTTAACTGCGCAAACATTTGAAAGAAGGGAATACGTCTGTGAATGACGATCCCACCGCAGTCGTTCCCGTGAATATTCCACAGTAAGTGGAACGCCTTCCTTAAAAACCATCAAGGTATAATGTTTTCCAGTTCACTGGAGCCAAGGAAACTTTGGCCTCTCAGGAACTCCTTTAACTCCTTTTCTTTAATTGATCACCAAAGACGTTCTGTTATTGCATGACATCATACTGCCCACTGCACCACTTGCACATTTCCGGACCTTAAACAACACAATAACACCAAACCTGTTTTTAGGTGCAGTAGATGCTGGCTGGTGCAAAACGATAAAATCATATTTAAAACCTTTGTTGAAAGAGCTTAGCTTATTTCTTAACATTCAAGCAAATAGTCTTGTGCTGAAAGTGAGGCTTTTTCCGTCTCATTTACGGCAAAATGTAAAGTGTGATTGCAGTTAACTCTGCCCTCCTAGTAGAGAGCTGCTTCTGACTGCAATAAGGAAAAGCGTCCGTTCAGTCCATCAAAATACCTTTTATTTCCAAGTCTAATTAGCATTTAACGTCATTTGGTGAGTCGTAACATGCTTATTATGACAACAAAGCCTCCGAGTATACGCTTGAAGCTGTCTTTAACTCAGATCTGCAGATCGGGTGCTGACTTGTTCGCTACATGATGCAGGTGAACAGCAGAAACAGCGTCTCTCTCTCTCTTCGTAACTTGGAATAAATTGTAAGTGTCGATACATTGTTGTACTTCATCTCAAAAAATGAAAATCAAGTTTGCAAATCATGCAAGTAAGTTTCAGATATTTTTTAGGCAAATACGTTTTGGCTCATCCTTAATAATCTACGGTTACTATCACTACTAAGAAGTTTAAATTATAGATCATATTAATAAAGTTCAACCGTATCAAATAAAACATCCCACATGCACACACAAAGCAGAGTAAGATGAAGACATCAACGACCTGATACTTGTTTTTTTTTTTTTCCATTATGCAGTTTGAACAGTTCCCTGTTTATCATGGCCTCTTTAGTGGCTGACCTACAACATCAGCAGTCTCGTTTTTGCAAGCCGAGTGGAGTGTGCTGTCCTGTTACGTTTAATTCCGTTCTACCTGTCACACACATTATTATACTGCACACACACTTACTTGCACACCACTCTACACTAAGAAGAGATTTACTCGACCCATTTTCAGCAAAATATCCCTGAATAAAAAATGTGATTGCTATAAAAAAACAATTTTATAAAGTATATTTGGTTTGTTTGTATGACTGTTGCAAAAAGGGGTGTGTTTCGTACTAATTATTGACTATTGCTTAATGCATGACTTGGTTTGTCAGAACATAAAAGTCAATACTGTAATTCCTCTACATACGAACATTCGAGTTACAAACTTTCAAAGATACGAACATGCTTTACACATGTTTAATTGGAGAAGTTAGATCAAATGTCCGACGTACATATCACGTATAACGTGCATGTGGCGTGCAGCCCAGATGTCCGGAAAAAAGCATTAAACGCAGTGAGGATGAAGCTGGTACTGCTAGGAAGTGCCAAGCAATAACGATGGAGACAAAAGTGAATATAATTGAGAGAATGGAGCGAGGTGAAAAGATGGCAGGCATCGACAATTTGTTCTTTTAACATGAATCCCACAATCCCTCATCAGCACAATTCTAAAAAGATTATGTTCATTTTATACTGTGTATAGCCAATTGTGTTAGTATCCTAGTACCTGGACAGTTTTTGTTGAACACATAGAACTTGGCTTAACAGCACCACCTGCAGTACTGGAGACAGTATGCAAGCTCGTACGCCGTGTAAATGCGGTTTCTTCTTCGTACCAGGCTCACAAATGTCATCTATGCATTAAGTATCCTGAAGCTTAGTGAGAGTTGTTCTGACTCAATGGCCCAGTTGTTACAGCTTTACAGGGGGGAGTCTTTTAACTCGTTTAGCTACTGTACCCCATGTGTGAAAATGATTCCAAAACCACTCTTTCACATTTTGGGTCCTGGAACATATTGAACATATTGGAGTAAACCTATGCCATCAGAAAAAGAAAAACTTCATAGATGTGATAACCTGGTGATTCAGTACATTCAGGTCATCACCTGACGTCTTAGAGTCTAGACCTGACCGACTGAAGCAACCCCAGATCATAACAGATCGTCTCCAGCGGCATCAAGCGCTTCCCTTCTTACCCTGACACACTCATCGCTCTGGAATAGGCTCAATCTGGACTCATCAGACCACATGATCTTTTTCCATCACTCCAAAGTCCAATTTAATAAACTGAACTCAGACGTTTAAGTGATCTCCGTTTATTATAATTTCTCCCTGACGTTTCTTCTCCATTTCTTTTGTAAAGTTACCAGTTCAGCACTGCCATTCCAGGTTTTAATAATGTGTTGGACATAATCCAATCTTTGCCAAAGACTCGTAATTTCAAATCTTCTTAGTGTTTTTCGTTTCTTGATTCAGGCCAATAAATTAGAAATTTTTTAATATGAAATTGCACCTTTTTTTGGATAAGCAGTGTAGAATAAAATATGCTTTTGTACATCACATTCTCCACTGCTATTTAATATGACCTTGAACACACCAAGCTTGTTTTTTTTTTGTCCTATGTGAAATAGCCTTGGAATGGGTCATCATGACTCTTTGGCTGTCGGATGTCGGATTTGTTTTACATATAAAGAAAACAAAAATGCACTCCGTAAAATCCAGCTTCCCGGTCGTGCAAGCTTTATACTGGAATAGCACGACCACTATTTCAGCCAAAGTTTGACTTGAACCTCTAAATCATTCTACACTTGGGACGGTTGTGAGAAAAGCAGTTGTGTTCCTGGATTGAGGCTGGTGGTGGTATCTGAGTCAGCTGATATTTTCTGCCCTCTGTTCCACCTTTCTGCCTTTTATGTAACCACGCCTCTGTGTATCTGTGCACATGCTGGGATGTAAAGTAGATATGCTTTTCTTTGCTATCACATGCTGTCCAACTCCTCTGTGTGTGTGTGTGTTTATTACAATTATTATATGCAATGTGTGGCGTGTGAAGGTCGTGAAGGTCCTCCTGGTTTTCACAACACAATAAAATGCATTATAAGTTTCATCGGTCTTCTCTGTTTACCAATAGCCTCCTTGCACAAAATACAAGAGCTCACTTTATTTGCATGTTTTTATTTTATTTTTATTTTTATCAGTATCTCTCCTCCTGGTTGCACTTCTTTACTACTGGAGTGTAAGGGAAATGTGTGTGTTTGCATGGGTGTGTGTTTATATTTCTTCCACTGTATATCGAAGGCTGTACGATAGCGTAGTGGGTATCACTGTGGCCTCAGGGTGACCCCCTGCAACCCTGCACAGGGTAAGCGGTACAGATAATGAACTATGAAGGTGACACAGTCATGTCACATGATCACTGAGGTCCCAAATGAAGCAGATTTATAAGGCCGTCATCAGATATACTACAATATTAGTGTTAATGTAATCCAGTATGTTTTATGTGTGTATAGTGTCCAGAACAGGTGCTCTTCCCTGAACATTCTCAGGAGCATAATTACCACTAAACAAAACACTAGATAAGTGCGGTCATTACAGGTGGAAGCTGCAGATTATCCTGATCTGAGATTGTCCCAGGCTCCTTGTTTCAGCAAATAAATTGCCTACTTATCTTAAAACCGGCTTGCTGCATAAACACATTTAATTCTAATCTCAACAAATAAAGAGAACCCAGCGTTTTCAGCTGCTCTGAAACGACCAAAAGACTTTAGTTGGTTATGCTGGTTGATTGAAAGTCACCAGAACATTCAGTGCACTGCAGCGTTCAATCCCAGCACAGTCGAACAACGTCCTGGTGCTAGACACCAAAGCACACATCCAGAGACCCTGCAGAGCCACACTCCAAGGGGCTAGACGCACCTCATTGGCACAAGGGGCAGAAAAGAGGAAAACATCTCAGGACACACAAGTCATTAAACCTCGAGATCAAAGGACCAACGTTATGAGATGCTTTTCTGCTTACCATGGTTGTAAAGAGTGGTTATTGGCGCTACCGAGCCTTCCTGTCAGCCTGGTGTACATTCTAGGAGATCAGCACTTTCTAAAATACGCATGTATGATTTTATGCATTGCACTACTGATACCTTATTACCTGAATAGCTCATTACATGAAGGTATAAAAGGTCTTGCTAATAAAGTTGACGATTTAAGATTTAATTAACACTTACAGTTTCCAATCCGTTAGTTTTAAACTGATTTGAAAGTACGATGTAGCATTATTATGTACTGTAGTGTTACAGTATGATGTGATAATCAGGGATCCTGTTATCAGGTCAGGTTTTGTCGTTCTGATGCTTTTCGTGCCTGATTACCGAGTGTGAAATCAGTCTTCAGTGCCCGTCTGCGTCTAACACGACCAATTCAACTCAAATTATTCCTCATAATGAGAGACTGATGAGAGGGAAAGGTCTGACAAAGCTTGACGTACGATTTAACTCCGACAAGCAGATGCTGTTTGTATCGCATTACTTTCTGATTACTGTTAAAAGATCAGGAAACTCAAGTGATTAGTTTGGAATGTGTAAACAGTATTTTGTTTGTAGCCGTTTTGTTTTATAGGAATTCGTGTCTGGCTGGATGTGATTACCACAGACAAGTATTTCAGCATGCTTCTTAATACTGAGGAAACTGGAAAAAGAAATCCGTTTCACTCCATATTCACTCATAATAAAGGTCTATAGTATGTGAATAAACGTATAATTAACTTTTAAAGTGTGCAACTGTGTATATTATTAGATACTAAGGCAAAAGAAAAATGTTTTATCAACATGGACTAATTACATCTTTGTATTATTTGGGAAACTTCAGGAAAAGTCATAACATTTTAGGCAAAAAGAATTTAGTAATGTAGTGTGTTATGCATAGTACCACATACAGTAGGACTAAACACTTTGATCTGCTTTTTCACACAAAAACAATCTCACTAATCACACGTATAAATGCACATTTGCTCATTTTGCACACCATGAAACTTTGAAATTGACCTTTGAACTTTGCACATTATTCTGCAAATTGTCTTGCATTTTTTTCAAATGCCATTTTAATTCAAGTCTATTTCCTTCTTATTTTATTTTATTATTTGTACACATTGTGACTTTTCTACAGCTAACGTTTTATATATTTTCTATATCTGTATAATTTTTTCTCTTATTTCATACTTTATATTCTTTATTAGAAAACTTTTTTTTTGGAATTTTTAGGTCATCAGCGGTCGAACAAGCATTTCACTTTATATCATAATGTGTTTGACTTTGACTGTAGAATTTTTAAAGTCCAGTTATGCAGGTGTTCCTAATAAAGTGGATGGTGCGTGTACACATTGTGATAAAAATATCCTATCTCTATGAAGCAGGCAGATGTGTTTGTGTTTTTATGGTGTTTTCCAGAGGTTTCTGTGGTTTGCTCTCCTAAAACGTAGTTCCATTTTAAAAACGATAAATCACACAGGTCTACAAATATATGTAAAAAAAAACTAATAAATGATAAACAGTAAGAAAATTTACCAATTGCCCCTTAGAAATCTGCAACAAGCCACTTTTTCTATATTCTAATCTAAAGAATGATGTCATTCCAAATTACATTTTAATCACACATTTTCTGAGGGCAAAGTCCAGCCAATGTTAATATAACATGATCGGTTTATGCGACATCTGTGTAACCTCCAGTGTGTGTGTGAAAGTCGTCCCACAAGCCACGCCCCCGATAACCCGCCCACCTCTGATATTCCTGCTGTTATACCCCTATCTCACCTATGCGGTTTGACTATACGAGGACTGACGCGCGGAAAGATGGAGACCTAATCACAGGGCCAAAACTCGCGGTGAACCATGATCGGGAAGACCTGCAACAAGCAGAACACCTGAGACTGTTCCGACAAAGACTGACTGGATTAGAACTGGAAGCGTAATGAGAAGATTATTGCATGTCATCCAGCCGGTACATGGATGGATAGTTTCAGACGGACCTCGAACACTCCACATGTGGGAAATGGAGATTGGGCCAAAAACCATTCCTTTAATCCCTCCTAATATTGCTTTAATGATCTCCATGTGAAGTGAAGGAATACATTTCCGTATGTAGCACACACTTTGCATGCAATTGTTTTTCATCTAGTCTTTAACCAAAGTCTGTGTGTGTTTGTGTTTTTCCCGCAGTGGGAGTGTATGTGGACCTTCATCCTCTTCGGGACTTTCACTCTGCTGCTGTTCTGGCTTTACTTCTGGTTAGAAGCAAGCAATGACTACAGCGCATATAACTGGTGAGCTTCAGTTCAAAACACTTCTATTTGTGTAGCACTTTTAACAACAGACGTTGTCACAATGGAGCTAAATATAACTCTCTATTCAGTGAAGCTGCTTTGTCATTGGCATGAAGTCATCATGAAGTGAAGTATTATGGGAGTGTTTGCTTTGCGTCTGTGTCTTTGTGGCTTTTTTGTAAAAGATTTCAGTTGAAATTTGACTACCTGCGGTGAGACGAGGTAAAAGCAAATAAAAAACAACAACATATTGTACTGTATACGAGCGGTGTTCAAGTCAAACCAGGACTTTTGATTTCACAGAATATGTTACATATGCTACTCTAATGCATTTACAGTATCCCAGTGTTTCACTAGTGCTTGGATGGGAAGTTTTCTCCTCACGTTGGAGGTTGCTTGCTACACATCTGAAACGCTGGCCTCCCAGGAGCGCCTTTAATACATCTTTCCCTTGATAAATGTGTTCTGTGTTCCGCACACTCGTCCCTCGTACAATACCATGCACTGCACCAACTAACAAGAACTAAGTTAAAAGGAATAATATTTTTTTAGGTCGTGTTGCAATACTAATCAATGATTTAAAAGACTAACTTTTAACTTTTTAAAATGTTTTAAAAAGTTTTATTTGCTTATACCACGATTAAATAGATTTATTTCACTTTTTTTCTTCTTCTTGCGTGTCCACAATGAATGGTCTATGAACGTACCACAGACAATACAGAGTACCCATGATGCACTCTGGTGTTTGTTGGGAAGGGATTAATTCAATTCAATTCAATTTTATTTTTAATAGCGCTTTTAACAATTGTCATTGTCGCAAAGCAGCTTTACACAATCAAACGAATTATAGTAAATCAAACGTCTGTATAGTAAATATGGAGTCCAGGTAGTAATTGGATTAGAGAGTAAGACACCAGATTGAAAAAAGTTACTTTAGCTAATAATAAAATAATGATTTAAATATAATTGTCATAACACTAAACAGAAAAAGGAATCTTAAAACCAAGATCAAATGGTTTAAATGTAATATTATTGTAAACAAAGCCAGATTAACTAGAGTAATAATATACTCTGATACTCCCATTTTTTATGAGATGAACTCAAAGATCTGAAACATTTTCTACATACACAAAATAACCATATCTTTCAAATATGGTTCTCAATTAAACAATCTATAAAATAAAAAAATAAAAATTATCTCATTAAAAATGGGAGCAAAAACAAAAGTGTTGCGTTTATATTTTTGTTCAGTATAAAATTGGATTCCTTATTGGTTGTTTTATCTTGTCTTCAGTAAAATGATAATTGGTGGTAGAGTGAGTGTTTTAATAATATTTTTTTAATTTTAAAACTTAGTATGTGCCTTCTTTCTGTAAACAACAAAAACAAACAAACAAAAACATAAAAATATATACTATGCTGAAAATTTTAATTACTTTCTACTACAGCAACAATAACAAGCATTTAAAAAATGAATTTATATTATATTTCATAAACAGTGCTTATTTATATTAAAGACATATATTATTACATAGAAGAATATAAACAATCTGTTGTAGATCTCATGAGAAATACTACATACAGTCCCTGTGAAAAAGTATGTGCCCCTCCCTCATTTTATTTATTTATTTTTTTGCAGATTGGTCACACTTATATAATTGAGGGAGAATAAAAGACAAAGATAACCCAATTAATTACAAAATGCAGTTTTTAAATGGTGATTTCATTTGTTAATTTTTTTCAAAAGCTGTCCAGACTAGTGCCAGAACCATATTACGTTATTAGTTTTATATCAATGACTTTTTCACATGCAGTTAGGCGTTTTTCCCATTAATGAACAGAGTCATAATTATTTTTTTTATTTATTTACTCAGGTTATTTTTGCATAATATTGAAATTTGTGACAAATAAGTGTAACAAATATGCAAATAAATCATACTTTTTCACAGCACTATACTATATTAAAGTAAAGGACAATATATATTGTATATATATATATATATATATATATATATATATAGTATATATTAAAATTTTTTTAACCTAAAATAAAAAGGTTTGTGCTTTTTCAGTTCTTGCTTTCTTTCACTGGTTCATATTCTGTGTTCGTTCTCATTGTTCTCCATCTTCATCCACGTCTCTCATACCTTTCATATGAGACAGTATCATGAAGGACGTCTTGTCTCAGGATGTCCTCGAGTTTAAAGCCTGTGAACAAACTGGCAAAGTGGGAGATTGTAATAAGGAGACGTGTCTGTGATATGACCTTCTCCTGGCGTCCTCAGGGGAACGTCATGGCTGATCTCAGACCAGCTTCATCCTGCAGAATTAAGCATTGAATGCCAAAAGGAAGAGCTGTTGACAGCATTGCTTTTTTTTGAGTAAATATTATGTGTGATGAGTTTAACAGCACTGTGAAATATAATTCTCTGGTTTTATACAGTTTAAATGTTTTTTCAAAGAGCGTGTTCACATCATGTCAGAATTAGATAAAATACAAGATGAGTAATTTCTTTAAAAACGCTCTTACGATGTTATGTTAGCGAGACATTGAAGGACAAACAATTTTTTTTTCAGTCCTGACCCCGCTCCAGGCGATTTCCACATGTTTGGGACATTAAAGGAGTTCCTGGGAGGCCAGTGTTTTAGATGTAAAGCAGGGAGTCTGATCATGACTTGCTATCTTGATGGTATGCAAGCACTAGTGAAACACTGGGATAAGTGCATTAGTGTATTGTATAGGAAAATAAAGGGAGTTTTTACTCTCATAACTGTGAGAACATATTAAACCCAATCAAAGTCCCGGTTTAACTTGAATGTCCCTTGTGTATGTATATATCAATGTTTCACGTCACATTATTCATATACTGTAAATTGCTTCGACTTCAGTTAGACAACGTGTCAATCTCGAGGCCTTCGGGCCAAACACAGCCTGTGTGAACTTGCGAAAGTAAGACTGAAACGTGCATCTGTGTTTTCTCACTAGAGGAACATACTGTACATGTTAGTGCATGTTTGTTTTCTTTCTATTAATTTAGCTTGTAAACAGATTTGATGTACAAACTTGTAAACAGTTACAAACTGCCCTAATTTCCTGAACACATAACGAACGCAACACTATAACAAGTAGTGCAAACAGCAGTTCTTTTGAAAAGGTGACGTTTGTTAAACGCTATTAGTTGCTGTCGACGGAACTGTTCCCATTTTTTGCACAACTCAGTGAACTATTCTTTCTCATCGGATTAAATGAAAAGAGTCTTTCATGGCATAAGATTCCAAAGCAAGAAAAGTCAGTATAGGGTAGTATTTGGGGTATGATGTCAAATTAGCATGGCTGCTCACGGCATTAGAGTAAACAAGTGAAAACGTCTTAGCTTTAAATGATTTTTAGTCGACCCCCGAAATTCGCAGGGGTTCCGGTCCTAGAGCACCCACGAATTGTGAAAAACTTTTTTCGGATGTGGTCAAAATATGCCTATAAATGCCTATTTGCTAAAACACTTTAATTTAAAGTCTAATACATTACCCTTAAAAAAAATTTATAAAAGGATGTAAAAGTAAACCCGTATACTGTACAGTACTGTACTGTTGCGTCACCCGCAGTGCTAGAATGTAAAATACCGATGTTACCCCTCTATATGTATTGTAATTCATGAAAGTGCGTTTTCTTTGATATGTGCTGTCGTTTTCTTTGGGATCAGTACTGTAGGGTAAATACGGTAATAATTCACCGTCCCAAGCTGCGTTTTCCTCTACGGTCGATTTGTGTGGTCTCTACAGTACGACGAAATATATACAGTATTATATTTTATATGGAAATTTTGCTGAATTACTATTTATGTATAATTAGTAAAATTATATTGTTCTTAATAGTTTATCATTAAAAGGCATGAAAAATTTTATATTGCCATGAAAAAGCCATAAAAAAACTGAAAATTCCGCGAACAATTATTAGTTTGATTATAAGGAGAAATCTGCAAATGACTGAGGTTGTGATATCTAAACCGCAACTTTGACTTTAAATTAAATATACAGGTACTGTATAAGTCAGCGTCATACAGATGTACAGTATGGGCTCTTTGCACAGCGAGCTGTGATGCACTGGGTGTTCTGGTGCCTTTCTTTCATAGCCAGCATTGACTTGCTGGTGATTTGTGCTGCATTGGCTTTTCTATTGGATCAGACCGGACGGGCTGGGCTTCGCTCCCCGCAGGGTTGGGTAAGCCTTGGTTTGCCATGATCCTATCACCAGTTTACTGTTGTATACTGTAGTTGGTGGTCTACTGTAAGTAACAGTTCACTGGAGTATAGTGTAGGTGGTACTATTATGGCTAATCGGAATAAAAGTGAATAGTCATGATGGTTAAAAATAAATTTAACCATGCATGTAGAATGTTGTCAATAAATGTATGACATATTTATTTTTATTTATAGCCAACAAAGCACCTTGTAGCCCCACTGATCAGCAGTATCATAGTGATAATAATAGTAAAATGGGAAAAATCCAACAAAAAATCCACATATTGGTTTGCATTTGCGGTAAAATGCTATTAAGTTTATGGCCAAGCCTACACTCCTGCTTTGAGGTCAGTCGAGGACTAGTCATCAATGCTAATTGGGTATTCTTGGATTTTTCTCACAATGGACTGTATTCTGCTACAACATTGTCTGCTAAATGTCCCTGTTTCCTAACTGAACTTGACAACTGAGCGCTAAACACAATCACCTTTCGAAACCTTGGCTAATTTTAGCCATTTAAACTACCATGTTTTGCTAACAAACAGATTTGATTGACAGTAGAGAGATAAAGACAATCCCTTTCATCAAGACAAGTGTGGCCAATTATGCACTTTTGGATGTTTAGATTTATTTTTTCTTTTCTTTGGCTAGCACAAATTAGACGTAGCGGATTACACAATCACAGCTTCTTCACAGGGTGGAGGGTTAAAGTGTGCTTAAGATAACAACTTTACTCCTTCCTAGCAATTAGTTCTCAGAAACCTAAATGTAAAACACGTCCACTCAACTTATGTAAATGTACAGTAGGAGAAGTGATACTATACCAACTAGAAAAGACAGCGATCTGCTTTGTACTGTTCATTAGGACTGACAAGGAAAGAAAAAAATTGTAATGACTTTTTTTTTTAATTATTTCAAGGTTAGTTTTCTAAGGTATATAATTTTTTTTATTATTTAATTGGTTCTGAATTGTGTTTTTTTTACTCAATGTGGTGCCTAAATATTATGCACTTGGTGAGAAGATTACCTAGTTTTATAATTTTTTTTATTTGATTGGTCAGAAGAATTATACAATTTCAATAATAATATAGTTTCCGGAGGTTTTATTTCATTAACTTCAAGAAAGAGAAGAGTTAGTAAAGAATTTTATTCTGTAGCTGCTTTTTAGCTGCTATAATGTACAGTATGTGATAACAGGAATAATACACATTATTGTGTAAAAGTCCTCCCCTAATTTCATATATTAAATTCAATTAAAAACATGTTGTTTATGGAACAACCTCAGCAGCGACCTCATTTCCCCTCTCGTCTGTTCCGACCACTCAGCATTCAGCAACACCGGTATAATAATAACCGTCTGATCATCTGTCATCATCTGCACCTGTTTCTCACTGGTTCATGTCTTAAGTTAGAAGTTTTTTGTATGTTTGAATGATTCATAGGTCACTGTATGGTGTAACAAACAAAAAAACATTCTTCTGAAACTGCTTAGATACAGGGACTGGACTGAAAATAATAATAATAAAAAAAAAAAAAAAAGTCCTTCAGGACGCTTGGAGAACTATTCTTCAAGGATAAATAAAAATACAAAAAAGACTGTCTATTGGGAAGTAAAACATGAAGAAACAGGAGAAAACTACTAGGGTAAAAACAATGCTGAAGCCACGCAAAATACACAATAATCTCCTCTGAACAGTTGATATTGAGATGTATATCTGCTACTTCTGCTCTGTAAAGCTTCATAACGGCTCTAATCTGAGGTGCTGGTTGTTAATTGGTGATTTCTGAGGCTGGTGACTCTAAATGAACTTCTCCTCTGCAGCAGAGGTCAGTTTTGGTCTTGTTTTCCTGGGAAGGTCTTCATGAGAGACAGTTTCATTATGGAGCTTGATGGGTTTAACAAACGCACTCGACACGATACTGTTCTTACAAGAACTGTTCCAGAACAGCTGAGCTTCATGTCTTAAAATATCAGCTGACTGTTGTGGTTTTGTTGTTTTTATGTGTTATTTCATAGTTTTGAAATCTCCAGGAGTCACATTTTGACCTTAAAGGAACCGACACCTGCAATAGCGTCTAACAGTGCTGTAATAAAGTGATGATGGGTTCCTGCACATGTTTATGAATAATTTTTCAGGACTGGCCTGTGTAGAGTGTATTATATGAGTCATGAGGAACCTCTCCACTCACTTCCAGGAGTCATCGTGTGTGTGTGTGTGCGTGTGTGTGTGCGTGTGTGTGTAAACATGACTCACTGTTTCAGTTCCCAGCATCATGTTTAATGATGAACCAAGCTCTCTCTCTTTCTGTGTGTGTGTGTGTTTTCCTCCAGGTATTTATACAACCAGTCAGGCGAGTGGAGTGATGGAACTGTTCCCATACTGGCCACCACCGCTGCAGGCTTCACCTATATTGCATTTTTAATGGTGAGCTGCCGCTTTGCCTGGTATTCATACCTCCAAGGCACTGATCCTTCTCCTAGGCTCAGGAAGGTGGAGCTCATCTTCTCTTAGGCAAACCTAACAACAATATTAAAGGGAATATATATTATGCAAAATTCATTTGTAGTTATTTTTAGATATTCTAAAATATTATTTATCTAATATTTTTTCCACAAAAAAAAAAAACAATTGGTATTTGCCAAACAAATAATTTTTTCCCCTATTGTGACATCATATAAGAAGAGCCCCACTCTCTGGCTTGTTGTTGCTCAGCTCATTTACATAAACCTCTTAAATTAACCTCTGAGTAAAGCGAGAGACCTTTTAATTATATGTCAGAGTAACGCAGTTGGAAAGCCCTATCTTCGCTCCTATCTTGAAGAGACAGTGGGTTTTTGTGTATCTGTAATAGCATACTCTTACTGTCTTCTCAGTCACAGTGGCATCAGTGAGCTGGTGTAGAAGAGGGCCGCTCAAAAAGAGGCGGTTGGCAGGAAGCACATGTTTTGTCCTCTCTGGTTGGTAGCTGGCATGGGATAGGAGAGAATGGTACATTCAAATTATAGCTGAATGAGTGAACCACGGTGATGCTTACCATATTAAAGCATTGACTAAGAATAAATAAAATATGGCATGCTATTGTTATGTTATAATAAATACTTTATTATGCCACATAAGCACTTAACTCTCTTCCATGTAAATTAATGAGGCCTCTCTGTATCCTTCATGTTTCACATCTTCACATCAGCACTAGAGAAACTCTCCCTTATTTATTCTTTATAGCGCTTATCCTGTACAGGGTCATGGGAGGCCTGGAGTCTATCCTAGGTGACTTGAGGCATGGGGAGACTACACCCTAGATCCCACCTAAAAGCCTTTATTAACATTTAACATTAAAAGTTTTTTTTACAAAATAATAAGTATTATTTCTTTAATTAATCAAATCAAATCAATTCAAACCAATATTAAGTAGGCAAATAAAGAGCAGTGGTTAGTGGTTAGTAAACGGCACAGTGGTTTAGCAGTTAGCACTGTCACCTTGCACCTCCAGGGTCTGGGTTCGATTCCCGTCTTGGGTCTGTGTGCATGGAGGTTGCATGTTTTCCCTGTGCTTGCTGGGTTTCCTTCCTTCCTGGTACTCTGGTTTCCTCCCATAGTCCGATGACATGCTTAGGTTAATTGCAGTTCCCAAATTACCGTAGTGTGTGAATAAGCATGTGAGTGTGTGTGTGTAGTTGCCCTGCGACAGATTGGCACCCTGCCCAGGGTGTTCCCCGCCTTGTGCCCTACGTCTCCTGGGATAGGCTCCAGGTCCCCGCGCCCCTGAATACAGGATAAAGCGGTATAGACGATGAGTGAGAAATCTGTTAAAATATATTGTGTATACTTTCTGAAACAAATGTATGGCAAAACATCCAACTTGTTATCCCATGTCCAAAAAGACGATGCAGCAAATCAAAAGAAAATAATAAAAACATCTTTATTGTCATTATACTGGGTACATAAAAATTTTGTATGCCATTTCTCTTATAAGATTAGGGGAAGAAATCAAAAACAATATTAAGTAGGCAAATAAATACTGTAGCACCGTTCACTCATCTGTGAATGACGCTAGTAAAAGAAAAAATAAAGTGTAATAGCACAGACCTGGCAACCTTGGACCTTGGATTTAACGTTCCAGATGAATATTATTATATATCTCAATCCTGTGTGCATTATAATGATAACTGACTCCTTGCTAAGATATTAACTATGTTTAATTTGTAATAAATAAATTCTTCTTGAACAGACAAAAACAATCGTATATGAAACATATAATATTTAGATTTTTGCAAGCTATTAAAATGTTATTACATTTGTTTATGCATTTATTTAAACAGTTTTTAATAGGTTTGATTTTTTTTTCTTTATTATTATGTTGTAGATTTTAGCTTTATGTCACATCGCAGTGGGACAGCAGCTGAACCTGCACTGGATCCATAAGGTACCTGTTTATGTGGTGTGTGTTTGTGTATGTGGGGTGTGTGAGTGTGTGCTGAAACATCCTCCACTAATCAGCACACAAGGTCACCCTGTCACAAGGACTCGGTAAACATACAGTATGTCTCCTGTTAACCTACAGAGAAGACGAACGTTCATACCCGCTGCTTGACTTCGGCACTTTTATTGATCTTTTGAAATTTATAACCCGTTTGTTCTTCCTTAGATCGGAGTGACGGTAGCTTTACTGACAACCGTCATCGGCGTGATATCCGTTAGTCAGGCCTGGAGCGAGGAGTGGGACATCTTCTCAATCTCTCTGCAAGTATGCATGCTGTAATCAGTCCACATCTGTAGACAGATTGTTTATAATTTTATAATATATATTTAAAATTGAAGTTCGAAGCCTTGATGAATTTGGATGCGAAGTAAAAAGGCTAAACAATGTTTGATATATTACATATGGCATGTTAGGGATAATTTATAAAAATTAATTATATAAAAGATGTGCAAAGTAGAGAGAGGAGACAAAAATTTCAAATAATTTATTGATTGTTGTAGCGAGCTCAGATCTTAAAGAGAGAGACTCGAATAGAATAGAATTTAAAATACTAATAATAATACTAATAATAATCTTAATCTCTAAATACTTATTTAAAGATTAAGATTTGGGAAACTTTAATCTTTTAAAGCTTCCCTTTTTTCCTTCAAATGCCTGAAATGATTTCCCACAAATGTAATACCTGTCCTTCTGTCTTACTGTGGATCAAATCTGAATCATAAGACTATACAAAGATTCAGAAACTGTATTTGAGATTTAAAATAATGATTGATTCGGTTGTTTTCATGCAAATTGCTGAAACAGATCCCCACAAATTTAATACCTGGCCGTCTTTCATATTGATTTATACAAGCATTTATACACGGGCTGTAATGAAAATAATGCAAAAGTTCGCTTAACTTTTTTATTAACTAAGACAGGTTGTTTAAATTGCGCGTATTGTATTACTACCCAACATTGTCTTCATCATAAGTTATGCATTTTCACCATCACTGAACTGATGTCTTCAGCATTGGTTTCCAAGTTTCCATCCTCATTTATTCATATTTTTTCAGGCTTTCTTGTATTTTTAATGCAGTCTTGAGGAATAGTCCTCGAGGCTTCCTAAAGAACATTTTTTTGCATTTTCAGTCGAGTCCCTGTACCTGAGCAGTTTCAGGGAAATAGGTTTAATTTCTTACACCACACAGTGACCTGTGAATCATTCAAGCATTACAAACATCTAATGTAAGGCATGAACCAGTGAGAAACAGGTGCAGATGACAGATAATCGGGTGTACTTCAGTAAACTGCTAATGCTGAATGCTGAGTGTTAGACGAGAGGGGAAATGAGGCTGCTGCTGAGGTTGTTACATAAAGAACCAGTTTTTAAATTTTAAATTGCCTTTCACAGTAAAGCATTTGTTCCCATTTCTTTAATTTAAGTTTAATTAAATATAAAAAAATGAGGGTTTCTCAAGATTTTTGCACAGGACTGTATGCATGGAATAAATAATGTATTCTATTTATAAACCCCAGGGTGCATTAGAGTGCAGCAGAGTAACTATAACCACACTTGAGATGATTATTTTCCAATAGCCTTTAACTGTTCTTTAATGTTGTTGAACATCAACAAGTTTGTTCCAGTTATCACTTACTCTACAGCAGCTGTTAATTTTATCCCCTCACTTTTTATTATTATTATTATTATTATTATTATTATTATTATTATTATTATTATTATTATTACTATTATGATATAACATGAAGGCTCCTTCCATATGAGTTAAATGTTAATAAACATCTTTTTGCAAAAACTCTTTGAATATGAACAATTACACAAAATGTTTTGAAAGTACTATGAGTAAGCTAAGAAAATTTATATTATAATCCAGAGTTCAAGAATGAATGATGTGGTATATATTTAAAAAAGAATTAAATACTTTAAATCTGGTTCATCACATTTTTATTGTGTGTGTGTGTGTGTGTGTGTGTGTGTGTGTGTGTGTGTGTGTGTGTGTGTGTGTGTGTGTGTTTGTGTGTGAGCCAGGCCACAGGACCGTTCCTGCACATCGGTGCACTGGCTGCAGTTACAGCATTGTCCTGGATCGTGGCTGGACAAGTAGCTCGAGCTGAAAAGACCAGTAAGTCTGTTTTTTTTTGTTCTCACTTCACACTAATCAAACTGATGTTAAATATTAATCAAGAACAAAAGGCCCTTTTTTATATCACCAAATTCCCACATCATTCCTTTACCTTCACTGTCGCGCTAATCGAGAGCACTGGCTGGACGTGAAGTAATGCTTTCTGGAATTTCCCCTGTAATATCTAAACCAATGGTGTCCTTGTTTTTAACTTTTAACCAAATGTTGACACACCAGATGCAGTATAGGGTCATTAGCTGTCATCCTTCGAGATCGTAGTAGAAACCTCGTACAGAATAGAAACCAAAATACAAAGATTTTGTCAGTGTTTCAGAATCATATACTATATCTGCGTTCTGATTGGTCAAAAGATGTGGATTAATGTTCTATAACAGCAGCTTTGAGAGTAGTCCAGTTGATCCTAAGTTTCTATTAATACACTTGTAATGCATTATCGCTTTCTATAGTACAGTGGAACCTCGGATTACGAGCATAATTCGTCCTGGAAGTGGGCTCGTATTCCAAAACACTCGTAAACCAAATTTAATTTTCCAATAAGAAATAAAGAAAACTCAAATTATTTGTTCTACAGCCCAAAAAAATAAGAAAAAATGGATCTTTACCCTCTAATGAGACTAGGTATTGCTTTATATGTGCGCTGTAAAAACAAAATATGTTTTATCAATATATGTAATAAAATATGTTTCACATACACACACGTGGTCACAGTGTTATAGTAAACAGTACACACGTGCACGGATGTTAATTATACCAGTAAGAGACGAGCACTAAGACCCAGCAGGGTAGACGATTACCTACAGTACAATTCCGCAGTGCAAGAGAGAGAAAAAACATTGGCTCAGTTGTGATCACGTGACACTCGGCTTCAAAACGAGAAGCGCATGCATGATACAAGATACTTGGTGCTCGTAAACCAAGACAAAGCTCGTTTTTCAAGTCAAAATGTATTCAAAATCTTTGCTCGTCTTACGGAAAACTCGTGAAACCGAGTTACTCGTAATCCAAGGTTCCACTGTAACGGCGCATTTACATGTACTGTGTATGAGTGTTAAACTCATAAACATCATGTTATTTGACAAAGAAAAATGAATAATCTCTGTTATGATAAAGTTTTCTGTATGAAGTTTAGAATTTTGGTATTTAGGAAGGAGTTTCCAGTGAAATTGTGCAAATCTGCCTAAATCAGGGCTTTAAATCACAAATTTCGTTCACAACAGCATTCTGCTCTGAGACAGATATACTGTATTATTAACAGATGATTAACATGTATTCGGAGTATAAGTGCTCTGATGATAAGTGTGTGGTGTAGCGTTTCAGGTAATAGTTCTGCTCATCTACCTGGTGGTGCTTCTGAGCCTCTACCTGACCCCGCTGTCCATCACGTCGCCCTGCATCATGGAGCACAAGCCTAAAGCACGGCCTGCCGTCATCGCCCGCCGCGGAGCTCCCATGGTGAGTCCGGCAGCAAGGCAAGACAGAACTATGATTATTGTAAGCGTGGGCTCTTTACACACGTTTTTATTGGTTTATACAGACCAGTATGGCTCGTGTTGCTCATGAAAGACTTAATAATATGCTAAGCAGGGTGATTGTGGATTGTGCATTTGGGGTGAAAAAAGTACAGCAGATCCATGACTCATTTTTCGGAGAACTGAACCGGTGTGTGTGTTTATTTAACTTAAACTGTAACCGCTCAGGTTAAGTAAAGTGGAAGGACTAACTGTAAAGATGAGTCAGGTGATAGATACTGTATGTGGATGGACGGGTGGATAGGTTTATGGATGGAAAGGCAGTCGAATGGATGGATAGCAAGTTGGAGGGATGGATGGAATAACAAATAAAATGTGAAAGTATGGATAGAAGGATAAATGGGTGGATGAGTAGGAATTGGTGTGAAAAATGGAATGGTTGTGCAAAAAGAACTAAGGACAGATGCACGGATTGATGGATAGATAATTGAATGGATGGATAGCAAAATGGATTGATGGATGGGTGGGTGGAAGGACGGCAAGTGGATGGATGGATTGATGGATTAAAAGGCAAATGCCTGGATAGAGAGATTTACAAAACAATTTATGGATGAGTAAATGCAAAGTTGAATGGATAGATGGATGGATGGATGAATGGATGGATGAATGGATGGACGGATAAAAAGCCAGACAGTAAGGCACATGAAAGAACAGATAAAAGGGTTATGGATAAAAATTTGGATGTATGGAAGAATAGAATGACAGATATTGTCTGTTGACATTTTAAGATAGACAGTTTATTAGTAATACTTTTCGTTGTAAATAAATAATAAGCAAAGCTTTCCTGAAGTGTTCTTTTGGATGTTCTCTCATATTTTAATGATCCTGAAAGGAGCTGCAGCAAAATAAATAAATAAATTACACGTCTCCTCTGCATAGTTTTTGTATTCCAGCCTTGATGAAATGCCATAAACCTGACATTAGGACTCCCTTAATGCTTCTGTAAAGCCTGGAAACGTGTCGCTAATCGTGTTTTCGCATGAATGAAAAAAAAGCTTCGTTCATGAATCGTACTGTAACTCTGCCTCCAGGAGCCTCCTCCACTGTGAGTTATTAATCATATCAGAATAATTGGAAAAAAAAAAAATTAAGAGCGTCTTATCCCCTGGGGAGAAATGCAGAGCTGAACACGAATCCAACCATATCTCTCCGTCATGATTTCTTTTTCTCTGTAATGAAATTTATTTGCTCCTAACCCCTAAGGTCACTCTCTAACTTTTTTTTTTTGTTTTTTTTTTATTTTACTGCTTTTTATCCCTACTGCATTGTATCTGCTGTTTCCTCCCCTGGTGCTTGATCTCGCTGTGTTTGATTGAAATGTTGGATTGAAGGTTAACGCTCCCTGTGTGTGTTCTTCCTCTTCCTGACAGCTGGCTCCAGAGAACACGCTGCTCTCTTTCCAGAGGGCTCTGCAGAGCAACGTCAGCGGGTTGGAAGCTGAGGTGGCCATCAGGTAATTATTCATTTATTCTTTCACATATTTCCTGTGCATCTTCCTCTGTCTGAGTAAAGTACAGATCAATACACCATTTAGACTTTAGAACATTTAGACAGAATTGTGTGTGTGTGTGTGTGTGTGTGTGTGCGACAGAGAGAGAATGTGAGCTCACTGGGAGGTGGGTTTAGTCATGTCCAGATGATGGATGGATAAGAGGATGGAATAAAGGAGATGAGCTCCAGGCTGATACAGAAACGCTAAGAGCGCGGAGTGTACCCGAGACAACACACACAGTCTATGCATCTTAAATCCCCATATGCTCACTGAGGCCTACACATTTAGTGTATTTCGTCCTTTTTTGAGCATAATGAATAAAAAATTAATTGTTTGATTTCTTTTATTTAAAAAATGCAGCTCTGGTCTATGAAGGTTTTTAGTCCTTGAGTTCACTTTAAAGGAAACATGATCAGTCTATATTTATACTGTAATTAATGCTGCGGAACGTCTGAGACAAGTTTTCACTTGCATCCAAACTTCTACAAGCGGCCGTTTTATCACCAGCTTCTTTCTCTTCTCTTTATATTGTCACCAGAAATAAACAGCAGACTTTTTTTTTCTTCGATGTTTTATACCTGAAATCTTTCAAGACTTTTTCCATGAATGTCAAGTACATGTCTTCTAAAAGACAATTTCACACTGTCACACAAGTATTTATAGTTTTCTATTTGTTCTATGTTGTTAGTCTTTAGGCATTACAATGAAATGAAGCAGGTTTTTAAGGCTACTTCTCATCTCATCTTGACTCAAGATGTCATGAACAGAAACATTCAACGGTCATCTGCCCAGTCTAAGGCTTTGTCCGTCATTGGGTTCTGGCTGTGACTTGGTCCTATCTGGAACAGTTTAATCTGATGTAATGTAACTGCTCTCTGTTTTTAGTCTAGATGGAGTACCTTTCCTGATGAGAGATCGTACCCTGAGCAGAACCACAGACGTGAGCAAGCTCTTTCCTGAGAGAAAGAATGATGATGCCTCGTTCTTTAACTGGACTGAACTGAGTATGCTCAATGCTGGCCAATGGTTTTTAAAGGTACTCAACTAAATGGATGGATGGATGGATGGATGGGTCTGTAGAAAGCCACTTGAAGAATTATATTTATCAATGGCTGGATCCATGGATAGAATCATAAATGGATGGATGTGTAGATGTAGATAGATGAAGAAATGTATTAATGGATGGCTGGATGGACCTTAGAAAATTAAATGAAGAAATATATTGATCAATGGATGAATGGATAGAAGACTAATCCTATAGAAAGCTAAATGGAGAAATGGATGGATGGATGAATTAATGAATGAATGTATAGAAACCCATTTAGACTATTGTTATGATGGATGGATGGATGGATGGATGGATGGATGGCCCAAGAAATGGAGGACCTATAAAAAGCTAGATGGGCAAATGTATAAATGGATGGATAAATGGATATATAAATGGATGAATGTATAGAGTACAGATGGACGAATGGTTGGATAGAAAAGCAGAAAGGTTGGGAGATGGAAAGCTAATTAGTTGGGTGTGTGGATGGATAGATGGATCTAAAATGAAGAGACGGCAAGTTTAATAGAGAGCTCAATATAAAAATAAATAGACACGTGTCTAGAAAGGCAGAAAGATAGATGAGCAGACATGGATAAAAAGATAAACAGATAGATTAATAAAAAGATAAATCAAAAGGAAAGATAAATGAATGGAAAAGCATGGATGGAGGAATAGATAAGAAGATGAGTGGATGGAATGATGGAAAGATAAAGGGATAGATGGATAGGCTAAAAGTTAAGCAGATATATCATTAGTTGAGATAATGGAGGGATGGTAAGATGAATAAACTGATGAATGGATGGAGAGATAAATGGACAGATGGATAGAAAGCCAGGAAAATGGATGTATGGATGGATAAAGATAAATTGAATGATTGGGTAAGAAGATGGATGGATGTAAATGTAAATAGATGAAGGGACAGAAGGCAAAATAAAAGGATTTCTTAGAAGATGCGGTTTCTTTACTACATCTTTACTCTTCCGTCAGTGTGTTGATTTAGGTGTGTTCTGATTTTTTTTGTCCTGCAGGATGACCCATACTGGGCGGTGCACCACATGTCCGAGCGAGAGCGCCGATTAGCGGGCAATCAGACAGTTTGTAGTCTGGAACAGATGCTACGGCTGGCAGCCAGCGCCAATCTCTCAGCCCTGTTTACCCTCCGCAGACCTCCACCGGGGCACCCACACTACCTGAGCTGGGTTAACCTCACCCTGACCAGCATCCTGAACTCCAGTATCCCTCAGCACCTGGTGAGGCAAATGACTATCACGTACTTTATTTTCCTAATAAAAAAAAAATGTCATTAACTTTTTACAAGCTCTCCATATAATCCTATAGTGTGTTTTAATTGAACGTCTAGTGCATTATCCACTTTTTATACCTCTTAGTGGTCTAGTGGTTAGCAATGTCACTTTGGTTTGATTCCAAATGTCGGGTCTGTGTGCATGGAGTCCCCATGCTTGATGGGTTTTCTCCAGGTTTCTCCGATTTCCAAAAACATGCAGATTAGGCTAACTGGCGTTCCCAAATTTCCTGTAGTGTGAGTGTGTGTAAATGTTGACTGGACATCCTACCATGGTTGTACGAATGGGAATTGATACAATAACCACCAGTGAACTCCACTGTCCATAGTTGGACTACAGAGGTTTCTAGATGGATGGATGGATGGATGAATGGATGCCTCTTTATAATATACACTGTGTAGTCAGCAAATACAGCGAACAGATGACGAGCAGAAATGTGGGCTTGTACAGCGCTGCCCCCTGCTGGTAAAGTGTGTGTTAATGTGTTGTGTGTGTGTGCGCGTGTGTAGGTGGTGTGGAGTGTGGACTGGGACAGAGACCTGGTACGGCAGCAGGCTCCAGGCTTCCAGCAGATCTCCACTAAGAAACAGACGCCGGAGGATCTCCATGAGGAAGGCATCGGCAGGTTACTGCTGCGCTACAACCGTGTCAGTGAAGAGGAAATACGGTGAGCTTCTAACCTCAAGTGCATACACACACACACACACACACACAAACACACACCCTATCTCTCTCGCTCTCTCTCTCTCTCTATATATATATATATATATATATATATATATATATATATATATATATATATATATATATATATACACGTATACATATACACACATACACACACACTATACCTTTATCCTTAGCAAGAATTCGAATATAATATTATAATAGACTTTCCAGTGAACCATTTATTGTTGTGATAATTTCCTGTTGACATACTGTAAATAAATCATTTGTAGACATTTCCCTAAATTACATATTGATTTATGCTGAATGATGAGCTGCTTTATTCCATGTTTTACTATTTCCTGGGTGTTTACAGTATATTATAATTTATCTTATCCAAGTTATTACATCTTTTTGTTTATTTTCATTTATTTTTTTAGGCAAACCTCCTTTTTCCTAAAAAAAAAAAAAAAATTTTTCTTTTTTTTCTTTTTTTGCAAGAAGCAACTTCCATACCATTAAATCTAACTATATAAACCATTATAAATGTCCATCTTTCCATACAACATCAAATTTAACTGCAAATCACACACACACACACAAAACAGCACACTGTGGTGTGTTAATCTTTTCACGAATAATTCTTGCCATTTTTTAATTACAGTGTTTTTAATTACAGTAAACCTTTTGCATATTTTAACAATACAGGAATATTTTTCTCATGATATACTGTATAGATTGAAATAGTCATTTTTTTAAATAATGAATATCAAGATAATAGGAATCATTTCTCATTTTATGCAGTGAAATTACTATACAACAATCAGTATTTAATAATGAAGTGTTTTATTCTTCGAACCCTGCTGGATCCAGCTGAACATAGAGTCAGAAAGGCGACTGCAGTACTCTGGTGTCACTCGACCAATCCATGTCTGCTCGATCACTTCCTGAACATCATGAGTATAAGATGGTTTCTTGACTTTTCCCACCTTTCTTATTCTCAAACAACAGTTTGCTATAGGGTTTAGGTCTGGCTGAACACCGTTGTAGTTTTTGAGTAAATTGGGACAACTTTTCCGTTAGATTGGCTAAAACTCATTAGTCACATCACTTTTTTTTGTGCTCAGGGGCAACTACAGATTAAAACATGGCATATTCTGTCCTAATACTTTTGGAACCCAGTATATATACAGAATAATCCTATAGAGAGGGTGTGTTTTCTAGCGTTCTTATTTTTATGACAAGTTTTTTTCTCTCTCTCTCTCTCTATATATATATATATATATATATATATATATATATATATGTGTGTGTGTGTGTGTGTGTGTGTTTGTTTATCAGGAAGTACACAGCCAATAACGTGAGTGTGACTCTGTACTCGGTGAATGAGCCGTGGTTGTACTCTGTGCTCTGGTGCAGCGGCGTGCCCTCCGTCTCTTCGGAAGCGCCGCAGATCCTCAAGAATGTTTTATCACCTCTCTGGCTAATGGTGAGACTCTCTCTCAATGGGAACACGCCTCTCTTATAGATTTACTGAATCCCTTATTGAATTATTGGCACCCTTTATGCAAATAAGCAACAGCACCCCGGAACAATCACAACATATCATGCTTAAACATGTACAAATTAATACATTTGCTAGATTAATTCCTTGGCGCTTTGGGATTTCAGGGACAAGATTGAAGTTTGCGTAGAATCTAATTGAAACCCAATACCTTTGGCATTTTTAACTTTTCTTCCAAAATATCAGTAATATTAGTTACAGCTGGTTGATTTAAAACATAATAAATATGATATGTTATCAGTGTGCCAATAATAGATAAGCAAGAAATAAAATATTCAAGGTCATGCTTTTCGATGATGAAGTACAGTACACTCTCTAAAAGGTTTGATTCCTTTATACACCATAACAATTTGAAACCACTAACATTTCATAATGTATTAAAGTATTGCATCACCTTTGTTTTTGTTTTTATTTTTTTCTGTTCATAGTTAAATGTTAAGGAATGTCCAAGTTAGTTCATGTTATGTTATACTTATGTTATAACAGCTATAAATGTTCAGTACCTCATATGCAACATGGAAGCATAAAAATACTTTCCTATGGTGCAAAACCTCATTTCACCTTTACATCAGACTTTTACCGGGAACTTTTAATTCTAAGTTCCTGTGAACGAGCTTGTACTATAGGAGCTGTATAATCACTTATGGTCATTTTCTCAAATTTAAACCAGGCTTAATAGGAGAAAAAGCTTTTTTCTGTGTCTCAGTGCCACCTAGTGTCTGCTCTGTCACATCGCTGCTTCTGTTCCAGACTCCGGACGAGTACCGCTTGATTTGGGTCTCTACGGATCTCGTCTCCTTCGCTCTGGTCGTGGGGATTTTTGTCTTTCAGAAGTAAGCACTTTATCAGTTTGACTGTATAATGTTTTTCTACAGGACAGATTTACTTTCTTAGTGTTCATTGCAATGCTTGTATTTGTGCTTTGATAGTTTATTAAATCTACATTATCATCTGTATCTGTTTCACCATCTGTTTCTCTTTCATTAATACAATCTGCTAGCATTAAAGCCTCTTGTAGTAACATTTTGGGTTAAATGAAGTGAGAAAGAATAAAAAACTCCAGAATCCAAAAATAAGGAGAAGAATAGTGAAGAGGAAAAAAAACGTTAACTTTTAAAAGTCACCTGATTCAGATTATTTAGATAAAAAAAAGATAATAATGTTTAAAAAAAAAAAGATTAAATACAAATAGTCAATTATACCAAACATTACAAATGAATATAAATTTATATATTAATTTGTAAGGTTTAATGCACTCTTATATTTAATTTAAAAGAAATTACATTTTAATACACTATTAGTCAAAAGTCTGGACACACCTTCTAATTCCATGGTCTTTCCTGATAATCATGGACGTCCTACACTGTAAAACAATACTGAAGGCGTCCACAATATACAATAATCTCTTTTGAACAGTTGATAATGAGATGTATCTGCTACTTCTGCTCTGCAAAGCTTCGAAACAGGTCTAATCTGAGCTGCTGTTTGTTAAATGGTGATTTCTGAGGCTGTAAGAGAGATAAATCAACTTCTCCTCTGCAGCAAAGGTACGTTATTCAAAAGGTCTTGCTTTCCTGGGAAGGTCTTCATGAGAGACAGTTTCGTCATGGTGCTCGATGGGTTTCGCAAATGCACTTGACACAATACTGTTCATGCACAAACCGTCCCAGAACAGCTGAGCTTCATGTCTTGTAATTACAACTGACTGTTATTGTTGTTACTTAATGATGAAATTCAGTACGTGTTATTTCATAGTTTTAAAAAAATCCAGTATTGTTGTAGGATATAGAAAATAAATCACTAAACAAAAAAACAAAAAAACATTGGAAGGTGTGTCCAAACTTTTTACTGGTACTGTAAGTATTTAAAAAATATTAATATCTGTTTAATGAGCTTTTAATAATTAATAGGTATTTAGTTAGTGTTAATCAATATCAATAAGTATTAATATTTAGGGTATGGATTAAAACAGTTGGTGTGTGCTGTTATTTAAAAAAAATCTAAATTTGCCAACCATAACGTTGCTTTATTAATTAAAAACCTACTTTACTTTTTATCCTCCTATAATTATGTTTGACATTTCGGAAGTCCGCAGGCCTTATTAGCTGATGAAAGAAAACAGAAATGAAACAGCAAAATAAGAAAAACTAGTGTAAGGACTAAAAGGGTAGGGGAGGTTTTGAAGGAGACTGATTGATTGTGATTGTGTGACGACTGAACGAGTGTGTGAGCAGTGAGTGTATTCTTGCTGTTTCTGTGTTAAGAAGAGTTTTGCTGCGATTCTTGGTGGTTCTGTACGCAGCACTCAGTGTGGGATTCTCCTGCCCACTGCTTTAGTGCGGATGTTCCGCTGTGCTCGGCATCCTGACTTCAGCTTCTGCTTCTGAACTGACCTTTTGATTCTCTCCTTCTTTTACTCTGTTACCTTTGTGACCTTTGTACCTTTTCCTCCTCTACTTCCTTTTCCTGCTGCTCTTCTTCCTCCTCCTGCTCCTCCTCCTCCTCCTCTGCTGATGTGCATGCTCCTCTTCTCTGCTGCATTCTGGCATCTCTCAGCTATCACTTGATCAGGTAACTGGGTCACTTCTCCCGGCCCATGGAGGCTGTGCTACTGCGTCTGTCTGTCTATCTATCTATCTATCTATCTATCTATCTGTGTGTCTGTCTATCTATCTATCTATCTATCTATCTATCTATCTATCTATCTATCTATCTATCTATCTATCTATCTGTGTGTCTGTCTGTCTATCTCTCTATCTATCTATCTATCTATCTATCTATCTATCTATCTGTGTGTCTGTCTGTCTATCTATCTATCTATCTATCTATCTATCTATCTATCTATCTATCTATCTGTGTGTCTGTCTGTCTATCTCTCTATCTATCTATCTATCTATCTATCTATCTATCTGTCTGTCTATCTATCTATTTCTATCTATGTCTGTCTGTTTATCTATCTATCTATCTATCTATCTGTATCTATCTATCTATCTATCTATCTATCTATCTCTCTATCTATCTATCTATCTGTGTGTCTGTCTGTCTATCTCTCTATCTATCTATCTATCTATCTATCTATCTATCTATCTATCTATCTGTGTGTCTGTCTGTCTATCTATCTATCTGTGTGTCTGTCTGTCTATCTATATTTCTATCTATGTGTCAGTCTGTTTATCTATCTATCTATCTATCTATCTATCTATCTATCTATCTGTCTGTATCTATCTGTGTTTGTCTGTCTATCTGTCTCTATCTATCTATCTATCTATCTATCTATCTATCTATCTATCTATCTATCTATCTATCTATCTATCTATCTGTTTGTTAATTTGTCTGTCTATCTGTCCGTCTGTCTCTGTCTATTTATCTGTCTGTCCCTTTGTTTTTTTGTCTGTCTATCTATCTATTTATCTATCTATTGCATATCTGTGTTTCTATCACTCCCCTGTCTATTGATCAGTTTAATTATACACATGCTACTTGGAGATTAATACAAAAGTTTGTGCACCCACCATATAGTTTACTGTTTAAAAATACCTTTACACTCATAAGAGGAAAAAGTAATCTTTTGTTGAAAGTGTGTTGATACAGAAAACATTTTTTAAACAAGGTTTTAAAAAAATCTCTGATCTTTTCTAGAATGCTAAGAACCAAATAACATCCAAACCATTCTTAAGAGTCTTTTACTTGCAATTTCTGTAAACTTGGAGGAAAACAGATAGACGGGGGAAAAAAACAAGGTGAAGAATTTTGGGGTTGAGTTTTTGAAGCTTTTATGATGAATTCAGAAATATTGATCTCAGTCCCAATCAGTGCTATTGATCACTAAGATATGCAAACTTTTGCACGGTATTTTTATATATATTTAAAAGCTTGATACACAACATTATAAATATGAATGAATAAATAATGCGGTAAATTATGAATTTATTGGTTAATAGGCAGAAAAAGGGGTTTTCGTACAGAAGTACACATACACACAAAAAATTTTTTATCATCTTTTATCTTTATCTTGGGACCAGCACTGCATCCAGTGTCTGGGGTTTGAGCATTGGCTAGGAATCGAACTCTGACTTTGTCATGGCAAGCGAGAACCCTGGTATAACAATGTAACCATGTCTTCTTGCATCCACTAGAGGGTGGTGTTGAGCCTTAGGGCCTGTAAGCAGCTTATTATCCATCTGATGTGATTATTTAAAGCTTCCTGTCTAAGCGCTGAGGTTTGTGTTTTAGCTCCCGTTGGAGTTGAGATGTAAATACCGGCGCTGTGTCTAAGATGGATGGTGGCTCTGCATTAATCACACCAACCTGCACTAAAAGTCAGTTATTTATAGCAATTTGTCTGAGCTTAGACCCACACACACACACACACACAACATCATGCTACAAAGAAGGCCAAAAAGAGATAGGACACCAGTGATTTTATCTCAGTGCGAGCGTGTTATCTCACCAGGATTCAGCGTTATATTATTATATTATATTTAATAATCTCATTGTTCTAATATAAACACATTTAATGTTATTTCAGCAGAAGTCGTACACACATAAATAACTCTTTACATCATGCATATATATCTGTATTTTAGGGATGGAAGATATGATGGTATGAGAAAAAATATCCTGAAATGAGGCAACGTGCAAAAGTTTGCATCCCTCTTGGATTTGAGATGGAAAAAAAGTGTTTATTTAATGAAAAATGAAGTTAAATGTGAAATGTGTGTTTATTCACAAACGCAATGATCATCCAAAACATTAGATGAATAAACACTGCTTTGAAAATAAATAATAAAAAAAATAAATTTTTTTACATTTTTTTATGATTAACATTTTAAAAATATGCTGCGGTATATCACAATTTGGTTAATCTTTTTTTCTTGTTTTTTATTGTGTAATTCTTTTATTATTTATATTAGATTTTTTTTCTTCAAGACAAACTAAATATTCTTTATTTTTTGCATATACAGTAGATTCTGCAGTATTAGTCCAGAACCATGCAAATAAATATATTAAGTTTGTTTTTTGCTAAAAAAAAAAAAAAGAAAAAAATGGCTGATAATCATAATCATTATTCTTGTTAGGTGGTGCAGTTAAAAAAAATCATCACAATTTTTTTTTTCTGATAAACAATTAGCTTAGAGATTAGCAAGTGTTATATAACAATTAACAAATTAAAATGGTTTTAAATGTAAAAACAAGAACTTTGAGCTAACACTTCCCTTCTTTACATTTGCTTTTTTTTAATCTTATTATTTTTAGTTATTTTAGTTTGTTATTTACAAGGACATCAGTATTGAGACCTGTGTGTGTGTGTGTGTGTGTGTAGATGGCGGATGAGTGGCATGCGTAGCTACAACCCGGAGCAGATCATGCTTAGCGCCGCCGTTAGGAGGTCGAGCCGAGACGTCAACATCATGAAGGAGAAGCTCATCTTCTCTGGTAAAGGAATGTTGTGTGTGTGTGTGTGTGTGTGTGTGTGTGTGTGTGTGTCCTTTCATTTTGTGTTACTGCATGAGCCCCATGATGTCTGCATGGATCTGAGTGGTTCTGACGTTTCCTAAAGGTCAGCCACAGTAGCAGTTTAACCCCAGCTGTAACCCTCCATCATCATCACCTCATCTCCCATACTGTACCATCCTGCTCCTACCTGATCCATCCTGCACCATCCCTAACCATCACGATCCATCCTGCATCCTCTATCATCATCCTGTTCCATCCCTAACCATACTGGACCATCCTGAACCATCCACCAGCTTGCTTCCTCCCAATGCATCCTGACATCCATCTATCCACCCACCCATCTATCTATCCATCTATTCCTCACTCCGTTCTTCACCACCAGTTGTAGCTCATAAGTGGCTCTGGTAGTCATGACCAGTGCTCTCTTCATGGTGAGTAACCAAGTGTGGGGAAAATGTACACTGCCTTGCATAAGCTTTTATTCCCTCCATCCATCCATCCATCAATTAATTGTCATTTCCTAAACTCATTTCTAAACGTCATCCAATAGTTCGTAAATACTTGTGAATATAAAGCAAAAAACTGGGTCCAGCCAGAGCAAGCAAGATTTTTCAGCACTTCTGCTCTTCCACTAGAGGGCAAGCTGGAGCCATAAACCACATACTGACAAGACATTGTTTAAGAAATCCAGTCAGAAAAGGTTAAATAAAAAATATGAGATGTTGTAAAATCACTAGAATTGCACAATGAGACGATACTTGTAACTTTCAGTAACAAAAAACAAGCTTTTGAAAAATTAGCTACTTCTGTCACGTGTGCTACTCAGACACACCACCACATTTTGGAAATTATGTCATGGGTACACAACGTCACATGACTGCACCAGGATGTTCATTATCGTTGACTTTAAATCATAAAGTCTTTTAATGACATCTAAAGCTGAATACAGAACTTTCCAGAACATTGACTGTGTCCCTGTGGATTCTGTATGAAGTACAGCAGTGTTTTACCCCCTGGTGGGCGGTGAGGGTACTGCAGGTGGGCCACGAGCAATCATTTACAGTATCATGAAGAAAGTTTAACATTTTCATTTTGGTAATTCATTTGGAAATGACTTTACCTTTTTATATATACATTTTTACTTTAAAATTTAATATTTATGATTAATTGGTAACTTGCGGTTTATGTTATTTATGAAACATAATCTTATAAAAACGTAGTCATAGGGTTTAAATTCTGTTAATTTTCATTTATCTGACCTCTTTTTCAACCAGAGTGTATCTTACTTGCCGTCATTAGCAAGGAATCATAATTCACAATTATTATAACAGTCTGGTTCCTCTCAAGGTTTCTTCCAATTGCCATCTCAGGGAGTTTTTCCCCGCCACCGTCGCCCTCAGCTTGCTCATCAGGGACGATCTCACAATCTCATTACTATCTAAACACATTTTTTTACTCAAACACACTTCCATAAATTTTCTTTTCATTTTGTAAAGCTGCTTTGAGACAATGACTATTGTTGAAAACGCTATATCAATAAACTTGAATTGAATTGAATCGAATAATAGCTAAACAAAGTCTGTTAATGAAGAATATTCATCCACTTTATTTTTATTTCTCCAGTATCAAAGAGTCAGAAAACAGACTTAACTATTTGCTTTACATTTGTTGCTTTATACATTATGTGGATGTATTACCTTGTTGCTGTAGGCCCATGAACATAGAACTGTTCTGTTTCTAAAATGAAAATCAATATAATTACTGTATGTTGATCAGATATGTGATTAAAGAAGGATTTTTTGGTGATGGTTTAAGAATGGATGCATTTGGGTGTTCTGTAGGTTTGTGCAAGGATCTGAACTGCTTATGGTGTGTGTGTGTGTGTGTGTGTGTGCAGAGGTCAGCGAGGGGGTCAGCTATGAGGAAAATGGCTTCGACTGCTACACCAATCAGGACGTTCACTGACTCTGCGCTCCACATCCACATGGGCAAAAAAAGTACGATTTACGACTCGGACATACTGCCAGACCTGCTTTTCTTTTCCGTTCTCTTTCTTTTTCTCTCTCTCTTTCTCTTTTTTTCTTCTACTCTGCTTTCCATCACTGCTTTGCCATGTTCAGAGTTTTCCGTGTTCAGTGTCTCCGTGAGCTGCAGAGCATCATTGTATTACTAAAGGAACATCAGTGTATATTTTGTATAGTTTTTCTTCGTTTTGTACTGTAAATTGCTTGTAAAGGATCACCAAGTGCACCATCAACCGTTTTTGTTTTGACTGCAAGCTCAGATGTACTAAACCATGCCCTTCATTTCGGAGAACCCGTAACCAGGGTGCAAGGGATAATCCTAAACTACCCCGTATGATGTTTGTTTGTTACAAATTTTACTCTGGGACGCTGTCGGGCCCCGTCCACAGGGCCGAAGCGACTTCCTGTCTGTTTACAGAATGCCTGTTTTTCCTCTTTACTGTATGTGACTACTTTCATACACACCCATCTAACCTTTTCCTACAGAATGAGTTTTTATATTCATGTTTTGTGCTTTTGGATAAAGGGTTAAACTTTTTTTTTTTTTTTTATCCGAGCCGGATAGTAAAATGGTAACTTAAGCTTCCTGAAGGTTTTGTTTTGACTGTAAAAGCAGGAAACCGTGAGAGTGTGTACCAGCTTTTTAAAAGGAAAAATCCACCCTGGGTGAATGGCTCGCATGTTTTCTTTAAATAAAAAGTGTTTTGTTGCACTGTGTTTAAATGTTGAACATTTGCACGATGATGTCACTGAGAAACGGGGACGAGATGAGATTTTATTTTCAGTGTAAAACAAGGGTGGACTTTCCCTTTAATTCCGTTCTACACTAAAAGTGGTGAAGTGTCTCAGTGCCGTCTGCAGTACTACTGTAAACAAAGGGCGTTCAAATCAAACCGGGACTTTTGATTGTACAGAATGAAGACAGTTATAAGAGTAAAAACCTCCTTTATTTTTCTATATAATCCCCTGCTGCACTTATGCATTTATCCAGTGTTTCACTAGTGTTTAGACCATAATCAGACTGCCCTGCTTCACACTGGCCTCCCAGGAACTCCCTTAATGTGGCAATAACTCCCGACCGAGTTCCTGTAATGTGCAAGTGGTAAATGAATGAAGAATCGTCATTCATGGACGCATTCCCTTAATTAAAACATTTGCACCATTCAGAAGTCCTGGAGTCTCATCACCGCACTCTACTTTAAATCTTCTGCAAAAGTCAATCAGGTTTTATGTCTTCATTCACGAGACATTTCATCACATTTCAAATCTCGGTTTGACTTGAACGGCCCTCGTATTTCCTGGCCTGGAATTAAGTCTGAGTGTTTATATAATTAATATATTGTACAGTGATGAATTGTCTCATCACCATCACCCTCATCATAATCATCATCATTATCATCATGAAATTAATGTATTTTATTTGCTAGGAACAGTTTATAAGTTATGGCACTGGTAGACATGTTATGTGTTCATTTGCACAAGAGACAATGAACAAATTGTGTTAGTTTGTTTTTATTTTGTACATGTTGCTCAACAAATGAATAAAAATAATATTTTAAAAGCATGTTTCGTTTTTTTCACCAGATTCTGGAAGTCTCATAATGAGACAAATTTGTCTCAAAAGGACACACACAATTCTTTAATGTGTATAAGGTATAAAAGTTTGTTTTAATCCAGACATTTATTTATACCAGATTTTAATACACAACAATAGATATAGGGCTGTTTTAGGCATTTTAGCATTAAATCATTATTTTGTTATTCTGTAAAAAAAAAATTATATTCGTGGAAAAAAAAACTTTTACGAATTGAGGTATAGAAGAAGCCACAATTATGAAGCATTAGTTATAAACATTTTTAGGTATATTGTAAGGTAATTTTTGTTTTTCTACATTTAGCATTTTTAATAATATTTTTGAAGAATTAAACAGAGTATACAGTACATCTTTGAATTTATTAACATTTACTTTTTGTGCATTTTTTGTCAAAAACAATTTTTAAGTCTTCTTGGTGAAGAACAGAAAAAGAACACCAAAGCTAAACATTTAAGAAAATACAAGTTTCTTTTCCACAACTGGGAAATAAAAGAATCCAAAATGTATAATATCACAATATATACACAAAGAAAAGTTTGAAAACACCTAGACATTATTGCATGTTTACTCTAAAATGTATATATATATATATATATATATATATATATCTACAGTATAAGTGTAATTAGCAGATAAATCATCTAAAACGTCAAAGATTATCTTTTTACAAAACAATCACCATTTGCTCCTTAATTAGTGGTAAATTGGAAGGCTTTGAAGTCTTTTCCAGAAATTAAATTTAATTTGTATAGCGCTTTTAACAATTGTCCTTGTCGAAAAGCAGGTTTTACACAATTTTCGTATAAAATGTGAATGGTTATGAATCAAAATGATTAGATTGTCCCTCAATTCAAGTGTGATTGGTCCTAAATTCATCACGCATGTTCTACCAGGTGCTAAGGCATCTTTAAAAAAATGTTCATGGCCAGTAAAAAATATAATATTGAGATTGAGATTAATTTGAGATTATTTCTGACTTTTCCTCCAGATGGAGAGTGATCTGATGATAATAAAAATGGGCAAACAAAATGTGGTTTCCTTATTAACTCATTTTTCTATACTTCATTTGAGAAAGGAAGGTTATTCTCTGAGATATGGCCAATAAATTTAAGATTAATTTAAAAGGTGTACACTATAGTCTCCAGAGACTAAAAGGACAGAAGACGTAGTGGAAGGCCCAAGCACACATCTGGCCAAGAAAACGAGTACTTACGAGTGTCATTCTCGAGAAACAGATGCCTCACCGCTCCTGAATCTAAATAGACTTGTGTCTAAAACTGCAATGCACTAACAGTGGACTTAAGATGATTGGAACCAAGTTTTGTTCACTGATGAGTCCAAGTTTAAAAAGTATGAAAAGATGATCGATGCCTGCCTGAAACCATGACCTGGGGTTCTCTGGGAATGGAAGAGAGGGCAGTCTCAATCATGTACAAGGTGTCCTCAATCAGCATGGATACCACTCTGTACTGATGAGGCGTGTTGTTCCCTCTGGGCAATGACTGATTGGGGAGAACTTCATTTCGCAGCAAGACAATGACCCCAATCATTCTTCCCAATTGTGTAAGAATTATCTGAACAAGAAAGTAGATGGAATACTCTCTGTGACAGCTTGGCCAGCTCAATCACTAGATCTGAACCCCATCGAGCTGGTGTGGGGGAACCTGGACCTAAGGGTTTATTGACAGAACACGGCCCAAGCAGCACAGGAGAACTTTGGAAGGAAGAAATCTCAACTCTCAGCTCAAACACACCTGAATATGTGCAAAAAACTGATCTGATCAGTAAAATGAAAGTTACATTTAACATGCAAGTTTGATTTGACTGCTATCCCTTTCTTAATTATGATAAAAATGAATTGTTTTGTGATCCATTTACAACTATGTTTGAATAAAATCAACAAAAGTTAATATAGATATTATAATATACATTATATATATATATATATATATATATATATATATATATATATATATAGTATGTGTGTGTGTTTGTGTGTTTTTCCAAACTTTTTTTTCTTGCCAGTGTACGTATATGAGACTCACACTCATTGAAATAGATATGAAGCTAGTCCTGGTGTATAAAAAATATACATATATATTTTTTACATTACATCCAGACTTGACATTATTCATAAGACAAAAACAGAATAAACAAAAAACACAAGAAAATATTAAGTACATTTGGCTTGTTTTTCTTTTTAACTAAAACAAGATTTAATTACTATATTTGGCCCAAAAAGAGACAAAATTATTTTTGTTTTTTATTTTTTGTCAAAAAATTGACAAAATGGAATTTTTTTTTTGTACATTTAAGCCTCTGTATTTTAAAGTGCAACAGTCTCCTTCAAAACTTAAGCTTGAAATGTAAAACTCAGATGAAAACATGACAAAAAAATATATTAAACATCTATTAATAGGTACCTATTTTGACACAGTGTGGTTTTTATACACATTACCTGCTTAGAAAAACAGCATTTGTTTTCCCAAAGCTTAAAAAAAAACAACGGATGAGTCATGATTAGTCCGTGGTGCAGAAGTGACATCAGTGACGTTACAGTAATTACAGTAAAATACAGCGGCTTCAGTAAATGTAGTCACGAACAGACTGAGAGGCGAGAGATAAATAAATAAATAAATAGCTGATGAATGACTGGTGACGTTTGAGAGATAATCACAGAGATTTCTCCATCATACTCAACATCAATGCAACTTATTATTATTGGCACCCTTTCAGTCATCATTTCACTGATCAGTACTTTGACTCTTTCTGAATATAACAGCGGTGTGTATTAGGAAGCGGAACAACGTTACATGTTCAAATTAGCCAAAACAAGCGATTAAATGTACTTAATTTCAAATTGCGTTTCTAAATACCGCTGACTCTTTATATACTTCATTCAACCTACACAATTTCCAAGCGCACCCAGAGTCAAACTTTTCTGTAGAAATCCTACAGTTTGTTCCCAAAACATTTTTTTTTTTAAGTGCTAGAGGTTAAGCACCCTCCTCGAAAGCTTTCAGAAATGTAGGCTGAACATGTCACATGGTCCTCTCCCACGCTTTATATAAAAATAAAACCTGTTTTCTAAATGACCGAAAAGACTTTGAGAGAAAATTGTCCAAAAGACAGAAAATTAAACTCTTATTTTGAAGTTTTGAGCTTTTTTAAAAACTACACGTCCAAATATCAGTCGCTTTCCTCCTGAGAGCTCTCGAGGCGTTTCAGTCACGTTTCAGTCTGTGTGCCGCCCAGACGTCCCTCCTGCTGAGTCTCAGCTGAAGTTGGTTTTACGTAGGTGTCGGTTGGGAATCTCGATGGCGCTGACCTGCAGAGGCCACGATCCTCCCATGATGCCCGCCTGCAGCGCCACGCCTGTCACCACAGCCAGATCCGGGTCCACGCGCGTGTTCACTTCCTTCCCGAAGTACTCGCTGATGATCTGACGGACGCGTGGGATCCTCGTGGACCCGCCCACCAGTACGACCTCATCCACCTCGTCTTTTTCTAGCCGGCCCTCTTTCAGCACCGTCTCGATGGGGGCCAGGATCTTCTGGAACAGATCTGCGTTGAGTTCCTCGAAGAGCTGGCGACTGAGATCCTGTCTGAAGGTCACGTGCTCCTCCTGCTGCGCTTCTGAGCTGCTGAGATGGAGAGGGACTTGAAGGGAGACGGTGGAGTTGATGGTCAGGCTGAGTTTGGCTTCTTCTACGGCCTGACGGAGATGCTGGATGTCCTCCTTTAAGGACGGAGCGACGCCGTACTGCTGCAGCACTCGGTCGCTGACGTACTGGAAGAGCCGCTGGGTGAAGTCCTGCCCTCCTAACTTGTTGTTTCCTGTTGAGATGTCGAGAATGGAGAGTTAGTAAGTTTTAAGATGGCGAAAAAATATAAAAAACAGGATTAAAAAGGGAATCAAATGCTGTTCAGATTGATTAATTAGTCAAAAAAAACACTATAAATTAAAGTCACACTAACTAGAATTTTATAATAACTTCTTAATAAACTTTTCAAATGGCTGGGTGTGAACCTCTAGTCTGTGAGAGTAGACATACATATCCGTGTGTGTGTGTGTGTGTGTGTGTGTGTGTGCACGCATGTGTGTGTTCAGACCTGCCATGGCCCTGGTGAGGAACATCCCTCCTTGCTTATTGAGCAGAGACACGTCCAGCGTCCCTCCTCCCAGGTCCACCACCAGCACGTTGAACACGTCCACTTTGTGAAGGCCGTACGCCATCGCCGCTGCTGTGGGCTCGTTAATCACCCTCAGGATCTCCAGCCCTGCGAAACAACCCGCATCGGAAGGTGTTGTTACATTCTAATAACGCTCTGTAAGAGTAGTGCAGCTGAAAACCACAGGCTTCTATTAATAGGTTAGCGTTACCATGAGAACGGTGTGCACGACTTGTACGAGGGGGGAGTCTTCTGTGGGAGCTCTGTTTCGGCACGGTCTTCTGATTATAAAATCATACTCCTCGCTTAACATGCTTTTTTCTCTTCGACCGTGTGTACGTAGGCTGGTACAGACGTTACACACTTTACTTACTCTGTTAATGCACAATGATTTAAACGCGTTACACGCAAGAGGTCAATTTTACTTGCAAATGTGCATTGTATCAATACAAAGAGGTGGAGCTAAGTGATCGAAGAACACATGCAAAACAATGACTTATTAGTGTCAAAGGGGCGGGGCTTGGATATTCAAGTACGTTTGACTCGATTTCCTATCACTTCATAAAGTTCCATAAAGTGTTTAATTTTAATCATTTCTTATAAAAACAACCCAATTTGTTTTATCTCGAAACTAAACAGATTTTTTTTTCTTGTTGTAGCGCAGCCCTGCAGCACCGTTGCCACCTTATAATCATAAACGCGTCTGGCAGCCGCAGGAAGTCCTGACGGCGTCCTTTAACCGCTAATCTATAGCTGCGACGGATAAATTAATTGCTGCGGGAGGAGGAGAGTGTGAATTAGGCGAGTGGTTTGTTGGCAGACGGACCTGCTAAACTGGCAGCTCGGATGGTGTAGTTCCTCTGCATCTCGTCGAACTCTGCTGGCACCGATATCACCGCTTTGTCGATGGGGACCCCGAGGTGCTGCTCCGCCATTTTCTTCATCTTTAACAGCAGCCGAGAGCCGATGAACTCGGGGCTCACGGTTAAAGTGCCGTTGGTGTCGAGCAGGAACTCGGCACTGCCGTTGTTAAGCACGACCTGCGTGAATGCGAAAGCTTTTCAGTTAATTAGTCTCTTTCGAGATGTATAAAGCATGGAGTACATATGAAAAGCAGTGAAGGGGGATAAAAATGACGTTTAGATTATTATTTTTCTTTCAGCTTGATAAGCCATGACCGATCAGCCTGACATGTCTATACTATAATTAGTCTTAATTACATAATTACGCCAGTCTCAAAACGCCGCAAGTGCAAATCACACGTTAGAAGTTAGAGGCTGGACGACACACCTGGGTGCCCGAAACATTAGAGGTATTTAAGGCAGCGAAACGTCACTGTTTATAATCCTACAGGTGGTACACAAAAGCTATTCACACGCTGCCACCTTGTGGTAGGAGTCAATTATTTGTTTGTTTAGAATGAATAATTATCACAGGTGACAAAAATACGAGTAAAAATTTAACATTTTAAATTTAATTTTAAGTTGAACGTAAAAATTTTCTTTTAAAATTTTTTTTGGAATGCATAAGGAACGCATTACATTTAATGGTTCCTTTGTGGTGATGTTAATTACAGCTAAGGTAGAAAAATTTCGAGTTATCAACTATGAAATCGTGACACTTACAGAATCGCAATTTAAATAGAATCGGCTACTGGATATCGTGATAATATTGTATCGGTTGGTGACTTGCGATTCCCGACTTCAACAGAAAGGGGCCAAAATTTATTCACAGCAACCAAATAACAAAAACGTATAAAAAAAAAAACTTCCGCACTCTACACTTACATTTCTTATAAGACGAACTGAGGGTTCTTGCTCTGTACCTCGTTCACAGCTATTAGAATGACAGTGCACTTTTTTTGCACTTACCTTGAAAGGGTAGCGAGCGCTTTCCTGGTCCAAAGTCTTCTGGTCGAAAATCTTCCCTATAAACCGCTTGGCATCGTAAACCGTGTTTTGCGGGTTGATGTCCGCCAACTCCTGGCCTTCGTGTCCGACGTACACACCTGTGGGGGTGAAGGACACCACGCTGGGGATGCTTTTTCTTCCCTTTTCATCTTCGATCACCTCGACGTCCCCAGTCCCTGGCTGGAAGACGGCCACCGAGCAAAACGTTGTTCCGAGATCGAGCCCGATGACTCTGGGTTTAGGAGGAGGGAGGTACTGCTGTCCCAGATATCCGGCCAGGAATAACGCCAGGATCACAGAACCTGCGACCAACAGAAAGTTATCACTCTGTGATCATGTGAAATAGAGAATAAATGTGTGTCATTTCTAAAAGAACTGAAAATAAAAAAAGTGTGAGCTGATAGAAACAAGCAGGCTTCTGAAACAGGAAGTCAGTGCATGACTGATTTACACAACCGACTTCCAGATACACCATGCGCATCTCTACCCACCACCTTCACCCACGACTGTCCACTTTAACCAGGGCGACATCCTGTAGCACATGGTGCCGAGTCATCATGTACACTTTAACTTCAAGGTCGAGACGCAGCAGTGCACCCGGCGATGCAAGAGCAGCAGAACATCTTACAGGCCTTAATGCTAAATCAGAACATGATGCAGAAACCTCCATGATGTATAAAGACAGTAGACAGACTGTGCGCCAAATGTGGGTGATGAAGATGATAAACAAAAATATAATTTATAAAGACATTTTAATGTAACATGATCTAAATCATTCAATGTCTTGCTTGATGATTATTCTATTTAATGTATACATTCATACATTATATATTTTAAAAATCAGAAAAAAAGGATGATAAACCATTAAAAAGTCAGCTCCCAGTTCTAATATAAATTATAAAGCCATCATGATACCCATAATAGCTCAAGATAAAATGTACTGTGATGTAATTGATCACAATATCAACAACAACGCATCACTTCGCCCAGCCCTACATCTCGTTCTGACTGTACAGCATTGAAGATCTGCTGTTATAGAGCAAGCTCCGTCCATAGTGGTGAGAAATAAGCTTTATAGAGTGCATTTAATTAGATGTACATAAATCATTTTAATAGTTTATATTATATGGGCTCCAGGGGCAGGGGTAGCTCAGTGGGTAAGGCCTTGAACAACTGATCAGAAGGTCCCAGGTTCAAACCTCAGCCCCATTGGGCCTCGAGCAAGGCCCTCATATGTGTAACAAGATAAATCTAAGTCGTTTTGGATAAGGGAGTCTGCCAAATGCCACAAACGTAAATGTCCAAGAAAGAAAAAACAGGTGAACTGGCAACAAGGTCACGAGCGGTCTAGGGTCACAAAATAGAAAAGCTAGGGTAGCTCAAAATGCTGGATAAGTTAATGCTGGTTCTGGTGTCGCAGTTTGTTGCGTATGGATCGGGGTACACCCTGTACAGGGTGCCAATCCATCATTGGATTATATATACACACACACACACACACACACTACGAGCAATCAGTGCTGACCCATGCTGCACTGACAAAAGCTCCAGTGGGGGAAAGAAAAAAAAACGGCCTGGTCTAATGAATCACGTTTTTTCTTTTACATCATCTGGACGGCTGAGTGAATTGGACAACAGTTACCGGGAAACATATGTTAGCTCAAATTGAGGAAAAGGTTAATGTTGGTTGTAATGGAAAGGTGTCAGAACACACAACACTGTTATTGTGGGAAAAGGGGAGACTCAGTGTTAGGCAGATGGTCATAATGTTATGGCTGATCAGTGTTTATAGACAGATAATAAAAAAGAAACACTGAATATCGACTACAAAAGCTTTAGCAGGACTATACCAGGATGTCATTATTTTAAACATTTATTCTACATTTATTTTATTTCACTATTGGTATTAAATCCCTGTTATAATGGTTAAATATAGTAAAACAGCTGTTAGTGTTAAAGATGTCACTATAAGGCCATATGGGTGTGGTACATTTAATAATGTGTTACCATAAAATAAATCCAAATAAACATTGTATATGTTATAAATAATAAATAATTTAAAAAAACACAAGAATCATGATAGCCGTTACCTAGACAACTACATTAGCTCAGTCGCGTGAAAGCCGGAAATGAACATTAAACGTCAACAGTTTGTCCATTTTCTCCCGTATTTTAGCTAAATAATCTGATGTACAGCTAAAGTAAGACATAACTCACCGATTATAGACATCTCTCCTGCCATTTTTGCTCCCGCTGTTTTAATAAACTCTTCCAACTAAAGTGACGTTCATTCACTAAGCGAAACCGAGCCGGGAGACAAACATTTTAACCACACGCATGTACACGTCCTCCTAACCGGAGTTTATTGCGTTCATGGGAAATGTAGTCTCTTCCTACTCAAAAGCACACACAATTAGTTATTTTTAAAACGACATATCCCATAATGCCACGCGTAAACGTGTATCCGGAAGTTTAAATAGTTCTGCGTTGTGATTTTAAATATCGTTACTGTCAATTACGAATCCATATAATCCATTATCCATATAAATGTCTAAATTAATCAATAGTATGACTTTATTAATATGTAATATTTTAACTTCCGTATTAGCTGGGCATTCTAGCCACGTCACTTTTCGCCATATTGGAAAGGGCATATTTAGCGAGGATTGTTTTAGCTCCACCTCTTTTTCCTTAAACGGAAGCTCGAGGCGGTATAGCGTTTCAGTTCAGGTGCATTTTGTATTTCGGGCAACAGGTGGCGCTCCAAACGGCTTTTAACAAGTACAGTAATGGCGCTTGATTTCAGGTTGCCAGATTGAATTTAATGGATTAAAAAATTCAGAATATAAGATTTCTGTCTAATTTATTTCATCTGCAAAAAAAAAAAAAAAAAAAAACATTAACATCTTTAATAGTTTAACAATACTAACACCTTATTATTATTTTTGTTAATTTTTATTTTAGTGACATCTACATATCTGTCACTGATTGACCCCTTTTATTACATTTTATACTATATTTAACCTTGAGGATGTTAATTTTCTACAGTTGGAATTTTCTACAGTTAAAGTTTCTAACCTTTGATGTTTAATGTAAAGATCCTTGTGTGATTGAAAGGCGCTTATAAATAAAATGTATTATTATTATTATCACTCACTATGCATACCATTTAATCCTGTATACAGGGTCATGGAAGGCCTGGATCCTATTCTAGGAAACTTAGGGCACAAGGCGGGGTACACCTTATACAGGGTGCCAATCCATCATTGTCTGCACACACATACACACACTACGAGCAATTTGGAAACACCAATACGCAAGTCTGTTTTTGGACTGTGGGAGGAAACCAGATTACCCGGAAGAAACCCACCAATATTCGGGAGAACATGCAAATTCCATTCACAAGGACCGCAAAGGGGAAATTAAACCCGGGCTCTGGAGGTGCAAGGCGACAGTACTAACCTCTACGCATACGGTGCCTAGTTTACACATTTGCATTTAAAATGTCTATTTCAACAGCAATAAACAAAAACATTTTCCATATTCTAATACGTCTTTTTTTTTTTTTTTACATCTGTAATAGTATAATAATGAAACTTTATTGTAGTTTATAGACCTTTATTAATTATTATTATTATTAGTAGTATTAGTAGTAGTAGTATAATTAGTACTATTAGTATTATTATTTAATCATGTATTTGATTTGATTTCACTTTATACTATATACAGTATAATCTAACAGTTCTTACTTGTATACTATTTTATTTTGTATTGATTTTATTCTCAATTCTTTATTAAATTTAAATTTCTATGTAGTTTTTTTTTATGTTTAATGTAAAGTGTCCTTTGGTGCTTGAAAGGCACTTATAAATAAAATGTGCAACACGCAGTAGTGACCAGGTTAAGGGTTAAAAACGATTGAAGATTATGACGAAATAATGGTTAAACAAATAATTTATTAACTTCTAAGAAGTAAAAAAAAAAAAAAGGCAGTATACAAAAGTAGACATATATACAGTAGGTTTATAGTAACATACAGAGACCAACAGAAAAAAGATATAAGTAAATCTTGTATAAATACAAAGTTAGCAGATACATTAACACAGTAAAAGTACAGACGTATTGCTACAAACCCGAAGGGTAACAGAACAAAACGCAAATAGTTGAATTTGTGAGTAGTCATAAATGGTCAAAGGTCAACTCCGAGTAAAGAGATGTTAGTGAATGTCCGCGTCCTCTCTGCTCGAGTCGGCACACTCCTTTGGGATGAAACAGCCCGAGTCCCGAGGACAGTCGCTCACCTCCTCCTCGTCCTGCTCGCCCTTCGCCTCGTCCTGCTCGCCCCCTGTGTGTCACAGCAGATTGAGGTTAGTGTGTGTGTGTGGATTTGCTCCTGCTGCTTCATTACATTCATCTCAGAAAAGCTAACCAGGTTTGGCTACAATTAAGTTCATTTTAAATGAAATTACTGGATCACTTGCTGGTTAATAATGTGATCATGTGCAAAGGATATGACCTCTGCGTGGAATAAACGTACACTGATGCCTCAAACACAACCACACCAAAAAATACTGGATCCTCGCAGTCAAGGTTGTAACTCGTAATTCACAACCTTCAACAAAAAATAGAATAGAAAGAAAGAAAATGCTCTCAATGTACACGTAGAATTCCTACTCAGGAACTAATGGTGGCCAAACCAACATGGCTGCTCGTAGCATCAGCAGTACCGCTTCTTATCTTTAAATTAATTATACTATATATTTACACACACAAAGATTTAGATATACAGGTACATTTACTTGTTGAATCCAACACACTACCCTAACAGTTCACTGTTTTAAGGAGGAAAACACTTCACAATCACTCATCCCAGCTAGCTGGCTAGCTTCTTGCTAACATGCAGGCGGACATGTTCTCCCCCACCGGACCCTCACTTTGTAGTTTTTTATTTTACAATTTTACAGAAACCTTTTGACGAAATCTGAATCTAAACTTTGGTTTATAATATATAAAAGCATTAAATAGTACAATTGTACTACCTCATAAAGTAATATGGCAATACCATTGTATAGGTGGTTGTGATCAGGATACGGCAGAATCAAACATCTTAAATGGAATAAATATACATAAACATGTAGCTAATGACAGAAGTGGGCAAATTAAGTGCATAATTCAAAACTTTTTTTTTTATTCTCTAGATCAAATATTACTAAGTATAAGTAGAAGTCCTCTATGTACTTGCGTAATTGAGTAGAAGTACACAATTACTAGCCTTCATGTATCAAAAGTACACAGCTTGTATACGTTCAGTAGCCTTTTTAAATCTCTCTCTCTCTCTCTCCCTCTCCCTCTCTCTGTGAACCGTGACCGTACCGCTTTCATCACTATCTGCAATCAGTTCCGTTTCTGATTTCACAAACACCTGCTACGTGGTTTAGCGTGCCATGAAGGAAAGGGATGTCATGCAATCACGCATAAAAATCAGCCGGTGTTGAAATGCACACTTTAAACATTACACACTTAAAACATTACACACTTTAAACACTACACACCAGTGATAGAAATGTAGTTAAGTCAAAGTACAGAAAAGTGAAATAAGTCCAGTACATTTACTCCGTTACGTCCCACCGCTGGCTCATGGCCTGCTAGTTTGATTAGAGTTACAGTAATGTACTAGACTTTAGGGTAGCTTTGTAGCTACAAAACACTGTGATTCCAAGTACGATGTTTATATTATTGCTTTTTTGCAATATTTATAACTATTATGAGTTCTGCCTTTGAATATTAATGACTAGTGAACATGTGTTGTAAGTCTGAGGGGCAAAGAATGTCACTCTACAGTTATTAAGTCTCTGATTGCTCTGATTAATTCCATTCTTCATTGATTAATTTAATCAGAAAGCGAACTGTTATTTAAAGCATTGATTGAAAACCGTCTTCCTTGAATGAACATTTCGTTCAGACTCCAGTTCCAGCCCGAACTAAACTTTTTTTTTTAAAGGAAAGTCCGCTGCGATACTCACTGCCCATGTCATAGACGACCTCTGAAGCGGCGAGGAGCTTGTTTCTGTGCTCAGGATCGGTGATGTTCAGCTCAATCAGATGTTTCTCTTTTAAATGCTTCAGGTCGTCCACCGACTGGTAGCCGTTCAGGAGCAAAGTCGAGGCATATTCCTGTGAGATTTATAATGGTTTAACGTTAGAAACTCGTGTACTGTAGGTGTGTACATGAAGTTGGTTAAAGTCTAAACCGAAATCTAAATCTGCCCTTCTCAAACCCTTTACTGAATTAAATAAAATCATGACGAGCATCAACAAATGGTGCATAATGTTCAGTTTAAGTGATGTCATACATTTTTAACAAAACTGAATTTCTTAAAATCTTTATTGAATGCTCTATTCTGATGAGTTGGGAACATTTGATGCAACTCTGATTTAATTAGTTTAATCATTTATATAATCGTATTTGCAATCATTCTGATAATAAACTAAAATAAAAAAATATATAAATGTGTTATTGTTCAACAAAGAAAAACCTATATTTTATATTCTATATTATATTATCTTAAGGAGATTTAAGGTTGATGTAGGCTTTATGGAAGGAGTATCCAGTGTCAGGGCTTCGTAACAGTCGGACATGAAAGCTGTAACTTAGTCTTCTGACATCTTCAAGACAGAGGATGTTGCATCTACGTTTTTTCTTTTTCTTTTTAAAGAACAGGAAATGACTCATTTTACTGATGTTCTGAAACAATATTGGTAGCTCTAAATGGATACAAAGGGTTTTGCTTATTAACCCTTAAAACTCGAGCGGCACTTTTCGTTTGTTAATAGTTCAGGGTTAATAACTTTAAAACTGTAAAAACTAGCAACCTGCTGCAGTATAAAAGAAATGAAACATTTCTAAGCCGAACCAATTCATATGCTCATATAGTAAGTCTAATATATACAGTGGTAAGTTGTCTATTTTTATGTATATGGCTCAACTGAAATGCATCAGACATTTACCTCTAAATGCAATCTCTCCAGTAACTCCAGCAACGTTTTGGGACGTGGTCGTTTGGACAATCTATGAGGCCTGATCTTAAGACCATCTTCCTCCTCTTCCTCATCATCTCCTTCGTCTTTTTCTTTCTCAAGCAGCACATCCACGTAGATAAACTTGAAATTTCCTACTTTGTTGTTCAGCATGCCCGTCCATATCCCCATAGGATGTTTGCTTATGATATAGATGATATCGCCGACCTGACAGAAACATCAATATATTACAATAATATAATATAATGTCGTTTTTCCTTCTGATGCCAAGACACGGATGCATGACGATGCCAATGTACATGAAGCAGATCGCGGGCTGACCTTAAGCTTGAGCAAGTCTGTGTCATACGGACTGGGGAGGAAATCTGTGTGTACTCGGGCTCGTCCACAAAACGGCCCGGTGTAGGACACGTCCTCATCCAGCCTCAGGCTGTCTGGCCTACTGGATGCGTCCACGCTGCTGGTCATGGCACCTGAGACAGTAGAGAGGAACGACAGTATGAAATGAGTGTTGCTCAACTCTCTTGGTTTTAGTGTTTTTTTTTTCGATGTGTAAGCGCTTACTGGAAGAGCTCTGTCCACTGGAGAGACTTTCTAACGAATTATTTGAGTGGTTTGACGTTTTTGTGGCCTGAGAGCTGCTTTCTGTGCCTGCTTCAGTTTCTCTGTCTATGTCGTCCTCCTGCAACAGGTACAGTGTAGAGAAAGCAAAAGGATTTAAATGACAGTGTTTCAAACTGTACAATAGCCATCAACATAAATATTCACAGTCATATATTTATCTCATTGCCATATTAATAATAAAAAAAGGTCTTGTTTAATAAAATACAACAGTACAAAAACTCAACAGCGGTTTATTTAGTGACATTTCTGATAATCAACCAATCAGCCATAATATTAACAGCAGATAACATTAACACAATAGCACTGAGTATCAATTATATACACCATCACATTGGTGACCGGATCAAGGGCACCCAAGGCTCACCCATGCCATGGAGATCAAAGGCCAGAAAAGCCAAAAAGCAGCACAAAAACTTCATGACAGAAAGGCACCAGAACACCCAGTGCACCACAGCCTGTCAGAAAAAGAGCCCAAGGCTTCGAAACTTCCAGATCCCAATCGGATCGAGCAGCACCGGACAAACGAATCCAATCCAAAGGATCTGCTGCCAACATCCTGGTGCCAGACATCAGATCGCACCCCCGAGGCCCTGCTCAGCCACGCCCTGAGTGGTCAGTGCTGCCCCCGGGGCAAATGGGGAACCAATACAACACATAATGTTTTGCATTGTAATGTAATGGTAAAACTGATGTGTGTGTGTGTGTGCATTGTAGAAAAATACCAAAACAGTACAAAATGCAAACTAAAAAATGCATGAACATTGTGGCATCTTGAATTTTAACCAAGTCTAAAACAATATATTTATTGTCAATATTTTATTTGTACATGTTTATAGCCACATATAGTGCAAAGAATCATTATTAGTTTTTTTTACTTATAAGATTTTTTCACATGTGATTATTTATTTTAAGATATATGGAAAATTATTTGGATTTATTTCCTTTTATAATTTTTTTACTTTTATATCTAGGGCAATTCTTTATTTTTCTATTTCTCTTTATGATTAATTTACATTTTCTTTTCTTATTTATCATGCTTTATGCAATTTCAGGTCCACGGACACTGACAAATTCTAAACTCTAATTTTCATACCAGGATTATCATGTCAAGACTAATAAATGATCACATCCATTACAAATGTATTCTTGAAACAAAGCTAATAGTCAGTTTTGCCTCATACTTGTGTAATTAAACGATTTCAATGCAGGACCAACACCACAGATTTGCTATCAAGTTTCAGGAACTTAAACACGTCCTCTGACGTCATGGGGAAGGGTGCTGTCATGTCGAAATCTCACGTGTGGTTTTGCCGTGACTCACCGTGTCCTCGGAGCACGACTTGACATGTTTCTTCCCTCTCCTCATAGTCCAAGCGATGGCCCTCATCTTTTTCCCCAAACTGTTCGGCTTGTCCTTCCTCTCCACTCCAGCCTCGCCCTCGGCCTGCTCCGAACACACAGCGTAATGAATATTGACATCTCGAAACAGGCTACATCGGCTGCCAAGTGCTGAGTAAGCCTAAAGCTCTGAAGCAGCATCCCACTTAATCATGCACAAAGTAGATTCACCCTAAATTTAGCATCTTAATTTTTTTTCCCTGCAAAGCACAAGGATTATTTATCAAAGTGTAAAAAAAGAGAAAAAAAAAACATTCGTACCAGAACTGTTCCATCTTCCTCAAGCTTCGGAGAATTCCTGAACGTGTCAAACTTTCCAAAACTGGTGGATCTCTGATCGATGGGGGAAAGATTGTATGATGAAGATATTAACACACACACACACACACACTTCTTGCAAATACACTAGCTATACATTATTAAAATCAATGGTTAAAGGTAATTTTTGTACGAGTTTAGTAAAAAAGTTTTTACTAAATTATTTTGACCAAAAAAAAAAAAAAAAACATAAACCTTATTTATTTATGTTTGTTTTTTGTTTAAATCCTCCTCTCATATTGGTCAAATTGTTGGTTTTTCAGCCTGTAATGTTCTGTAAAGTAAGTTCATCTGGAGTAGATGTATTTGCATGTATTAGTAGATGTATTTTTCTTTTTATTATTTTTTTTTACCAAAACCAGTCATTTTGAAGGTCCAGTAACTGGTAAGCTAAAGATTACTGGACTCCTATTTGTAAATAATTCATCATCATGGGTGTTAACCCATTTCTCAAACTAGTGAGTTCGCACTTCTGTTCGTCTGTCCAGAATAGAAGACATTTCCGACACCTTGTTTTTCTTTCTTCTTCCATTTTAATACTAAATCAGGCATTTTACATTCTGACAGCTAACAATATTGCTGAAATTTACATTTATGTTTTAGTTAAAAAAAAAAAATTGTTATATGAAACGGATTGAAATAACATTTATATGTTAATAGGTTTAGTGTCGGGTTTTGCATTAAAAAAATACTGTTTAAATCTTTCACACAGAAAGACGTTCAAGCAAATCACTGAAACATTTTAACATTAGTATTAATTAAAGATTTATCTCAATTAGTGCAATAGATAACTAACAAACCCATGTTTTACATCTTGAGTAGGGAATACTGTAAGCCTTACCTTTGGTTTGATGTTCTTTGGTTTATCTGAGACATTTGAAGCTGCCCTTTGAAGCATGGTCCTGTTTTTTCCCCCTTAAAATTATCCTACACCTGAATTAATAATATTATATGTTTTTCCAATCCGAGCTGGTGTGTGTAACCTTTGACTCTGAAGCACTAACTGCAGTGGTTCATCATCTGTCTTGCTTTCTGACTTCCTCAGATGACACAGGATGTGACACAACCCGCGTTCTGTCTGTTATTGAAGCACTTTCGGAGAGAAAAAAAAAAATGCTTGAGTCTGCATTGTGGTTTGGTTGTTAAACCACTTCCCAGTCATTTCAAGGAACCTACATACAGCAAATATGCACAGGCGTGACAGCAGAAAGAACTTTCCACAAAATTACTGTTATGAATATACATGCGCAGTAATTAATAGAATCCAAAGTTATTATTATTAATAACATACTATAACCTTTATAATATGCTGGATTTGTATGAAAATTGCGAGTAGAGAAAACAAGTAGCTTTTACCCAAGTTGCAAAATCTGGTCTCTTTACAAGAGGAAGTATTAGCTAGCAAGCACATACAGGAATACAAAAGAAAAAGAAAAAAAAAAAAAGGAAATGTCATTTTACTGAAAGTGTACTTCTCATATTACCCAACCCAGTGCATTTTACTGCGGAACTACTGTCAGATTTAGTACTATATCCCTTTATTATCTCTGTGTGTATCATTAACCTAACCTCTAAGTCATAATCGCAGTACTAAAATGCCTTGAAAAAAGTCATAGTGCCTGATCTATTAATTTGTCATAGATGACTTTTAAAGTGCTTTTCTTCTAAATTGTACAAGAAAATCTAACATTTTGTTTCATAGCCATGAAAAAAATTCAGTGAACTTTATCAAAATGGTGCTTGGACCCCTATAATCACTGCTTGATTAGAGTTGTGATGTGATGTTTGTTATGAGGTTCTCAGTTCAACTCTCACAAAATGCACAAAAAACTAACTGGAAGAGGTTTTGCTAAGCTGGCAAAAACATTTTCGATGAGGCTGCACACTGGTTTCCTAAATAATTCAGATTCATTGTGCCTTGCCTCTGCAAAACTCATTATTACTGGGTCTACAGGATTTCTATTCTATACTTAAATCAGCTGAGAGAAGGGATTTTTATTTATACTGTAAATATTAACATCAAATCTTTCCTATCAGTCCGATCCGATCCGATCCTTATGCTTCACATGGCAACGTGTCCATGCTTTTTTATTATAAAGATCAACTTACTGGAGACAAATCCAGATGTTTCATTCTGGTGAGGGTTGCAATTAAACATTTCAGATCCAAAGACATAGTAGACAGAGTAGGCTAATTGCCGTTCCCAATTTCCCCATAGCATGAGTGAGTGTGTGCCCTGTGATGGCCTGGCACCCCGTCCAGGGTGTACCCCGAGCTAGATAGATAGAAACGAGTCACATGGGACAAGCTCCAGGCCCCCATGCAACCCTGTACCGGATAAGCGCTGTAGAGAATAAGTGAGTGGGAGTAGACTGAATGAAGACTCAGTATGGCAAAGCAAAAGGAGAAGGAGAAAGAGAAGTCCATGTCAAATATCACGGCCCAATCCCGAGTCGTGACATCAGACTTCTTAAAGCCTGTACTGCAAGATTATAGACCCACATGAAACCATAGAAACAAACAGCATGTGTTAAGGTTTTTTTCCATTGGTGAAGGTTCCAAAGCAAACCTCCTGTGCTTAACTTGTTCATGTCATCATGTGCTGTGTTCCTGCTAATAATAACAGATGCAGGAACTGATTCAGGAACTGATTCTGAGTCGCAGAGGAAGAGGAATTCTCAGGGTGTTGGACTTTAGGTCAGTTTACACAGTGAGATGAAATGTCCCTGATCTCAACTATCCAGAGTATTACACACGACCTGTGCGAGGTGCTATTTAGACTCTGTAATGCCAAGCCATTCACGTTTCTATCTAGCGCTGTGTTTTAGCATGTGACAGCGACGGAGCTTGTGCTCAGACATGTATGCTCTAGTATAAGCTTTTGTTTATTTATTTATTTATTTATTTATTGTTACTTTCTTACTTTTTGCCTTTTTAGGTTTGTTTCTGAAATAAAACATTTTTTTCATTTTTTTATATCTTTTATTGTCTGAGTTGATCTTTCTTTTGTTGTTTGATTTTCTTTCTTCAATTTTCTGATTTTCTCTTTCTTTTACTGTCTGACTTTAAAAAAATCATTAACCTTCTTTCTTTGACTCTTTTGCTTACGTCATCATTTTTTCTTTTTTAATTAAATAATTCTCTTTTCTTTTATTGTCTGACATTCTGTCTCTCTTATGGACTTTATATTCTTTCTTTTTATTCTATCAACTTTTTCTCACTTTCTATCTATCTCCAGTTGTTCGTTTCATTGTCTAAATCTTTCTTTAGTTGTCTGTCCTTCTTTTTTTCCTTCTTCTATGCTACAGTACCATAAAAAAAGTAGTTGCTTTTTTTTTCTAATTTTTTTTTGCATATTTATTACACTTAAATTATTAAGGCCAAACTAATTTTAATATTACACAAAGATAACCCGATTGAATACGAAATGCAGTTTTAAATGTTTTTTTTTTTTTTTTTTTTAAGGGAAAAAGCTGTCCAAATCTGCTTGGCCCTATGTTAAAACATAATTGCCATAAAGATATAAAAATCAACACAATCTAAAGTTAATTCACATGCATCAGTCCACAGATAGAGAAAACTCGGAACAGTAGTAAACCTCCCCAGGAGTGGCCGGCCAACCAAAATTACTCCAAAAGCACAACAACCACTCACCCAGGAGCTCATAAAAGAACCCAAGAACAAAAGAACTGACCCAGATCTAAAGAACTGCAGGCCTCACTTGCCTCATGCAACTTGCCATAAAATTATGGAACCATGAGTTTTGCTCTCTACCAGAAAAATGCTTGAAGGAGAATGTAGAATGTTAGTTTTGCAGTGGCCTATAGTTTAATCCGATTGAGACCCTGTGGCATGACCTTAATCAGGTTAAACCCTAAAATGTGACTGAAGTAAAGCAATTCTGCAAAGAAGAGTGGGCCAAAATTCCTCCACAGTGATAAAGACTTACTGCCAGTCATCACAAAGGCTTGATTGCAGTTGTTGCTACTAAGAATGGCACAACCAGTTATAAGTTATAAGGGGCAATGAGTTTTTCACATAGGACTAGACAGGTTTGGACAGCTTTTTCCATAATAAATAAAATCATTTAAAAACTGCATTTTGCATTTACTCGGGTAATTTTAAGAGAATATAAAAAAATGTTTACTGATCTCAATCATTTAAGTGTAACAAGTATGAATAAGTAAATAAATAAATAAATAAATCAGGAAGGAGCAATTACTTTTTCAGCGCAATGTATGTTATAGTAATGCCACAACATGAATTTTTCTATCTAGTTAATTTTTTGTGCTCACCCTGTATATTATAATATAAAATATATATTTATTATTTAATGTGTCTCTCTCTTATAGTAGAGCACACACACACCACATAATCTACTGGTTTAATAAACATAGAATTTAATAACGTTTTTAAAAAATATATTAAATAATAATGAATTGACTTCTGTAATGCATTTTACTTTCACTCTCTTTGTACTCGTGTTGATGACATACATGAGCTCGTAGGCGGCTCTTCTCCACCTGCTCAGCACATTTAGTGGGTGGGGATTTACCCACACTGATTTTGTTGCCGCAAAAATGTTATTATTAGTTAGTTGGTATGGAGGTGTAGGTGTGTTAACCAGTTGAAGCCCCTACATTTGCATTCATCATTTTACTCATTACTCCATAGTATCATTATTTCATTTACTGTACTCAGTGAAGTAAATTATAATAATATGTGCCAAACTCTTTAGTGCCATTTTCCGACAGCTGACATTTTTTACACAAGCCTCCATTTTAGGCTTGTTTGTCATTTTACAATTTTTGTTTACATGTTTATACAGTATTAAAAATAAGTACATTTTTTAAATTATTTAGACCTAAAACTCCAGTATAGTGTCCCAAAAAGCATTAAAATTGATCAATATATATTGTCATTTTCAGGAGTTTTGAATTGTTTTTCTCCAAATTTTATTCAAAAGCAAAAGCTAAGGATTTTTTACTTTAAGATTCGTTAAAAACTCAAAATAAACTTATAATAATAATAATTATAATAATAATTATTATTGGACTCCTGTGATAGGTTCCAGGCCCACTTAATAGGGCCCAAGCACTATAGGGTGCGCAAGACCCTCTTGTTTTCCTATAGGGATTTTTTTCCCCACCCCTTCTTGCTTTTTGGGGGTCTTAACATGCTCAAAAACTCATAAAAAATTGGCAGACAGGTTGAAATCTGCTGCCATTTGAATGCCTGAGAGTCGAGTGGCCCGGGGCCCTCAAGGGCCCCCACACGAGAGTTTTCTGTACAGCTCATAAACACTTACATGTAAGCACATGAAACTCGGTACACATTTAGAGCTCATTGAGTCGAACAACTTTCACACTGCATGTCCTGGGCTCAACTCAACAGGAGGCCCATTATTTTGGGTCGTTCCCAAAAATGCACCTGATGGATTTTGATATACTACCCTTAGGGAATTTATACGATCGCCACCAAACCGGGTCGATGTGATTTAAAGACATTAAGGACGCAAAATTGCGGAGGGATTTTTGATATCTCAAACGGGCCAGCCGTAATAATGTCTTAAACTTACATTGAAAACTTATTAATAACTTTCTGTGTGGCATCATATTGACTGACATCACGTTCAGAGACATCACATTGAGTAACATCATAGTGTGAGGTTTTTTTTCAGCATGTGCGGCCTATTGTACACACGTACACATCACAAATGTTAACACTCTCACACACTCTCACACACACACACACACACACACTTGACATGACAAATATTTAGGCGCGCAGGGTGCTTGGGCCCGTCATTATTGCTTGCAACTATTATTATTATTATTATTATTTATTAGTATTATTATTATTATTAGCAGTAGTAGTAGTAGTAATGTGTAAAGTCTGAATCTCCTACATTCTTTGTCTTTCTTTTTCCTTACCTGTTGATATATCATTCTTTCATTTTTCTGACTGTCTAATTCTTTTCGTCTTATTTCTTTCTTTTTTGTTGTCATTTTCTTCCTTCTTTTCTTTCTTCCTTTTATTGTCGTTTTTATTTTCTTTCCTGCTTGACTTCCAATCAAAATAATTGAATTCAGAAAGTGCTCCGTATTGCAAACTGAATAAAAATGGCAAATCCTGGCATCCTGGAGTGCAGGGTGAAGTTCAAGTACAGGACGATTGGCGTGAAACAGGAAGTGGATAACCTGGAGGTGACAAGTGGCTCTCCCAGATTATAGACTAATCAAAACATCACTTGTGTGTAAAATGCTATTTAGAAACAAGCTCTTGAATATAATTATCCTTGAGATCATAAGCGATCCCCTACACCAGTGGCATGCAGATCCATGCTGGTGTTGGAGCGCAGCATTCCGGCAGGTGAGGACACTCACAGTATCAACACAGGTGAGATGAGTCCTGATGTGTCTCCTACCTCTGTCTGAGACATCTCTGTCTGGCATGGAAGGGAATTCACAGAGAATGAAAAAGAAACAGAAGGCCATTGGGAAGAAGGTGATATGATGTAGTGTTTTTCTCCCGTGTTACGTCTGAATCCAAGCTGTTTATAATCAGTTAAACACATCGGTGTGTAAACCACGTTCCTGCACTCTAACAGGTGACTGTACCCCGGGGGCATCGGTGTGTAAACCACGTTCCTGCACTCTAACAGGTGACTGTACCCCGGGGGCATCGGGGTGTAAACCACGTTCCTGCACTCTAACAGGTGACTGTACCCCGGGGGCATCGGTGTGTAAACCACGTTCCTGCACTCTAACAGGTGACTGTACCCCGGGGGAGCCCCTCCTGACTACATGTGCTGGATTTTACTCTGAAATGCTGCAACCACTACAGGGAGGGTGGTGGGTTTGTTTCTGCTGAGGTTAGACCAGGCAGTCATGATCTCTGACTAACCGCTGAGCCTGAGAGCTGCAGAGAACTTCATCATGAAATAAACAAGACCATAGACCGAATCTGGAATAGAATCCAGTTACTGTGTAGAGGTTCCTCTGAAATGGATCTAGAAAACCTAGAAATCAGTCAGCTATTTAAACTATTCACTGATTTAATTTTTCCTTCCTTCTTCCACTTTATGTCTGTTTTTCCTCCTTCCTTTTTTCTTACTTTACTGTATTTTTGTCTCTTTCTTTCTTACTTTACCTTTCTTTTCTTTTTTTCCATTTTACTTTTCTTTCCCATCTCTTTTTCCCCTTTTATTCCTGGATTATTTTTCCCTTTCTTCCTTCCTTCTCCTTCATTCCTTCTGTACAACTGTTTATTTCTTTTATACTTTCATTACCTGTTTTTTTTCCTCTCATTTTTTGATATTTTTCTTTCTTTCTTTCTTTCTTTCTTTCATGCTTGTTTGTTCATTCCTTTCTTACTTAATTCTCACTTACATTATTTTTTTGTTAGTGACAGTCTAGCTTTTATTTTTATTTATTTTCTTTTTTTTCTTTACTGTCTATAGTTGTATATTTCTTTACTTACTTCTTTCTTTTTTCTTTCTTTAAGTCTCTTTTTCTTTCTTTCTTTCTTTCTTTCTCCCTTCTATACTTCCTTCATTCCTTCTAGTACAACTGTCTCTCATACTCCCATCATCTGTTCCTTTTTTAAAAAAAATATTTTTCTTTCTTTCAATCAGCCCGAATGCATTCCTTTTTTTTTTCTTGCCTTCTCCCTGTATATTCTCTGTCTATCCTGTGTAGACAACTCACTGTGTGGTTTCGTGTCTTACAGCAGGCCTTCAGAGTAAAACATGAGCAAACTCACTCAGGATTTTAGCATCCTGCTAAGTGTGTGTGTGTGTGTGTGTGTGTGTGTGTGTCTGTGTCTGTGTGTGTGCGCTTGTGCATGTGTGTGTTCATGTCTGACAGCTTGCTCTGTTCTCCGTGCCTGAAAACCTGCTTGTGGACAATTTTTTTATTGTTAAAGGAACAGAAAAGAAAGAAGCTGTAATCCAAACCTAAATGAGCTGAAATCTGAGCTGATGCAAGAACATGTAACATTTTACATTACTGACGTCTGCAGAATAAAAGCCCAGGTGCAACACACACACACACACACACACACACAGTTATTTCCTAACCTGCACAGGAAGCTCGTTTTCTTTGCACAGAGTTCATGTGATGGTGTTTTTCTTTTTCAGTACTAAAATAACACAAAGTCTAGCTGGAGCAAATTATTTAAAATTATTTATTTCATAATCTTTTGCTTTTGTCGTATTTATCATATTAATCGGGGTATCTAAAAATAAACAAAAACAAACAAAGTTCTTTCTATCGATCCTGAAACGAGATCAATGTGCAAACCAGGTGTTGTTTTTCATAACCCATGCTTCCTGTTTTGTAAGAGAGATGTACAGAAATAAAAAGACTCCATGTGTACTGTGATCATTGATATGTTTCATTTCGTTTATTATAAAACAGAGTGTATAAAAAGAATTTCCTTAATTCTTTTCTCCTTCCCCCTCTCTTCCCTTCTTTCCTCAATTTCTCCTTTCCTCCCTCTTTTGCTTATTTCTTCTCTTCCTCCTTTCTTCCTTTCTTTTGCCCCTTCTATGCCTATAAATAATAATGTATATGCCTATAAATAAATACATTCATTATTTAATGTAAATCTAATAGACTACTAGACCTTGTTTTGGGTATTTTATTTAATTTCTTTGAAGAGTACATACAAGTAATAAAAAGTGCTTCCTTTTAAACTTTATGAGCAATACAGCTGGGTGCAAAAGTTTGCGCCCCTTTTATATCGGAGAATATCTTGCATTTAATATTGTGCATTTTACAATTCATCTTCAATTTGCACATTAATTAAAGAATGACGTGCAAAACAGTTCAGAAGAAGCTTTAAGGTGAGCATGTGTGACAAGTGTTAGAGAATCAGATCACTGAGAAAAGGCATGCAAACTTTTGATCTTGTTTGAAACTTGTTACTTTCACTCTCATTACACACACAATCTGTTTTAGATCTACTTGTGGGTCATCCGTAAAACCTAATACAATGAACGTCTTGTTTTCACAAATGACGTTCTTAATTTTGTCCGAAGGGTGTGCACATTTTTTGCACTCAGCAATTGTTTATAGTCAGTTTTTTTACCAGCCTTTCTTACACTTAAAACTAATTTACTGTATAATGTGCATATTTTTTTCCCAGCATGCACCTGTACATGGTACCACATGATTACCCTTCTAAAATCAGTTCATACTCCTGAATCAGTGCACAGTCCGGCCTGGACACACTGGAATACAGTTACCAGAATTGAGTCATGTATTCATCTAGGATCAATTATTTTATAATTAAATATTAATTATAATAATGATTTTTTTTTCATACTAATGCTAGATGTTTTTTTTTCTGGTTTAATCACATGCATTAGCACACACTCACACACTACATTTTGAAATGCCAATTAATCTACTGTGCATGTGTTTGGTCTGTGGGAGGAAGCCAAAGTACTGGAGAAAACCCACCAAACATGGGGAAAAAACCTGCAAACTTACACACACACACCCAAGGCAGGAATCGAACCCCAACCCTGGAGGTGTGAGGCCACAGTTCTAACCACTATGCCACCATGCTGCTCCACTGTAATGTCCTACTTCATGTAATTATACGGGCAAATGCAAAAGTTACACAATACATGCAGAACACGATAGATAGGAGGCCAGTGGTAACCATTTAAATCATTCCAATCTTACAACCATGGTAGGACATGCGGCCAACATTCAAACATTATTAGCAATTTAAGAACGCCATTAGCATGTCTTTGGACTGTGAGGGAAACCCACCAAGCACAGGGAAAAATCATGCAAACTCCATTCATACAGACCCTGAGGTGGGAATCGAACCCAGACCCTGGAGGTACGAGGGGAGAGATAGATAAATAGATAGAACATAAACTCAGACAGTACGTTTGACTATGAATCAAATCAGCAAACCCAGACAGTTATTATTATTATTATTATTATTATTAATATGATTGATCTCATTGTCTTGTCGGACCTGTACGCTACATGCTACTAATAAAATAAGAAAATGTTTTCTGCATGCCGTTTAATTGATAAAAATGGAAAGAGTCCCTAGTGTAGATGATAATAACAAAAAAATGCAGTTAACATCTGTTAACTAAGCAGTGAGGAACTTCAACTGGTGTTCCAGGTAACTCGTCTGCTTGCGTTGCACCATGCTGAAATATTCTGATGACGCGCTCCATGCTAGCATTGCCTAAGCGGGGCATGACGGTGTGGAAACAAATTTCACACACATCCACGACGCCCATTAAGAACATGTGTGTTAGGTTATTCAGAATAAAGTAATGCTCTGCTTTACTGTACATGACAGGAAATTATACCTTACCAATGTTCTTAAGATAACTTAATATTATGAGTTTGATTTCGTTTTTTTTTTTCCAACAGTACAAACTGTTGTGTAATTTTTTTTTTATAGTGCAGCATTTCGTTTGTCTATAGATATATTATTGGAGGTAGACATTGGAGTGATGTTTATATTATCCAAAAATAAATAAATAAATAAAATAAAGATGACCATATTATTAACAGCTAACAGCAGTCTCTTACAGTAAACACTTACTCTGCATCTGAGAGATTAGAGATGGATGATGCTACTTTACATTAACAGTTGTGGTGTATTTTGTCCTTCCTGTCCTATTATTCTGGTCGTAGTGTTGGACACAAAGGGTTATAGGTAGTTGTGCCATGTGGCTGATGTCCTTAAAAGTGAGACGATGTCTGAGTATTAAATGTTGTACACTTGAGGTTAGAAAGTCCTCGGATATAACAACTGTGTTATATACAGTTCTGCAAAGAAGACTAAACCACAGTTCTTTTGTACTGTATTTACTCAGGCTATCTTCGTTTAATATTAAAATGTGTTCAATCATTTAAAAGATTTGTTCATTAGTTTTTAAAGAAGTGTGTCCTAAAATATGCCCACTACAAATCAAAATACTGGACAATGTGCCATAACCCATAACGTTATAGCAGAAATGTGTCGCACACATTTAAGAAACAGATCTATAAGCTAAACACACATATTAAGTGATCTTTGGCCCAAGCAATGGAAACGGGGAGATTTACTGTAAATCCTGATTCACACTATTAAAGGATGTACTGAGATCTCCCCCAGCAAATAATGAGGTCACAGGATTTCCTTCCATGCAGCTTTTAATGCATACTTAAGGAGAGACCGGGCAACTAGACAGCTGGTACGGGGTTTAGATGTAAAGAAGACAAAGGGATAGGAAATCTGGTTAAAGACGCTGAGTTTAATGAAGTATATCTAGGAAGATACCAGGAACTGTAAGTTATTTTATTCCACACCAGTACCCACATCCTGAGAGAATAAACAATTGTACCTTTGTTGCTTCTTTTGGGAATTACTGCAGGTGATTTGTGAAATATGCTAATGAGGAAAAAAGTTAAACTTTTTATAGTTGAACGAACGTCTCATGAAAATAAAAGTGGAAGACGCTTGTGAAAATGCTGATTAATACTTTAAAGTTTATTTTTTAAACAAAATTTTCACGACAGTTGCGTAAGGTACATATACCAAGATAAGTTCCAAAATTTAGTAATCCTGCATGATTACCAGGGTCGTGGCTCTTGTAAACTAAGCACTGTGGTTGAGAAAGTCAGCCAAGCTGCTGGATCTGCTGGGGATAGAGTAGACATGCGTCTTCCCACCGTCCCTCACCACCTCATACAGTCCGGGTTCGATTCGAGCTTGGTGGGTTTTCTCCGGGTACTCCAGTTTCCTCCCACAGTTCAAAGACATGGAGATTAGACTAATAGGTGTTTCCACATTGCCCGTAATTGAGTGTGTGTGAGTGTATGTGTGTGTGCCCTGCGATGGATTGGCACCCTGTCCTCGTGCCCTAAGCCTCCTGGGATAGGATCCAGGCCAACATAGAAAATGAGTGTGTGTGAGTTGATTCATTATTTGATCCTTAATTGAACTGTTCTAGATATTTTGCATATTTTTATGTTGAAATAGTGAGTGTTCTTTAATATATTTTTATATTGCACTTTTTGGAAAACAAATTTTTTCCCTAGACATGCAAGGAATCATATACGGTAACTTCAATGAGCTTGCCAACAATAAAAAACAAACAAACAAAAAACCCCAACAAATGTAAAATAAAATCTTGAAATTTTTTTTTGAAATTTTAAAGTTCTAAATATTTTATTGAATAGTTGAAATGTGTCATTATTTTAAATTTAAAAGTAAACTTTTAAGTCAACCTTCACAAGGCTGCTATCACAGCACCTCATTTATTAATCAATCACTAAAGATGCGTGTAATTTGTGTAAACCAAACCTACGGTAAGTAAAACGTTCAGCTGGATTTAACACACGATTTTCACACAAAGTATATACAGTTGTAATATATGTGTATAATATATATCTGTATGTTTATCACCTGTAAAGTGCACTCCTGTAACTGCTTATTTACACACACTGACACCCACAAACCCCATAAACAGTCACGTGCATAGACGACTGAAAAAAACAAAACAAAATTTTAGCGTAAAAGTGAAACGACATTGATCTCGTTTACCAATAAAAATGTTCCATTATATTGAAAATAATAATCATGAGCTAAATCTCTGTCATGAGGTGTTTGATCACAGTGCACGGCTCCGCACAAACGGAATGTCTTGTTCTCTGTTTATATGGCAGCATTTCTTTTATCTTAATTGAGTGATTCATTTTATTTGTCAATTTTTATGGGATTGTGTTGGCTGCCTTTCTTTCTTTTACATTTCCTTTAATTAATGTCAACAATATAGATGACTTTTTAAAAACAAAACCTTCGGGATGGTACTCTTTATCCCTGATGCTCTTCTATAAGTCACTAAAGTACAGAGTCTAATAAATATTGTAAATGTAACTTAATAAAAAATATAATACATTGACAGTTTATTCCAGATATAATTGAGCAATAATTCATGTACATTATAAGATTTGAGGTTAAAAAAGTTGAGAAGTCACCCACTCAAAAGCACAAGCAGGCAGGATATAAAGTTTTTCCCCCCATTAAGACCTTCTTAAGACCATATTTTTTACTATAATATATACATTATATATAACATATATATTACATATAAAGGTATGAATTGATATAAAGATATAAATTGTAAATGATAATAGGAGGAAGCATATTATACATATGCATGTTATAACTATAATGTGAAGATTTAAGGTGGAAACAATTACAATTATAAATTTTTGATTTATAAAATAAGTGTATTCAGATAGATTTCTGATATTAAATTATATAATAATATATAATGACATATCTGATGCAAAAAACAGCTCCATAAATTGCATTTAATACTTGAAATTGATTTTTGTTTAATGGTTACGATGGATCATTGTCCGCTATAGACCATTTCCCTTTTATTCCATTATGCATGATGGAATTATTTGGTTCAGAAACTATCAATTCGGGTGGTGGGGGCTCAGTGTATTAAGGCTCTGCGTTACTGATCGGAAGGATGTTTAAATGGCTGCGCTCTGATCCCGGCCTGTTTAAAAAATTTTGGTATGGGATATGCAAAGAATAAAGTATTTTACTGTGCAGTAATGTACAGTATATGTGACAGAAAAGGCTGAATTTAACTTAATCTAATGAATCATTATTACCGGTGCCTTTTTATGTCATTTAAAGAAAAATACATTGTGATTTTTGAAATATTTTCTAAACAAGAAGTTATCTCCAAAGAAAAATCCATCCAATGTGACAGCACCAGAAATACTGAGACACAATACTCATCCATTCATCCATCCATCCACACTGATAAAGACCACTGTGCGATATTTGAAATAAGAGCCAGAAGTCTTACCAAAGAACAACAGACGAGATTCATGCATGAGCCGTTCTTTAGAAAATGATTGATGTGACGAATGTACTGTAGAGAATGGGGCTGTTCTTGTTTCCTCACTGTACAAAATCTCTCACATAATCCAAGAAATGTGCGGGACCGATTTCTGCTCCAGGATTAGTTCATATGAACACAAGCCCCTCACTGAAAGCTTTATAACAATGAAGCTCTCGTTATCTCCAGAATTACTGGTGCCTTTCTTTCAAAAAACGCTTGTTAGCTGTTAAACAAAAACAAATAGGTTATACGGAATCTCCAAGTACACATATACGAACACATACAGTATCTCACAAAAGTTAGTACACCCCTCACATCTCAGCAATCCCTTTATTATACTATTGAAATAAAAAATGTTTATACTTTAGAGTCGTCAGTGTGCAGCTCGTACAGTAAAGCAGTACAGATTTACAATCCTCTAACAATAACTCAACATGGAGACTTTATTGTCTAAAATACTGCCAATGAAAATGAGTACACCCTCAGTGAACATGTAAAATCTGTGTCCAAAGTGTCAATATTTTTTTTATGTAAGCATTCTCATTATCTACTGTAGCACGGCCTTAATCCTGCTGGGCCTGGACTTCACCAGAGCTGCACATGTTGTTGCTGGGATCCTCTTTTACTTCTCCATAATGATATCACGGAGCTGCTGGATGTTAGAAACATGGAGCTTCGCCACCTTCCGCTTGAGGACGTCCCAAAGGCGCTCAATAGGGTTCAGGTCTGGAGACACACTCGGCCACTGACACACACAAGAACATGATGAATAGGTCATGTGACTTTGCATGGATAAGTCACATGATTAATAACTTAGATGTACAGCTATTATCACTTAGGGTGCAATTACTTTTGTTGCCAGTTATTTTGACAATAATGGCTGTATGTTGAGTTATTTTCAGAGGACAATACATCTATACTGTTATACAAGCTGCACAATGACTACTCTAAAATATTTTATATCCAAGTTTTATTTATATAGTATTGACATTTAAAAGGATATACTAAAATGTGTGCTAAAATTAGAGGGGTGTACTTTCTTTTGTGAATGGGCGTACAGTATATGATGAATAGCTTACAAAGCTTGCCAGTAAGGCAAACAGGATTGAACATCAAGACAGGGATAATGGGAGTCTCTATAAAAAGTTACATAAACTGGAATTCTGCACTTCATACAGGACAAAAATACTGTATAATATATTATATATATATATATATATATATATATATATATATATATATATATATTATATATATATATATATATATATATATATCATCTTTAGTAGCTGCCTTGTCAGGACCTTGATGGTTCGTATGAAGGTACTCGTTTGTTTGGAAAATAATTTCGAAAATAGAAAAACTAAATTATAAATGACGTTTAAGTCAAACCGAGACCAAACTGGGTCATCAACTTATGGAAGAGACGCATCTGTCTGTGGATAGTGTGCAGACATTCACTCACCAACACAACTTGCAAATTACAGGAACCTCGTCTGGGAGTCATTGTCACATCCCCATACAGTCCTGACCTCACTCCAAGCCATCTGCACATGTTTGGGCCATTAAAGGAGTTCCCGGGAGGCCAGCATTTTAGACAGGAAGCAGACAGTCCTGTTATTTTGCGCAATAATAAGCTGCGGTTTGACTTCAACACCCATTATAAATGGAAAGTATTACAGATAAACAGAAACAACAATATACAGTATGAGTAAGGAGGGGAAAACAGTACCATACTGTACAAATCTTTTTAATTAAAGACATTTATAAGAGGAAGTGATGTAAAAGTGATGTAGCTATGGGTGAGGAATTATCAGAATCAGAATTACCGTACTGTACCACACTGATTTCTACATACTGTACTGTATGTCTAGACCACTGTCCTTGTGTCTTCGAAATATAATTTACATCTTATTCAGGTCATGATCTGATTTGGTCATCTGGCTAATTTAAGTTTGTCTTGTGCTAAAGATATTAAACATAACACACACTCATATATACATGAATGATGATTATAGAAGAAATTTCAAACTAACTGTCAAATGCAATTCCTGTAGATCTACAGTAACTCCCATTTAATCATTTTATATCCTTTTTTCCAAGACTTCTATTTCCTCTTATGCATATTTTCTCTTAATCAGTATAAGAGCTCCGGTTCGCCGGACTGCCTCTGCAGGTTCTGCCATTTCCTGTAAATGATAAATAGCAAATTGACAGAAGTGCTGCATCAGTTCAATAGACTAAACCTGCTGGTGCTTAAATTGTTTTTTTGTTCTCTGTGAATGTGACAAGACAAATTAAGGAGCATGTGTGTGTGTGTTATGTGTGTGCGTATATTACTCAAGTCTGGGCAAAGGTTACGGCTTACAGTGTATGTACAGTATATTTGTGAATATCTCCGATATGCTTATAACCATCTGTTTCATTAACATTAAATGATTTATGAACACTTCAGTAATCTGGTCATGTGACTACCTGTCTGTCGCCCTATATTTATTTAAACACTGATCTGCCTAAAAGACAAGCACTCTCTTTTTACCTCACACACACACACACACACACGGAGATTGTCTGCGTTCTTTAGGTAAAAAATTCACAATTTGTTTCAGGTTTCATGTTGACTTGTTATAACAAAATTATAAATAACAAAATGTGTAAGAAAAACATTCAAAAAGTGAGGGAAAAAAAATCCCTGCTTTTTATTAGCTGTAAACAAACCAGTTAGATTTCCCCCTTATGTGACCTCATATAAGAACACGTCCTCCCTCGGCTTGTTTCATAATTTTTTAAAAGGTACATGTATTAAATGACTTACCCAAGGGGTCGTTACTTAACAGACACAAGCTCTGAGCCTTGCAATGACTTTTTTAAGAAATAGCAAATTATGGAACCTTTAAGACATTGTACGTTATAAGATCATATGTTAACAATACCTCGCCCTGGATGTAATGATCCTCCAGTCTTGCATGAGACACAATATCATTGGATTGACTTATCCTGCAACCCATTTAGACAAGATAGCGACACACCTGTAAGAAGGTTCCTGGATGGAACATTAAGGATGGGATAACCCAACGATGTATCAAGTGAAATTTGATGTGGCTTCCTGTGACGCTCTAGAGGAATCATTGCCTATCAACAGTCTGGCTGGGTTATAATAACTGTTACTAATAATTAATTCATAGGCTGGTTTAAAGTAAAAGTTGGTGATGGAGTGGAATCCTTCTACTGAAGCCATTCTTTATTAATTGAAAATAGCCTGACCCTAACCTCAACTCTCTTGCATTTCCTCGTCCTTTAACCAGAGGAGTACCTGGAGGGAACCCACCAAGCATGGGAGACAATGCAAACTCCATGCACATGGACCAGAGGCAGGAATCAAACCCTTAACCCTTGAGTTTCGAGGCCACAGTGCTAACCCCTAAGGCACTCACTCACGCACTCATTTTCTATACCGCTTTCTCCTGTATTCATCTCAGGAGGCTCATGCTAACCATCACACTCACACACTATGGGAAATTTCGGAATGCCAACTAACCTAACCTGCATATCTTTGGATCGTGGGAGGAAACCAGAGGAAACCCACCATGCATGAGGAGAACATGCAAACTCCATGCACATAGAGACAGGAATCGAGCCTGGCTGGGAATCGAACCCGGCCCCTGGAGGTGCAAGGCGACAGTGCTAACCACTACACCACCGTGCCGCCCACTAAGGCACTTATTTATTTATTTATTGGGTTCAACCCAAATAGCTAAGAAACAGACAGGTCCTTAAGACATTGCGTAGACATCCATAGGAAGTTAATTCCATATTTTGGGTGCCAGAACGGAAAAGTGTTTAAGTGCATGTCTCTCTTAATCTCAGAGAGGTGGTGACAGTCAGACAGAAGAAAATAGCATTGTGATTGATTTCCTAAATCTGTTGTTGCTTTAGTTAAGTAAAACCAGATGAGTATATATTAAACTGTTCACTTAGTAAAAATAATAGCTATATAACACCTAATGAATGTTCAACAGTCTTTCAGTATTCAGCATGTAAAGTGAAAGTACTGTATATATAATACAAAGTCATGAGATTGTACTGTGTAAGTCCTGAGCCACCCTGAGTTCTTCACGTTTCCCTCTGAAGAGCCAGACTTTCTTGTATTTTTAATGCACTCTTGAGAAATATTTCTTTCATTTCATTTCAGTTCATATCATGCTAATATGCTAAAAAATGAAAGATGCTAATTGTTCGGTGTTTTTCATAACTCTGGTCACACCTCAGGAAAAACCAGTTACCTCAGAAGACTGGAAACAATCTGGCACAACAGGTTTTGGGTAGAAGCTGTACGAACTTGGTATGAAAAGAAAATGTCAGAAAACAGAGCAGCATATTTACATTTAGGCATTTGGCAGGCGCTCTTATCCAGAGCGACTTACATTTTTATTTCATTATACATCAGAGCAGTTAAGGGTCTTGCTTAAGGGTCTAACAGTGGCAACTTGGTGGTTGTGGGGTTTAAACCTGGAATCTTCCAAAACGTAGACCGATGCCTTAACCACTAAGCTACTCCTGGCATATTAAATCAGAGACCATGTGTTTGCCATTTAATGTTTTTAACATACCTGAGTGGTTTCAGAGGAATGTTTTTGTTTGTTTGTTAAGCCACACAGTGACCTATGACCTATTCAAGCATTAATTTAAGGCATGAACCAGTGAGAAACAGGTGCAGATGATGAACAGATGATCAGGACAGTGATTATTATACTGGTGATGTTAAATGCTGAGTGGTTGGAACAGACGAGAGGGGAAACGAGGTCGCTGATGAGGTTGTTACGTAAACAGCTGATTTTTAAAATGTGTATTTTTTGTGTATTTGCATGAAAGAGAAACAATAAATCTATATACACTGATCGAATTGGATTTTATTTAAGCATTTAAAAGCATTCAAGTGAGTTAGTACATGTTTTTTAAGATTAGAGATTACTATACGATCGCCTCGAGTATTGCATTCATGTAAAGCTCCATGGCCGTGACGAGCTGCTCGTCAACCACACAGGTCTTCGCTACAGCAGTAGGTGTTCACTCCCGGCACACAGAATTCCTCACACGTCCTGAGGAGCTCATCAGCTACAAGGTGACAAAGGAAGATAGTGAGAGCCGAATAAAAAAAGATTACTAATATCCGAATGTCGTATTGTCAATTTAGATCAAATAAACAGAGATTAAAGATGGAGATGGATGATTACGATGCGTTGCGAGTTGTAATGTGTGTAAGAAAAAAGCCAGGGGATAGTTTCCACCATGAGTTTAATTGTTTTTCTAGGACACAACATTGTAAAAAAACTTTTTAAATTTTTTTTTGTCTATTATAAATACATTCATTGTTGGTCTGAAATGTCTGTAAAATAACTCGCATACATAATAGCAGATAAAAACTCAGTCGTCTTCTGTTCTCTTAATGGTCTCAGTTTTTTACGTCACAAAAACACAGTTCACTGCTTATTCCTAAAAAACAAAAAAAGAAAAGGAAAGAAAGACGGGACACTGGCGACTTCTTATATAAATTTACAGGAACGCGTTTCTTTAAAAAAAAAAAACGTTAAAAAAGAAACTAAATCAGATTCAAGAATTCAGCAATGCTGTGGTATAAAGCTTATTATTACAGACGAAAGAGGAGTCTAGGACAGGACTGGGCTAAGTACTTACACGTCACAACAGTTTGGCAGAAGTTGCTGGATGTTGGACAATCTGTGGGGGTCTTACAGTCCCCGTTTTCACAGGTGTAGCATTGCAGAGAATGCACTGCCGAAATTAAATAAATAAAACAAAAAACACACCATTACGAAAAGAAAGATTGTAGTATAGTATGACAATTTTTTTTAAAAAGCTGCCAAGTGTGTTTTTTTTTTTAATTTCAATTGATGTAAAAATGGATCCATTAATACAGCATTATATATATATATATATATATATATATATATATATATATATATATATATTAATATTAATCCATATTAATCCCACCCTCTTTGTTCCGTCTAATTCAAGATTCCGTTTATTGCGCCCTGTAGATTTGCGCCCAAATAAAGACATGAAATTGATGCTCTTACCCGAGGTGGTACACAGGAGCACCAGGATGACGGCACACACTAAAAGCTTCATGATTCAGCTGATCTGGACTCACAGTTTCAAAATCAAGCTTTTTATTCAGTCCGGTCACACCTCGTGAGAAAAACCGGTTACTTTAGAAGACTGTAAGCAATCTGACAAAACAGGTTCTCTTTATAATCTGTAAGAATTTGAGAAGGAATGAAGCAGCACACTCGGGCGCTCGGAAATATATAAACAGCCCAGGACGATGCTTCGCTTAGAGAGAGACCTTGTCCAAGATTTAAGTCATACTTAAAAGACATTTACATCATTTGTCAGACACCCCTATTCAGAGCGACTAACATTTTATTCCATTATGCATCAAAGGAGTTCAGAATTAAGGGCCTTGCTCAAATGCCCAACAGGGGCAACCTAGTGATTGTGTGTTTGAACGTGGACCTTTTGACGTTCTGTAGTCCAGTGCCTATCCCGCTGAGCTACCCCTCCCTGGAAATTTAATATGTTTAAGTACTTTACGTGCGGCACGGTGGCTTAGTGGTTAGCACCACCACCTTGCACCTCCAGGTCTGGGGTTCGATTCCCACCTCGGGGTTTAAGTTCGCAAGTTCTCCCTGTGCTCGGTGGGTTTCCTCCCACAGTCCAGAGATATGTGTGTGTGTGTGTGTGTGTGTGTGTGTGTGTGTGTGTGTGTGTGTGTGTGTGTGTGTGTGTGTTTGCGTGCACTGTGATGGATTGCCACCCTGGCCAGTGTGTACCCCTTCTCATGCTCCAAGTCTCCTGGGATAGGCTCCGGGCCGCCGACTGGAATACGCTGAAATACTCCAGTGTACGCGGTCTAGACGCGATCTAGATGATAAGAGGTAAAATAATCATGTTGCTTCATTACAGGATCAATTTAGATCTTAAATGTTGCCAATGTCATTATTCAAATCCCCAAATTCTAGAATATATTAGATACACACCACTGTGCAAAAGTTTTAAGCCCCCTGATTTCTTTATATGGGACATTAGTTGTTATTTATTTTATTTAATCTACATAATTCAAGATTCAAGATACCCCTACAGCATGCTCGTTAGAGAGAAAAACCAAAGAGTAATTTAATAATGATTAGAATTTATAAATTTTATTATCTTTTTGTCATAGAAACACATCATGTGTATTTGTGCTATTTCTTTGCCTGTGTGATTATGTATTCGTACAGTTGGTTTTAAGATGGCATTATATCGCCTAGATTGTCCTGAAATAAAGGACACGTCTCTCTGTACTGCACAATCCTGAGCCCTATATATGTTTTTTTTTTTTTTTTTTTTATTGGTTAAAATTCTCGAAGATTTGGGGAATACTTGCTGTTTTCAAGATGTGTTACAACACAGTTTAAATAAAACGAAAGTTTAAACACATGCCCACACTAAAAGGAGAAGAAAAAGTTTCGGTGAGAGGTTAACCAAGATACTTTTGATTTCACTAAGCTAAAACACACACACATGTAAACGCACACACATGCACAAACACGCACACACACACACACGCACCACAAATAAACTCGGATAAAATGGGAACCTCTCTAAGGGTCCTGGAAACAAAGTAAACATGGTTTCTTCTGTCATGTCCTGTACACTTGAAGTTCATCTGCTAATACTCTCTCTATACTTTTTGATCAGATTTTTTTTTTTTGTTGATGTTGTTAGATTTTAGTCATCTGGTTCATCTGACCTTTCAGGGTTTTAAAGCACACACACCCATTTAAAACAGCAAATAGTTCCAGTCAGGAAGTACTGTAGGTATGAGGAAGTTTACCAAACAAATACACTATGATCTATACAGTTAATTATTATTAGTGAGATATAATCAGGCATACAGTATAATTTTTTTTTTATGAATAAATTAAAAAGGAGGGAAAATATATAATACCTATGATAAAATGTTGTATTCCTTTGACATTTCTAAGCTCGGGGCTGAATGAGCAGGATTAGCAAGGGCTGTTCAAGTCAAACCAGGACTTTTGATTGTGCAGAATAACAGAACACAGATTTGAGAGTAAAACTTAGCTTCATTTCTCTATATAATCCCCTGCTCCACTAATGCACTTATCCCAGAGCTCACTAGTGTTTGGATACCATCAAAAGGTAGAAAGTTTTACAGTACATCAGATCCGTGATCAGACTGCCTGCTTTACATCTGAAACGCTGGCCTCCCAGGAACTCCATGGAACCACAAGTTGGCGACAAGTTATCGGTCGATTTCCAAGGACTCGCTGATTGTTCATTTACCAGACGTGCAGTACGACCTTCTTTGAAACGTTTGCACAATTTAAATGTTTTACTGCAGCTAAGAGTCACATCACCGTACTGTGCTAGCTGATCTCTGTAAATGTCTGTATCGGCCTCACAAGTCCCGGTTTGACTTGAACACCCATCGTGGCAAATCCTGTTTCTCAACATAGTATAAGAAATTAAAAACATCAAGAGCTGATGTTTGTTTACCAAATTATTTTGAATTCATAATGTTAACTAAAGTCATGGACAAAACCAAAAAGAAAAAAAAAAAAAGGAACAAAAAGGAACAAAATAAGAAACAGAAAGCATGGGGGAAACAGGAATAGAATCCAGATGTTATTATATGAAACTGCACATTTTGTGAACTTATATGTATTGAGCAGTGAATTGATTGGTTGGTGTGTAAGTGATGTGTAAAAACAGGATTAAAAAAATTAAGGTTTTATACAGTATAACTATAAAATGTCATTTTAAAGTAAAATATGTAAATGCGTGTCACATTTACACAGTTACAACAGTCACGTGATTAAAACATAAATAAATCAATTTATAGCTTCATTTAAATCTGAAATAAATAAATAAATAAATAAATAAATAAATACATACATACATACATTAGTTAATTAATTTAATAAATTAGGATTTTGTGCAGAATGGTTGTAAGTCTCTCTAGAGAGGAACAGAAATATCCTGATAACGATATTTTTCTTAACCTACAGTAATGCTTTTAAGTGATTTATAGCCGGTTTATATCACATTTACCCAAAAAACCAACCTTAAATTTCCTGTTCACAAGTGTTAACATTGTGCATGAAATGGTTCAACAAACTAATGGATACATTTTTTTGACATTTGTGGTTTTATTATAAAATACTAAAGCCTAACTATGATTTATGAACATCATTATATCACAGTGACCCAAATTTAATAAAATTCCGACCTGTCACAGTGCCCTAATTCCACTATGATGTCTTTTGGCAACTGTGTATTTTTTACATATTCAACCTTCAGACCATTTATTGATTTCTTCTTGCGCTCCATGATGCCATTGTATTTGATTAATCCAAGTGCTGCTTAATTTTTGTTCAGAAAAAAAAGCACAAAAGATGAATTATGCTAATAACAATGCATACTTCAGTACACACTGATATCCATTTAGACCTTATTTTAAACATAATGGAAGGGACAAAAGAATGAGGAACTGGTGCATCGGGTTAGTATGGCGCTATAGAAGAACTGGACATCAGACGTCTTATGACACTTTAAGTTCTTTAACTTGCCTTCTCAGTTTGACATTAAAGGCTGAAAAAGCTCTTTCAGAAAAAAAAAAAAAAAAAGGGCAGATCCTTTCTGCCAAGCGCAAGAGACGCTCCAGTCCACTCTGGCCGACTTTGTAATGAAGTAGAGTCATTAGCTTGGCAAGAGTGCATTTCTAATTTCAGAAATTAGATTTGAATACGTCGTGCACATTGATGGCATTGAAAGTGCTCTCGGCCGGGGAGCCTGCCTGCGTTTCCTTGGCACGCCGTTTCACTACTTAAAGGAGGAATGCATTCTCAGACTCAGCTTTTTTTGCTCATTTGTTAGTGCTCTCCCACTCTCTCTCAATTTTTTTTAAATGATTGAATTATATGAACAATTGGCCAAGGTGAACAGATAAATCAATCCATGAGCTATATTACAGATCAATTCTGCGACCAAATCTGAACTTGGACCATCTAGAACTATGCAGGAATTCTTTAGAAAATGTAATACCGGTGCTGATTGCCATTCATAGGGGTTTTACTTCACATGGCAATACTGTTATATATGATTGGGATTTTGGGTGGTCATTTAATCATTATTGTCTTTTTTGAAATAAGTTTTTGGAGACTGCCCAGGGAATAAAAAGCTGTCCTGCTAATATTAACCAGAAGATGCTGCTATTGAGCTAAAACTTTCTCTTTAACAAGCGACCTGAAGAATTAAGAAGAGGACTTTCTGATATTGTAAAAGTCTTGTGTAATAGCAACAGATAGAATTATCCATACACAAGGCCACTACACAATATAAGCCGAAAAAAGGAATGCAGTTATAGAAAAATAACCAACAACAACATTGTTTCTAGAAGTGTTTTATTTTTGTAATACCAGACTGTATCGATATGGTCGTGAATCCAATTCTTACGTGTTATAGAATGACATGTCCTGTATATCCACTTGCAGGCACATTAAATACAATGGGACGTTCGAGTCAAACTGGGACTTGTGATGTAATTTCTAGTGAATGAAATCATAAAGGCGGTTCGGCTCTTACCTGCATTAAAATATTTGGACGGTGTGACCATTCTTAAAAATGGTGGTAGCACTGTCGCCTTGCACCTCCAGGATCCAGGTTCGATTTCCATCTCTGGGTGCATGGAGTTTGTATGTTCTCCCCATGCTCGGTGGGTTTCCCCTGAGTACTCCAGTTTCCTCCCACAGTCCAAAGACATGTAGGTTAGGCTAATTGGTGTTCCCAAATTGCCCATAGTGTGTGCATGAGCGTGTAAGTATGTGTGTGTGCCCTGCGATGGATTGGCAATCCGGGGTATACCCTGCATTGTGCCCTAAGTCTCCTGGGATTGGCTCCAGGCCCCCGAGCCTCTCTGAATACAGGATTAAGCGGTATAGACGATGAGTGAGTGAGTCATCAACTTTATTGACGCATCGATCTGTGGGAACTGTGCACACAATCATTCACCAACACCACTTGCACATTACAAAAACTCGGCTTAGAGTTATTGCCACATCCCCCGTACAATACAGTCCTGATCTTGCTCCAAACCTTTTCCACATGTTTGGGCCATTAAATGAGTTCCTGGGAGGCCAGTGTTTCAGACATGAAGCAGGCAGTCTGGTCTTGGCTCCAGTGTACTGAGAAAACTTTCTACTGGTATGAAAAGTCCCGGTTTGATTTGAACGCCCCTCGTATATAAACATCTCCTCTTAGGTAACGTTAGGAAATCTAAAATAACGTACAGCAAGCAAGTTTTTGAATTAGCTGTTATTATAGAAACCATAGCATATTAGAGTCAGTGTCTTCAGGAAAACCTGTAATTCGTAGCTGCATTACGAATTTATAAAACACGACCAAGAAATTTTGCATCACTGTGGAATAATTTAAAAACGATGCTCCACAGCATACAGATAAAATCATGACTTGACCGCATTGTGTACAGTAAGGTTATAAAGAAATCATGATCTTTTCACTAGAATATCTAGAATATTTACTCTGATAAAATGTAAAAAGTGTTTATTTGATTGACAAGCTATCAATATGAATCATGGTGATTGAATATACGGAAAATTCCTAGATACAGTAGATCCCAAGATTATATGGTGCAACACACCTTATAATCTCTGACGATGTTTGACGTCTTGTCATCACTCCATCATCTGAATGCTACACGCTTTAAACATTTAATCACGTTTATCATATCAGGTTGCGCTTTTTAGTTAATTTGTATATTCTCATTATATACACGTATATTTTAACTCACCAGTCAAACTTTAACTGTGACATCTACCATAAAGCTAACTGCATGGTGTTAACTAGCTAGCAAAATGTAAATCAAGGATTTGAAATCATTTTTGGCAACCATTTGTTCAGACACTAAACCCAACAGGAATTTGTCAAAACGTTCTGTGAACATTAACTCGGCGATGTTATAAACATCGGAGCACCACAAGATGTTTTTGAACGTTAAAAAAAACTTTGATGAAAAAAAAAATGGGACAAACATGACCTCGGCCCTACATTGATATGAACAATAATGTCGCGATCACAATCTAATGGTTAATTTATTATCGTCGTCTCTCACTCATCTTCTATACCGCTTTATTCTGTATTCCGGGTCGCGGGGATCTGGATCCTATCCCAGGAGGCTTAGGGCATGAGGCAGGGTACACCCTGGACAGGGTGCCAATCCATCGCCGGGTCAATCGATCATTTTATTTTGTATAAGTGAATTCACAGTAGTAAAAGACACAAACAGTTACTGTATAATTACTAGCCAGTCCTGCAGCTAATCCAACAGCAGGTGATCAACCTGAAGAGACGGTGAAGGAGCCGTGCTGGCTCACTTGAGGTTTTTAAGCATTTGTATTTCAGGAAGGTTACACGACAAGTGCTGGCTGATTCTTTCTGTAAATCAGGCAGCGTTTGCAGAAATCAATATTGCACCATCTGAATGACCGAAGCAATCTCAGACCCGAGCTCTTCTCCCTCAGGGCAGAATGTCTGAGTGGATTCATGAGTCTGCTGAAGGAAAATGATGAACTTTTCACCGCCTCACACGAGGCACATGTTCTGCCCTTGTATCTGAATTGGAACTGGGTTTACCACAGCGAGCCGTGGCTCACACTTTAGTGCTGTAAGCTCTCGGTGTATTTAATCAAATAAGCATCCGGGCGTGAAACCATCCTCCAGGGCTGAGATGAGCGGCTCAAATGGTGGAGAGGATTACCTTATGGATCTCGATTCTTCAAGAAGGGATTGTGTTTTAGGCGATTAGGTGAGGGGTATCACTCGGATCAGGGCTGCATCAAGGAGGGAAATCCGTAGCAGCCATCAGATCTTTACTAAAAGGACAGAATTCAGGCATCAGAATTATCTCCGGAGTTAAACGCTGCAGCACTGCAGGTTGGAACGAACGTGTCTATTTATGCCCATACATTAATACGTACTGAAAAAGGGGCAATATTATACCCTACTGACTTATAAGTTGTCATCATCAAAAATTTTATTTTTGACTCTAAAATGCAATTTTTTTCAATGTCCATTTTTAATGAAATGGTATTTCTTTATTATTAGAGCATTAGTGGGATTGTTTAGGTTTCTCACCTGCCATGCAAACAACATGAGTTTCCAGTTAATCTCCAGTCAGGGCCCCAAACCAGCCACTGGATACAGGACATGCCTAGTGCCAGTCCCAGGCTCAGTTATAGTGGGAGGGTTGAATCAGGAAAGGCATCTGCCTTAAAATCTGTGCCAAGTTGTATGCAGGTCGGATGGTCCACTGTGGTGCCCCCTTGATGGGAGTAGCCAAAAGAATAAGGAGAAGAGCAACATTTAACACATAATTAAAATGTTATGAATTTATTAAATGAATGAAGTAAATATGCCATGGAAATGAGTGGGTTTTCAACAGTTTTGTTCACAGTTAATTTCATCATATTCAGTATCTACCGTAAGGTTGTCAAAAAAAAAAAAATTCCAGTATGATGGCACTAAAACAAACAAACAAACAAACAAACAAACAAACAATCAAGTGCAAGTTATTTTGAAAAGGCAGCATTTTAAAAACATCTTCAAGAGTCAAATAAGAGTGGTGTTCAAGTCAAACTGGGACTTTTATCATGGGATGTTTATAAGGCGTAGTGACATTTATAGAAAACACAATACGATCATGAGACTCTTCAGAAAGTAGGTTTTAAATAAGGCCGTGTGTCCGTGAATGACGATCCCGGCCGAGGTGCCCACTGCAGTTGTTCCCATAAGCATTCAGATAATAACTTAACGTGTTTTAATTGTGGAAGAGACATTTGTCTGTGTGAACTGTGCACACAATCATTCACCAACACCACTTGCACATCAAAGAAACTTGACTGGGAGTTATTGTCACATCCCCGAACAGTCCTGACCTTGCTCTAAGACAGTTCCATATGTTTGGGCCATTAAAGTAGTTCCTGGGAGGCCAGTGTTTCAAACATAACGAAGGGAGTCTGATCATGACTCTGGCGTACTGAGAAAACTTTCTACCTCGATGGTGTCCAAGCACTAGTGAAACACTAGGATAAGTTCATTAGTGTAGCATGGGATTATATAGAGAGAAATAAAGGGAGTTGTGGTCTGCGTTATTCTGACCTTTTGCTCTACGCCAATTAGCGATTATTAGCCTTTACTGAATACAATTGAGTGTGGTAGAGCAGAGAAAATACTAATATATGTGCAGGGCAGTGGGATGAGAACCATTGCTCTACTCTACAATTTCTGTGTTCTTTTGCAAACCTCAACCTGGCTCGCCTTTTCTCAAACCCTGATTCTAGAAACCTGCATCGAACCGTCCTTGCTGTGCACTTTACCCCAGCTTCAGTTTGCGCCCGTGTTTGAAGGTCACTTGATGTCATCTTACGGTTGTTGAGTGACATTTGAATGAGTTTAAGGTCATCCCTTGTCAGAACAGATTTGTTTTCAGCCTCTGCCAGTCTGTAGCTTTGTTGCGCTCTGTGTATGCTGCTTGACCTTGTTCTTGTGTACTGCTTTCTGTCAAATTTTAAGGATGGAAGCAACCTGACGCTCACTACATCCCTGTGCCAGTATTGCCAAGATTTCATTCCCTCAATCAAAATTTGTCTTTTTCGGCTCTTCCGGCATGCTTAGAAGATGACTGGTTTTGCCATCCAGCTGAACGCATTGCACGTTCACATTTTTGTCAGGGGTTTATTGTTGTTTCACGCTAATCTGCACTTTACCTTTACGTCTTGTGTTTATTCTGCATCATATTTTACTCTCCATCTCCTGATTTCACCCTGTTTTAAAGACAAGAGTTTCATTTAAAGGGAGTGGTCTGGATGCTATTAAAAGAAGTCTTGCCAAGAAAAAACTTGGCAGCGTTGAAGGTGTGATCCACACGCAGGTTATTTCAGTAATCTGAATGAGCAGCTGAGTAACTCTGGACTGTATGTGGAGAACTTTCCCAGCTTAAATGATTACACATTGTTTTGAGTTAAGTCAGCAAATCTTAATCTTGAAGTCTCAATAGGCATGTGTCAGTCGGAGGAAAAAAAAAAAAGGACAGATCACTGGGTACAAGCGTCCAAAAGAGTCATCGCCTCGTCTGCCTTTGAACTTTATCCTTTAAGACTGTATTCATGGGTCATGATCCCGGTGACCTTGTGTTCTTTTTTGTACGCTCGGTCGTGACTGGTCGGCAGTAGGTGACCTTTTGTCCTGCTGTTCCCGAGTGTCACATGGGGCTACTGGCCTCTCTGCCCTTCTGTTCCCTTTATGGTTCAGCTTCCTCCTGGCTGCCACATTAGCACGTTAGCCGAGAATAAGCAGCCTGTTTTTTCCTCTGCAGACGCCTGACAAGCCACAGGAGAGCAACTGAGTGCATCTGAATGATGAAAATAAGCAAAAGTCAGTGTTTAAAAGGGGACGCCACATGCAATAAGTGATATTTGCTTCCAAACCATTAGCAACCCATAGTTAAAACACAGTAAAGCCTTCCTTAGAGAGGTTTTGTCCATCTTGCACTCTCTCTTTTCTTTCCCATGTTTCTTTTTTGCCTCTTTCTTTGTCCCACTATCTTCTAGTGGAGTTTCTCGTTTATTAATTACCAGATAACTCCGAAAAAAAAATCCCCGAAGTCATTAGCGTGGCTCACTCTGACCTCCAAGAGCTTCACAGGAAGTTTTTAAAGGTTGCTCGTAATGTAATTATTTTTTAAATGAAGGAAAATCAAAAGAGCAGGAAGAGGAGGTACCAAGCTGAAAGCGCGGTTCAGGAAGGGGGCAGCGGAGTCCAGACAGCGAGGGGCTTTCATACGTGTTTTCTGGAGTGTATCCGGAACAGGCCGGATGAAGGCAGGGCTTTGAGGGAAGGCTGTATCCAGGTGCTCACATTGTACTCAGAGGCCTAATACTCCTTCTGTTCTTTCTCTTCTCTCTTTCTCTCTCTCTCTATTCCTCCATTCAACACCAGTCTAGGGAGGCAGATAGATGTCCCAGCTGCATCCTCTTGGGTCACATGTGCCTGGTTTATTTGTTGGGGTGGTGATGGTGGTGGGGTTTAGGGAAGGGCAGTTAAATTTATCTTAGTGTGTGATTTTATAAACACGCTTCGAGTGTGGTATTGTGGAAAATAAAATACCCTTAGCATAAAACTACAGAGAGGAAAATTTTGTTTAATTCAATGAGAACGAGGAACTGCTTTTTGAAAAATAAATAAATAAATCAAAGAAACAAAACAAAAAAAACATAGTCAGATCTTTTGATGTTTTGTATCATAAACACTACTTTGTCCTGTTGTTTGATCCCAACATAACGTTAAAATAGACCAAAAATAAACAAACAAACAAACAAATGTTTGAACATGGGTTCTGAAAACATGTGCAATTAATACAGTACAATTATTGTACTAAATAAAACAAACATTTAAAGGTTACAGACAGAGTAATCTAATTAGAGGAGAGGCATTCCACGAGTGGTGATACACCACGCACTGCACCACGTTGCCTCCGATCCTCCAGCACTGCTCGCCTCATCCCACCATCTCTCAGGGATCGCGGGCGGCATTCATCCAGGCTCTTTTCTGTTCTGGCACCTAGATGGTGGAATAAACTTCCTCTAGATGTCCGTACATCAGAGACTTTGACTATCTTTAAACGACGACTCAAGACGCATCTGTTTCTCCAGTACTTGGACTAACCCCCCTCCCCCCGAAAAAAAAAAAAAAAAAAAAAAAAAAACTCAGTTGTGTTGGACTAATGGTACTTAGTTATTAACCTAGTTAACCCAGTGTAAGTATGTATCCAATGTTGTAAACATTAAAGCACTTTTTGTAAGTCGCTCTGGATAAGAGCGTCTGCCAAATGCCTAAATGTAAATGTAAATGTGATAATAAAGCATAACAGCACTCAGACATTTAATACGCATCATATAAGTACAACTCCATGTCACAGGTGTTCTAACAATTGTAAATTATACCAACTGTCGGTAAAAGTAGATATATACTACCTGTACTGAGGACAGAGCAGCTGCCTGCCAAAATCCAAATCTTTAAAAACCAAACACAGAAACACTTTCAGTAAGAAATAACTAATTTTATCCTAAACAACTCTTAAAAGCAATTACTAAGTTGTCCCGAATCACCTCTGAACTGTCTGTGTTTTTATTTAGGGCTACAAAGCTAACAAGGTTCTAACACAAGCCTGAATCCCAAATCACTCTCTAACCCCTGATTAAGGGCACTACTTGGTGTGTGGAATAAGGGACGGTACACTCTACATAGCTCACTAGTCTTCCATTTAACACCGTTTCAGTTTCAACCATAGAATCCTGGTAGTTAAGCTGATATTCTAAAGGGGAATATGTTGAAATTCTTCTCACCTTTTGGCTAAATAGCACCAGTAAGAATTAAAAATTATGTTCACGCCTGTTAATTACACTAACTGTCAGTTGCCAGCTCTGCCAGTCGCGGTTAGTTCCGCTAGTCACAGAAAGATTGAGCAAAAATAACTGATTGAATAAAAAAAAAATAAAAAATCATAATCTGTTGATAAATGGTGTTTGTGGCGCTGGTCATCTGACATCATCAGTACTCAATAAGAGATTGTTGACAATTAACAATGATTATGTTTAATTATTTTTACTGAATAAAATGTTTAATAATTAAGACTTGGAAAGCTCTAAACTGCTCTAAAATTGATATATTTATATTTGCAATGTAAAATAGGTGAAAAATAAATTATTCCTTTAGTCAAATATTTATGACTTTTAATTAATAGATTTATTTCTTTATGAAAAGCTTTTTATATGTCTTTGCGCCGGAGACAGCCAGAGCCAGAGGCGTTAGGGTTTTGGGGTTTTCCGTCCATCTGTATTTTTTTTGTATTCTTGTAAATGCAATCTCTCAGAAGCACCATGAGGAAATGTTATATCCAGAAAAATATCTATTTAGACTCAAGGATGAACTGATTATTTGGGTGGTCAAAGTTCAAGGTCGCTTTGACCTAACGTCCATGCAGACTAGAGGTCAAAGTGACCAGGAGTGCCTTAAATGAATTTCTTCAAAACAAATTACCACTTAAACTTTTGGTGGTCAAAAGGTCAAAAGGTCACTGTCAACTTGCATTATCCTATCCATGTGAACACTGTATTACCGCAATGCCTTCAGGGAAGGCACAAATGCCCATTTGGGCTAACTGATTCGATTTTGGACGTCGAAGGCTAATGTCAATGCGACATCACGTCCGTCTCATTTTAAGCACGTTATCACAGGAATGCATGGAGAGCCACTTTTTTAAACTTGGCACAAACTTCCATTTTGACTCAAAGATTAACCGAGTAGGTCAAAAGGTCAATGTCACTCTGATCTCATGTCCATTCGTCCAGTTCTTGTGAAGCGATATCTCAAGAATGCCTTAAGGCAATTTATTTAAAATTGTCACTCGGTTGGAGGGGTAAACTGATTACATGCTGGGGTGAAAGGTCAAGGTCACTGTGACCTCATGTCAATCCCAGTATTTTCACTGTGATATCTCAGAAATGCCTTGTGTTTTACAGTGTTGTGTCTACAGTCCAGTTTGTTGTTAACTTGGAACCCAAGGTACCATAGCTTCAAGCCAACCGTCTTCACTTCCTCTCCCTGGATGACCTCATTGTTGAAAGACTTTAAATCTGAATACACATGCATGCCAACTCCAACATCATTGGTTGACGGAGGTATAAAAACACATGGTGTTAAAGCCAAATTTGTGTTCTTTCATATTTTCTGCCCTTTTGTTCTGTCCATCTCACTTTATTTTTTTTCTTCCTCACACTCCCTTTGTTTCCATTCACTCTCACTCCGTTCCACTCGTTCATTCTCTTCTTTTCATCTCTCCTCTTGCCATCCACTTTGTCTTTCAGTCTCACTCTCACGCTCTCCCTCTTCTTTCCTTTTTGTCTTGGGTTGTGGCCCTCACTCTCCCCTATGATCATTTTCCCCGCTCCATATTTTTAATACAAAAAAAATATATATATATTGTGCTGGTGGTAAAGGGAGTGAATATTGATGTTAAGACACAGTTTAGGATCCTAATCCGAACTTCCCTTCCCTTCTTTCTCCATCAGTGTATGAATAAGCTGAAAACAAGGCATGAGAAGAGGCAGAGTGGTCTGTGCTGAACGCCGTGCTGATGTGTGAGGACAGAGCGCTGATCGATAGACGGAAGCATTAGGGGAGAAAGTGTGTCTCTGAAGCCCAGGCTGTTGTGCTGTGTGTGTGGGCTCAGGCAGCTCGAGCCTCCTGACGCCACACGGATGGACGCACTGGCTGCTGAGGGAGGAAACGTCACACACAGCTCTGCTGCTAATGAGAGAAAGTCAGCCAAGCGTTCTGCTCAGCACAGCACAACAGACACTGTTTAGTCTCTCTCTCGGACTCGCACTCTCTCTCTCTCTCTCACACACACACACACACCTTCTTTAGTGATTCATAAGAACAGTTAGGCTTTTGTAAACAAACTGTATATAATGTACATTTAACTGCACATGTAATATCTTCAGAGCTGGCCATGTCACACCCTTCTGTCCTCTAGAGAGACGTTTAACCGCTCAGGACCGTTAAAGAGGAGAAGCTGCTCATTTCCTGCCCTGCTGGTGACCTGCAGCCGCGCTGATGTAGGTGTGAATCAACATGACCTTGTGTGACCTTTACTGGTTCCTGCTGATGCCTGGATGAGCTGTTGAACATTTTTAGCGGGTTTTTAACCACAAGCTCTCGTGGTCTCTCTCTCTCTCTCGCCCATTATTCTTTAAAGGTGTTAAAATTTGTAATGTAATGGGTTAATATTATTAATTAATTTCAAAAGAAAACTGGTTTGTATACATAATCATAAAGCTATACAGTATACACAAACACACAGTATATAAAGTTAAACAAGGCATATAACATTTCAGTATTAAAACCATGCTTTTAATTGTTTAAGCACATGTCTTACATAAATACCAGAGCACCATATTTCCCAGGAGTCTGCTTAATCAGTAGTTTAATGATTTTCACTTAAACACAAAGGATTCTGCAATTACAGATTAAACGTTCTCATAAATGGGTCATAAAATAATTATATTAAAGTAGTCCTGAACATGCAATCCAGATTAAAAACCATGATTCTGATACAGAACTTTAAGTTGTCCAGTATGTCTAGAACAAGAATTTCAATTTAATTAATCATGAATTCTGATTGATCAGAAGATGTTGATTAATTTTTTATAAACAACTGCGACTCCAAATATCTATTGAGTGAGGATGTTTCTATTAATTCGTATTTCTTATACTCTATTCCTTAGTGTCTGTCATGTCTGTCTCTATGTCTGTATGTCTGTCCAGACGATTTTGTTACAGCATCACACAAAACTGGCTGGACAGAATTTAATGAAACTTCTTTGCAGTCCATCAGTATTTCCCTGAAGTTACATCTGCACCATAAAATCACCATAAAATCAAAGAGACATTATGAGCTGTTTTTTGCCAGATACAGCGCTTTTTCCCCTCAAAGTGGGCGTAGATATACACATCACTTAACAGACCCAATCAACGCGATAGTTTTGCGGAACACACAGAAACAACTAATGCACCTACAAAACGCCCAAATCCTCACAAAAGCCAAAGAATCGCAAGATACAGCCTGGCTTACTAAAAATAAAAAAAAATTGAAAACTGAATAGTTTAAAGTTTGAAACCAGTGTGTCTCATATGGTCTGAAACCACGGTGCTAATTAATGTGGAACGCCATTATGAGATAAAACACGGGTCATTAGAGCAAACAAATCAAAACGTTGAATAAAAGTGATGCTATAAACAGTCATGTGCCGGATTTAATGATCGACAGTAAACAGGGAATGGGTTTGGCTGAAAATGAAAGTACAACTTAAGCATAAACAAGATGTAAGAAAGTCAACCTTACAAAAAAAAAACCTTACCTCCAGAGTTGGGGGTGTGAATCTTGCCTCTGGCTTGTGTTTTATGTTCTCCTCGCGCTTTGTGGGTTTCCTCTGGGTTACTCCGGTTTCCTCCCACAGTCCAAAGACCTGCAGATTAGACTAACTGCCATTCCCAAATTGCCCATAATGCATGAATGTGTGTAGGTGTGTGCCCTGCGAGTGATTGGCCCACTGTCCAGTGTGTACCCTGCCTCGTGCCCCATGTTTCCTGGGTTAGGCTCCAGACGCCCCTGCAACCTTGTATACAGGATAAAGCGGTATAGACGATGAGTAAGTGAGTGAGTGATTTCAAATCGGCAGCTTGTTGCCCCTTAGTAGTAGCAACCCTCCAGAGTTGGGGGTTCGAATCTCACCTCTGGTCTCGGTGTCTTCTCCTTATGCTCGGTGGGTTTCCCTTGGGTACTTCAGTTTCCTCCCACAGTCCAAAGAACTGCACTGTAGGCTAATTGGCCTTGGTGTGTGTGTGTGTGTGTGTGTCTAGAGTTCCCTGGGATATGCTCCAACACGCCACCTCACCCCACTCCCTTACACAGGATGACCAGTATAGACAGTGGGCTGAGGAATGAATGGAGATTTCTAAATTCCTGCAGGGTAAGAGCAATAAAACACTTCACGATGTGCTATTAAATCAACTTCATAACAGTAACAGTATTTCTCAATCACAACACCCTGTAGTCGATTACATTAAAGTTTCCAGCGTTTTATTTATTACTTATAAATGTCCAGATTTGTTTTTCTCCTCCACTGAGAGGATGCAGACCCGGAGAGAAGGCCAAGCCGAGAGAAAAGAGCTAAAAGAGGATGAGGGGGAAGTGCAGGTACGGCGGCTACAACGTCTCCTTGAGGATCTTAGTCAGCGCACTTCATCACAAATTCCTTTTCATCTCTGCGTCCTCGGCTTCCATCAGCTTTCCACGCTACAAACGCGCTCTACGTGATCAGGATGCACCTGCCGGCGGTGGGAATTTTTTTTATCCACAGTCCTGAGTTTGAATGTCAGTGACGTGCATTGTTTTTGCATCCTTTTACCATCAAGGTCATTGTGTCCTCCCACGAATCCATAAGAGACTGGCCTCATTATTGAGTAACAAAAGGCAGTGCTGCAATAACCTAATTATCCTTGGCATGTATTAGATAAAGGGCCTTAATGCCTGCTTTCCTACAAGAGGCCTGTTGAAAAAGGAATTTGATTTCCCAGAATACGGCTCGGCCAGATCTTTCCTCGTGTTAATTGGGTATTTCGAGCATTGGGGGTTTCCAAACGCAGGGGATGACTTCTCGAAGTGAAGAATCTGTTGCCGAATCCCTCTCCCGGTCTCGCTGAATATTAATTCATGACATAAATCAGATCGTGAGTCAATCAGGAGAATAATGAAGGCATTCATTATGGGCTTGACATCATTTTGGATAGATTTAGAGCTGTAGTATTTTCATAAGCCTCTTTAGAAACACCCTTACCTTCTTAATCGGCCTCAGCAAGTGTGAATTATTTTGTTTTGAAACATGTTGAAGAGATGGACAAGCAGCCAACTCTCAAGTACAGTTAGATCCATTTCCAACTCTCACAAGTACTATGTGCCCCAAGGGCATATTTTGGCATCATTTATGATGACATTAAGGCGAATGCACTTAGGCCATACCAAACGATTTTGGTTTTAAGCCAAAGTCAACCTAATGAATGAACAACAGAGACGAGCATCTAGCAGAACCTATCGATCGACTTAAGTGTCCCAACGCTTGTACTTTAAAAAGAATCTTGGTGTATCGCTTTAAATCTGTCTTCAAAAGAGTGCGAGCAAGTGCAAACGCGAGTAGATGAGAATGTGACTGGCTTTTCATGCAATTCTCAAGAGCAGATGCTTCTACTAGCGGCAGACTGTAGCTGTGAGACGGCGATGACAACAATGATGAGACATCTCAAGAGAGATAAGGTTGGGGAAAAAAGAAAAAAGAAACACACATTACAAGACATGCTGTAACCATATTTTTTTCCTCTCCAGCATGAAGATGCTCATGGCACATCTACAAACAAACCAAGGCAAGTGGAACTGCTTTGCTGCTTGGTTTTGATTTGGGAAAGTTTGTTTGTAGTTTGAAGTTTGTAGACACCTTAACATCATGCTTATATGGTATGTCCTTGTTAAACATCTCAGTACCATTACAGATGTATTCAAACTTTCCTGGGAAGGCTTTGTGTTCATTCAACCATGGGAGCATTAGTGAGATGAGAAGAATCGACAATTCCAGTTCGTTCTAAAGAAGTTCCATTAGGGTTTAAACCTTGGTCAGTGCTCAGTGCAGGACAGTTGAGTTCCTCCACTTCCAACCCTTACACACACACACACACACACACACTCCTTCATGCATGAAGCTTGATTTGTGCACAGGGGGGACTGTCATGGTGGAATAGAAGGGAAGGAAAACCATCCATGATCTATACATCTTATCCTTTGGAGGGTCATGGGAAGGGGGGCTTGGCCACAAGGTGGGTTGGGATCACAAAGCACACGCATGCATAATCACGCACTATGGGCAATTTGGAAACGTCATCCAACTTAAGGTATGGATTCCTTTGGACTGTATGGGAAAAAGGATTACCTAGAGTAAACCCATTAGGCTCTACATACAGAGACTAGAGGTGAGATTTAGACCCTCAACGCTGAAGGTGCTATAGGCCATACTATTGTGTTGTTAGGTGGGAACAGTTTGGAAAAGAAAACCTCAAAAAATCTTAAACCAAACACTGAATCATTTGAATTCAAACAAAGGGGCAATTTACAACACAGTATATAAAAATGTGGGTTAAAAAGTAGTTTTTACTCCATAAATTCTCTTGCTTACCATAAACATAGATCAGACTGTGGCATTAGATTGGTATCGGGATCCCATGTAGAAGTCGGTGCTCAGATATCATACTTTACATTTAGACATTTGGCAGACGCTCTTATCCAGAGCGACTTACATTTTTATCTCATAACACATCTGCGCAGTTGAGGGTTAAGGGCCTTGCTCAAGGACCCAACAGTGGCAACTTGGTGGTTGTGAGGTTTGAACCTGGGATCTTCCGAACCGTAGTTCAATGCCTTAACCACAGAGCTACCCCTGGCCTACTTGCTGGACAACAAAAGGTCAAATCCGGATGCTTGCAAGGTGGCGCCTGGGTCAGTGTGGTTTAAATGACTAGCTTGTTTATTTGGGAAATGAAAGCAATCGAATGCGCTAGAATATACGTTGGTGAAAGGAGGAGGATGGATAGGATGGAATGCGATTGGTCAGCTTTTTTTGCACAACTTAGGGCCTGTCCACACGGAGACGCGTTTCGCTGTATACGTATACATTTTCTATCGTATTGGCGTTTCGTCCACACGGATCCGGCGTTTTAGGAGACTGAAACCGCTATTTTTTGAGACCGGGTCCCAAAGTGGATAAATCTGAAAACGACACCCTTGCGTCTTCGTGTGTACAGCCAATCCGTATATTTTGTAAAACGATGACGTCATCACATCACGTCTCGGCTGCGTCACACGTAACAGCAACAACAATAATGGCGGACTACATGATTGTGTTTGTTTTGCTACAAAGCCTACTAGCTTTATTACAGCAAAATCTACTGTTATGAGCAACAAGCGATAATGAACAACACCATTTTGGTTCGTATACAGCGCGAAGGTTATGCGCATGCTTAAAGTCTTCTTCTCCGTGTATAGTGTATCTCTATGGCAGAATTACAGCGCCCCATACTGGTCTGGCATATATACTACACCGTTTTCATTGGTTTCGTGTGTACGCAGATATTTCTTGAGACGACGTTGTGTTTACGAAAAAAAATTATCGGATAGGGAACGCACCGGCTTCGTGTGGACTAACCCTTATTGAGATTTGTGCAAATGCTTCTTCGCTACCATTACTGAGAATGCATGAAGCATAAACTTCTTTTTCTGTTACACAATCTGAATTTTTCAAATGCAAATACAAACAATAAAAAAAGAGTCTATAAAACATCTCATCACTTATTAAAAATGTCACCATATTAATGTCTATACATGTTTTTTTGCTCCACAGTACAAGTCCCTGTGCAGGCTGTTACTATAGAAACGAGATGATCTAGTCTCTGTGCATTTTCCCCAGGTTTAAAGCAAATAAGGAAAATATGGCTCAGGGGATTAAATCAAGCCGACACTCTCTGGTTGCCTCTCTTATGCCATGACAGGTGACCTTCCAAAAGATCAGCACTTTAAAGGACGTAACGTACACACCGTGCAGGCTGCTCTCCCCCAACATCTATAAATGTGGTTTTGCCTGTTGGCTGGACGCATTGTATTTTCGAATCATTTTTTATTGCTTGTAATAATTTCATAGAGCCTGGGCTTCATTTTCATCATGTAATGGCCCACTGTTGGGGCTTCTCTTAGTGCTTGTGCAGCAGTGCTCAGGATCAATAAAGATGCAGCTTGTATGTTTCTATATAAGACCTGATTCATAGGCAAAAGGATTTGACTTCTCTGAACGAGTCCTTAAGGTGAACAAATCGGCATCAGCCACTGCACCATGCACTTATTTTTCTCTTTCTTTCTTTTATTTTTGGTATGACCAAGTTTTGCTCTGCACTCACTCATTCGCTCTTCAAGGGTTATTGTTGAATCACTTGAATCGAGACAGATACGTGCCTCTTCGTCACTGAGTCAGCGTCTGAGTCTGAGAATACTCTGGGTCATGCTCGAGATAAGTGCTCCTTAAACATCTGTGAATTGTGCAAGTCTTATTTGCAACCACATGCAGGCTGAACCTGACCCCTGCTCTGTGAGTCAGTGAATCCGTTTTGGTCGTGACTGGGATTTGTGCCTCTCTCGTTCAGCAGGTCAGTGTTTAAATCAGTGAATCATTTTGACCATGACCCGATACTTATTCAGTGGATCAGTGAGTTCAAAAAGACCTGTGTGCATTCATTCACTCAGATAGAGATTTCTAGCATTGCAGTGCATGCACCAGAACAACACATTAGTTCGTGTTAAATAAAATTCTCTTAAACATGATTGCAAAACATATTATAAAGTAATACAAGGTATTAACAGACACAACATGCTTGTCTGCCTTCGGATCTCTTTTCTCTTTGATCCCAGCTGGTGTCTAGCGCAGGATGATGGCCCGTAGCCAGTACATTCTTGTAGGTGCCGCTGGATTCTGGACGTTGTGCAGGACATGCTTCCATTCCTGGCGGTCAGTTACTAAGATCCTGGTGTCATTTATATTGAGACAATGGTTGTTCATATCTTCTGCCATGTTCTTGTGCCAGGTTTTCTTCGAGGCCACTCGCTGGACCTTCCATCTTGGAAGGGGGGGGGGGGAGGGGAGGGAGTGGGGGGAGTTCACTGATGCGAGTGGAGTTGGTGCAGTAGTTGAGTGGTGTACAATCGACAGACATGACCAAGCCACTGCAGTCGTCGTTTTTGAACGTGCTCTTGATGGTTGCCTGGTAGTTGAACCCCCTCATGGATGACTTTGTTTCTAACAGTCACAGATGGAAATTCTGGCGCAGGAATTACATTTGAAAAACCTCAAGCTTTTTAAGATTGGACTTGTGGAGGACATATGTCTCAGCTCCATAGAAGAGTATTGGAAGAATGAGAGGTTCTGCTTCTTCCATAGGCACCATTTGAGTGATGCGAACGACTGCCTGTCCAATTCTGCTGTGGTCGTCTGCCGGGGATGCAACTTTCTTCTCTTGAAGCTGTGACCCAAGATACTTAGAATTTTGACACCTGTTCTATCTGGACTCCTGACATGTAGACCATGACTTGTGACCCACCAGTTGCAATTGCTTTAATTTTCTCTATCTTAGTTTTAAGCCCACAGGACTGTATGGTATGGGTAATGTCATACTAGATCCTCCTTTGGATGACACAATAAACACGAGGGATTTTATTTGTAGAAATTGTACAGCATACAGTGCTCATGAAATATACTGTGCTGTAAAAGTTGTCCATGTTTTCATGGCTGGACATGCTAGCTAGTTTGTTGGTTGATTGTTTTGGTCTGTGACGCAGTAGGTCAAACAGGAATACAATACTAACAAGCTGAAGGGGTCTATCATCTATCGCAGTGGAGTCAGACATGCTTCGGTCAAAAGAATCAATTCTCCTGTCGTGTTTGTATAATGGAACAAGGACAGTAGTCCAATTATGGCCTAGTCAAGTTATAACCACAGCTCAACTTAACTGTGCATGTAAACAGACTGAATGATGCAGGAAATGGTCCTCTGACACTTGGTCTGCTAAAGCGTCTGCTCAGGTCCTTTCCAAAAAAAAACCCTGCATCACACCATTGATTTTACTGCAGGAGGTGGAGATGCTGGATGTGATGGACATGATGGAGATGAAGGAGAAGAAGCAGATGAGGAGACCATGGGCCTTCCTGGCTCATTAAATAGTGTAACAGTGAGCATGTGGAGGACCTGACAACTTTAAGTAAAAAGTAGAAGGGTTTACAGAGCAGTTTGGCTCTGAAAGTATAGAATTGTTTGGCTGTGAGCAGCAGAGATCAACAGTTCCTTCTCATTTAAAGACAGCTGAATGTCTAGCAGTGTCAGACATTTTTTTTTTTAATTGTTTAAATTTGCACGTGAGCACCCTTCTGCATCACTGGTCTAAACGCTACCAATGGGAGAGTAGCAGAGGACGGTGTGAAACTTAAGACTGCTACAGTAGTGGGAATTAGTAAAATATACAGTAGTAAATGCAACATGCTTGATAGAAAAATCTCCTAATTCCTGCAAGAATGTTTGCGGTAATGTGAACCTGCATTCTGCACAAGCTTGTATCTTGCTTGATGATGACTTAAGCAGAATGCATTCTTTTATTTTTCTTACTTCGTTTTTACTCTTAAGGAGTAAAAGGACCATCTCATTCGACATAAATATTAAATGAATATTACAATTAAACAAAAACATTAATATAAAAAAAAAAAAAAACCTTCTTCATAAAGGCTGAAAATTTATGAAAGACATTCTGGGAAGTAATGGTGCGTTCAAACAATACATTCGTTGCCTTCAAAGACACCAATAGATTTGTTTAGGATCAAAAGATAACATTGTTGTTTAGCAACTGGGAAACACAGACACCAAGTGTGGATGCCAGCTAATGATTAAGTCTTTAAGTCTTTTGTATGGACAATCTAAAAGGCACAGTGTCCTTGCAAACAAGACCCAGCTGTCAGGAATATCATTATTGATATGATTATAAATTACTAAGACTTGATTAGCATTATTAAAATGATGCAAATTTTAATAATTAACATCACACATCTGTTGTTAACATGGAGTCTTTACCAGGCCCTTACACATGCACAACTGTAAACATTTGTTATGTTTAAGTATGTTTTTACAAAAAGTTTGGAAGTGAGAACGATAATCATGCGAGTTCTTCAACTTGAGAGTGTAAAAGATTTTCAATAACAAAAAGATAAGACTTTTGTAGTATGCAGTCCATCATCTGCATGCACTCCAATGTGAATAGAGATTTTAACATGGCCATAGCAGCTCCAATCCACCAACACGTCATGTCCACACAATGTGGCCAAACAACTAAATATGCACTGCCTGCCCCAAAAGAAAAAGAAAACTGTTTCAGAATCATTAAATGAGTGGTTTGCATAATAAAAGAAAAAAAAATATTTAGTTGAATTGAGTAACGTCCAAGACATTGTTAAAACCTAGAAGGAATGTGCTAAACTGAAAACTTTGTGGAAGACATGCGGCTACAAAAAAGAAGTTCACTTGAATCCACTTGATAACGCATTATGAAAAGTCTGGAAATCATCGTTTTGTTTAATAGTGAACACAATGTGATGAGAATTCACAGGATCAGGACTAAACAGCTGTGTGTCCATAAAAAAAACACTTGTTAGTGAGACTCATCAGATAAAAAGGCTTCAGTTTGCCAGGGAGCATGAAGACGCGTGATGAGTTCAGATTGAGCCTAGTCCAGAGCGATTGGCATGTCAGGGTAAAAAGGGATGAACTGATGAACCCATCATGCATAGTGTCCACTGTACAAGACTCTGAAAGCAGTGTTATGATCTGGTGTTGATTCAGTTGCCCAGGAGTAGGCTCAGCAACGTTACTGTATGCGGCAATAAAATGTAGTCAGCTGAGGACCTGAATGTATAGTATATTACAGGAGTTAGTCTGTGAAAGTGTGGCTCTCGGAGTATAAGGAATTTTTTTTTAACACATAATTGGTCACCACATTGCACACCATAATCAAACGTCAAGATGGTCAAACAAGATATTTGAGTGCGTGACTTTTTTTAGCCAGGCAGTGTGCAGTATAAGCCTACAGTACAAACCTTCTCCCAAAAAAAGTAAGTCTCCAGAATGTTCCATTTAGCGTTTTACTCCAGCAAAAAAAATGTATTGGGCCAAATGTGATGAAGTCAAAGTGTATTTCTTTGGCAATTTGTATGCCATTCTTCACCACCCATCACCATGAATTGACCTTCCTGTTATCAAAAGAATAAACTCCTCTCAGGCAGTGTAAGATTGTCATTGACCTCTAAAAAGGCAGTGACTAATCTAAGGAACCTCCACCAAATTGCATATAGAACCTGAATGCTAATCAGGCCTTAATTGCAACCTAGTGTGTCTACTGGAAAATGCAGTGCTCTGCGAATGACAGATGCTTGATCCTGATCAATACCAGGCATGCTACTATCAATTGCTAAATCAATACTGTTTTACTCACGCTCCCAATCTTCATGTTTGCTGCAAATGAGGTCTCTAACAGAGTAGGCATGGATGAACAGCTTGACCAGTTACTATTTAACCATCAATCGATCAATACCGCAATTTCCTGTGATGAGGAATAGGGTTTTTTTTTTTTCACAATACTGGTTAGGACATGAACTAAAAATCAATAAACGAATAGAAACTTAAAAACAAAAATCAACAAAATATTCATGATGGCTAATGCAGAATTTATAGTCATCTCCCAAACCAAAGTCAGTTAAATGGCTTTTAATGCGTCAGGTCATTGCTGGCACAGGATCCTCTGTAGCTTTTTTGAGCCAGTAAATGCCATCTGTGACTGATGGAAAGACATGAGCTGTGAGTGCATTAGCAAGCCGTATGCTGAGGGGGTGGAGGACTAAAGTGTTGCGTTAGGCCTGCACCTAGCATCCAATAACCATTTAACGGCATGATGCAGAGCAGCCGAGAGTTCATGCAGACAGTCTGAACACCGATGATGGTCAGAGAAATGGAAAAAATATATATTTTGTTTTATTTTATTTTTACCCATTTTCCTGGACATGGAAAGAAAAAAGGAAGAAAATCTACATGAAACTTGTGTCAGTAAAATTTAAATGAAATGCACAAAATAATTAGTAAAGATAATAAAGGTTTACTAATTTTGGTGTACGGATAAAAAAAATGTTTGGTCATAAAAATTTTACCATGATGCCCCAAAGATCCACAAGTAAAACCTGTGATGACATAAAAATTTATTTCTCTGTCAATTTGTATGTCATTGTACACATCATGAAGTGACCTTCCTGTAGTCCTCAAAAACTACATGAAACTTGTGTTAGTAAAGTTTTTAAGTAAAATGCACAATGCTATGTTAAGATTAAAAAGAAATACAAATATGGATACATGTTACTAATTTTGGTTTAATATGGTTTACATAGGTTTATACCATAAAGCATCAAAGGTCCAAAGAAAAGTTTAAAAGACAAGAACTCAGTTGAGCGAAAGTGTTTATTTCAACCAAGTTTAACTATAGTAAATTTGTATTTAAATCTAAATATACCATATTTCTAACTCATAAAGGTTATTTAATCTAAGACCAAACTTTCCTGATTTATTATAAAAAAACTATGGTGCCAATATTTATTATATCTGCAGATCTAGGTTTATAGCAATGTTTGTCCATTTTGTGGGTTTACCAGGTAACAAAATACAGGCCTGGCAAACAATCTGAAATAGGACGTGAGGCATGAATCAAAATTTGAAAACACTGTGCAGAGAAAACAGCTCACAATGGCAACGGAAAGTTGCAAAACAGATCAAAGACGTGTGAAACGTTTAAATACGTGGAGACCATGAGTCTGAAACAGGAAACAGGTGCAGTCGCTAATCAGGTGAGAGCGACTGATGTAGTCTCCGGACTGGAGTGGGACATGGAGTTGTGCAGTGAACTTGTGCAGTAAAGTTTTATATTGTATTTATAAGAAAAAGTCAAATTAATTTTAAAAAGTCATCATGGTAACTGCGATATCTCAGAAAGTTGTACTGGTAGATTATTTATCACAATATCAGGATTATTTCATATTATATATTTCTATCTAAATCAGGGTCTCCAAAACCAGTTCTGGAGGGCTAGTGTCCAACACAGTTTGGTGATTCTTCATCTCAAACACAGCTGATTTAACTTATCTGTTAATTACTAGGTTCAGTAGGTGTGTTTAGGTGTTGGTGAATTACAAACTGTGCTGGTCACTGGCCCTCCAGGACTGGATTTGGACACCTTGATCTAAATAATATGGCACATTGACCTACCACATTCGTAAAAATAGAAATAAATACAATGGTCACCATTGGCCTCCATGGTCTGTAGCTGGCCTACAGAGGTTCCTTGATGGATGGATGGATCTACAGGATAAAGACTAGAAACATGCTGTACTATTTTTGCTCTATTGCCAGTAGATTAAATGAGGAAACTTAATATAGACTTTCTACTGAATCTTTTTGACATGTGGTTGTGATATTTTGTGTCTGCTTGATAAGGATGTCTGGAGGGGTTTGCCTGTCGACTTTGATCGCACCTTTGCTTAGACCTCCTGCATCAACTTCACTTAATGTCCAAGATAGACTTCTCACTCTGCGTATCTTATGCAGCTATACTCGTCTCTGGCATGATGCAATGCTTTGACATGCCTGTGAATTGGCACTCCTAAGTGAAGGAGAGAAATTTTGTAATCGCAGGAGTGAATAAATAAATAAATAAATAAATAAATAAAGTTTGAACCTTGCAGAATTCAAAGGGAGAGAGGTGGGGTGGGTGCACTCTCAGTTCCTTACAAGTCTGGACTCACCTTGAGCACGAAGTTATTTTCCTGGAATAATAACGAAGGCCGTGGCAGATAAGGAGCTCTCTGGACAAGGACAAGTTTGAAAATCATGGCGTGCATGTACGCGGGTCTGTTGAGAGATCGCCGCTGGTTTAAATTGCAAAGATGGCTGTCAAAATGAATGAGGCGTCTTCGGCGTCTCTTCTGCTTGCCTTTGAGATTTGCAGTAATTACTCATTGAATGAGAAATGGAGGAACGGGGGGCATCAAACAGGCTGCTGACGCTGTCATATTTTTTCAGCAATAACTGTAGTTTCTCACCGAGCCTCTGAGGTGACATGGTGGTTGGTTTTTAACTAGCTGTGGCTACAAATTATGTACTGAGGCCATGAGTTAATTTCCTAGGCATTATTTGGCTAAATATGATCTATTTAGCATGAATTTATTATCTCATAGCTATTGTATACTGTATTATCCTATGGCTTGTTTATATTATTTTGTATCTTTGATATGATATTTATTATCTCATGGTATATCTCATGTTATCTTGTCACCATAAAATACTATATAATAGCTCTAATGTTCAATTTTGTGGCATCAACATTTTATCTTATAGTCCTAAAATAATATTTTGAAGTCTCAATATATTATCATCTTGCCACATTATCTCATCTCTGCAATGTATTATCTTGTGGCTTCAATATATTATCTCATGGGTGCAATTTACTGTTTTATCTAATGCATTCCTGTGACCTTCAATATATTATATTATGTCCTTAATTCTTGAATGGCCCATGTCCCCACAATATTAGACATTATCTCATATCCCTAATGTATTATCTTGTGGCCTTAATATATTACCTCATGGGTGCAATGTATTACTTAATGCATTCCTGTGACCTTAAATACATACTGTAATATCACGGTATGTCTTCAATTCTTTACTGGCCTCTTGTCCCCACAATACTTGACATAATCTCATAGCCCTAATGTATTATTTTCAATATATGATCTCATGGCATCAGTGAATTATCTTGTGGCATCAATTTGTCTTGTGGCCACAATATATTGTATAGTGTTTTGGCATTGTAGCTTCAATATATTATCTCATAGCTATAATGAACTATCTCATAGCCTCAATATTAAATAAAAATATATTATCTTATGGTATTATCTCATGGTCAATGTATTATCTTGTGGCACTATCTTGGGGCCTCTCTTTATTATCTTGTGACCATAAAATACTATATCATAGTCCTAATGTACTCAATATATTATCTTAAAGCTCTACTGTAACATGTCTGGTCTCAAAAAATCATCATTTGACCACCATACATTATCTCATAGCCCTAATTATCTCATGATCTCAGTGAATTATTTTGTGCAATTAATTTGACTTGTGATGACAATACTGTATATTGTATAGCATTATAGCCTTGTAGCTTTCATGTATTATCTTATAGCCCTAACGAATTATCTTTCAATATATTATCTCACATATCTCTATATATTTCAATATATTATCTCACGGCCTCGGTATATTAATTGTGGCCAATGTACTTTCTTGTGGTCTTAATGAACTAGCTTGTGCTCTTACTGTATATGTTTTATCTTGTGGCTTTAACACATTATCACATAGCCACAGTGTATTACCTCAAAATGTTAGCTCATGGCATCTTGAAGCCTCAACATACTGACCTCAATGTCTTAATTTGTGGCATGAATATATGATATTCTGGCCATACTTAATTATTAAAAAAATACCCATCGTGTCACTTTAGAGTCTCTGTCCTTATGCAGTCACACAGAAGTGCACATATTTCTGCTAAAACCAGAGACTAAAGCCATCATCGAAAGACTTTCATGTTCTCGGCTGCGTATCGATCAACGCGGGGATGTAGGAGGTACAGGTGGAACACAACCTATATGACCTCTGATGATATTCCTTCGAATTATATTGTATTAGAGAGGAAAATGATGACGGCTCAAAAAACGGCACATTCGAGTCCAATAGCTGACCCATGTAAAAACCGTGTGTGTAGACAGACGAGGAGATATAAGCCTTTTTTGCTAGACAGAGCGAAAGAGAGGAAGAGGGGTGTGAGAATAAAGGGCAGTGCAAGGTTGCTGACCTGCAGATCATTCTGAGGCTTGTGTTTCAGTGGCAGGCCAAGGTCAGCCTACTTGGTTTACCTCTGTGGTTTCATCATCTGTGTTTTATTTAGTATCACAAACAAATTGAGAGATAACCTTAAATAGACATCGACAGAAGCGCTTACCTGATCCAAATGTCACCGTTTCATTTTTCTTCGAGCTGACGTTAAAAAGGCAGCTGCGTTATATGAGCTGTAAAATGAAATAATCATAGAGGGGAATCATTTCGCAATGAGAATAAAATTAATTGCAGTGAATAGGGTGGTTGGATTTATGATGTGTAACCACAAGGGTATAAATACCTGCCTTTTTGTCCTTTACACTATTAATTAGCTCTATTGTATAAACCCATCTGAATTGGAATCATATTTTATAGATCATAAACTCTACATAGATTGTTGTTTGTCTGTTTGTTTGTTTTTCTTTTAAAATATTTCTGTACTTATTTTTCTAATTCAATCTATTAGTAATTGACATAATTGGAATCATTCACTATTCAAGACTTCCATTATTTCCTTCTCATAGAGCAGGTTTATGAAGCTTGTCCATCATTGCCCAAGCCCATTTCGGTGTTAATATATTATGAAATTCTTTTGCAAATGCTGCACTATATGCCCACCTACTTCACCCGCCCCACCACCACCACCACAATAGAGCATTGAAACTCATAATAGGGGAGGTGTGATGCAGCCAGACAAATGCAGCATCGTTTTTTGTTTTGTTTTCCCCCACATTTAATTCTTTTTTTCTCTCTCTCTCTTGGATACAAGTCGAAATTATTAAACACAAGTTAATAAAATTTGCCCCTTTCTGGCATTACAGGTGTTCCTAATAAAGTGGACAGTAGGTGTATTTTGATCTATATCATAATATATAATTGTAATTAGTCTTGTGATTTAGTTGTTCATATACTAACATAATTTTTTTTAAATTTATTTTAAGTGATGTTAATGATAACAGTTTTTGATAGTTAGTGCTGCTTTTGTTGTCACACGGTGATCAGTGATCCGCTCAGCCTGAATTTAACATCCGGATACTCAGAAAACAAGGCATCCCTACTGTTCCGAAATGTCATCGTCCTCTACACATCCTCATAACTATCGCTATAAGGTCAGAGGACACTAACCTTCTGTTCCATCATGGCAGAATAAGGCTGGATCTGCAGTGAAGGATGTCATCTTGTATGAATGCCAGAATGCCCGGACTGCCTCCCGCTGTTTTTGTAATGAGTAATCAGGCCAGCGGTATGTCAATAGCTGTGTGTTAACTGGCATGACCCACCCTGAACTCACTGCCTGACAGTCCAAATGCAGTTCTGGTAAGCTGATTAACCCTTCTCCTTTTTGCACTCCATTATCTTAATGCCCTTATCTCTTCTTCCTAGTAAAAATACACATTGGTCTAGACCAGGCCTAGACCTCAGACAGGATGTCCCTCCTTTAAAGCGTTATGGTCTAAATTGTTAGATTATTTATTTAATGCTAGTTTAAAAATGCCCTGTTATGTTTTATTCTGGTTTCGACATTGTCTCATGCTTTATGCAGGTTAAAAGGCCCTGTTATGTTTTATGCTATTTTAGAGGTTAGCTAGACGTTTATGCTAATTTAGACATCAGCTCATTTCAGATTCATTTCATGTTCTATGCTAGATTAGACAGTTTATCCTTTATGCTAGTTTAGAGGTCATTTTATGTGTTATGCTACCTTAGAGGTTCGCTTATGTTAGTTATATTAGGTAAAAGTTTAGACGTCAGCTTATTTACTATGCTAGTTTAAAGATTAGTTAATATTAAATGCTAGTTTAGACATCAGTTAATTTTTAATTAAGTTAATAGACATCAACAAATATTATGCTAGTTGAGATGTCAGATCATGCTTTATGCAAGTTTAAAAATAAGCTAATTTTTTATGCTAGTTTAGACATTAGTTACTTTCTTATGCTAGTTTAGACATCAGCTCATTTCTTATTCTAGTTTAAAGATTAACTCATTTCTTATGCAAGTTTAGACTTCAGCTTATTTCTTATGCTAGTTTAGACTTCATCTTATTTCCTATGCCAGTTTAAAGATTAGCAAATTTCTTATGCTAATTTAGACGCCAGCTCAGTTCTTATGCTAGTTTAAAGATTAGCTAATTACTTATGCTAGTTTAGGTGGCAGCTCATTTCTTATGCTAGTTTAGAGGTCAACTAATGTTTATGCTAGTTTAGATGTCAGATCATGCTTTATGCTAGTTTAAAGATTAGCTAATTTCTTATGCTAGTTTAGACATCAGCTCATTTCTTATATTAGTTTAGACATCAGCTTATTTCTTATTCTAGTTTAGAGATTAGCTAATTTAGACATATCAGCTCATTTATTATGCTAGTTTAGACATATCAGCTAATTTCTTATGCTAGTTTAGACATCAGCTCATTTTTTTATGCTAGTTTAGACATCAGCTCATTTTTATGCTAGTTTAAAGATTAGCTAATTTCTTATGCTAGTTTAGGTGCCAGCTCATTTCTTATGCTAGTTTAGAGGTCAACTATTTTTTATGCTAGTTTAAATGTCAGATCATGCTTTATGCTATTTTAAAGATTAGCTAATTTCTTATGCCAGTTTAGACATCAGCTCGTTTCTTATATTAGTTCAGATATCAGCTCATTTTTTATTCTAGTTTAAAGATTGGCTAATTTCTTATGCTAGTTTAGACATATCAGCACATTTATTATGCTAGTTTAAAGGTGAGCTAATTTCTTATGCTAGTTTAGACATCAGCTCATTTCTTGCACTAGATTGGATGTCAGCTCATTTCTTATGCTAGTTTAAACATAAGCTAATTTCTCATGCTAGTTTATACATAGGTTCATTTCTTGGCACCTAATTGCTGACATGGTGTATGTACAGTACCACGCTATAATACATGGTTCTAGCCTTATACGCTCTTTGGTAGAGCAGTATCTACTATAGTCTGGTATGTGATTCTACCATGCACTGCAGCATGAAACCAGGATACCAGGATATCATCAATGTATAGTACATTGAAATTTCACATTGCCACATTGGTTTATTTAATTATTTATTTATTTATTTTTGTTAAATAATTAATGGCACAATGAAAAAAGTTATATGTTGTTGTTTGTCTGAGGTTGCATTTGACTAATACTGAGACCAGCTACAAAAATCAGTGAACAAAATAATGTAAAAATAGAAATGTAAAAAAAAATCATAATGTAAATAATAATAATAATAATAATATGTTTAATGTGTAAATATACTGTTCATGTGAAGAAAGATCATTGTAGTGTAACTTGTTGAAAAGTGATCATGTGCTGATAAATGAGCCATGGGTCTTAATATTATGCTTATGAATATGAAGCTTATACGACTCTATCTGAGGCGCTAAGTTGTTTGGGGTGCTAAGCTAAATTGTCATTTTTTCTTCTTTTTTTCATATTTTCCTTAGGGCCCTTCTTAACTTTTTTGGCTCATTGAAAGAGAAAATGATTTTGGAGAAGACTGTCTCAGCCACAGCTGGTTAATTTTTCTCTTTTGCCCTAATTAAAGATCATTTCTGTAATTATGCTGCTTACATCAGAGAGCGAAGTGCCTGATTGAGATTTTATTTATTAACCAGGGACTCAGAAATCAGGGGGAAAAAAGGCAAAAGCAGTAATAAAAATAAAATAAAATAAAACCAGAAGAGTTCTAATGTCATCCAAACCTCATTTTGATCTCTTTTGGAATGCATTAAAGCATCTCTATGTATGATTTGGGGATTCAGGGATTGAAAGCCAAAATCTCTCCTTCCAGTCTCGGGAAGAAGTCCATTTACGCACAGCAAGCTGAGTGGCTTACTTACCTTTAGCTAACTGAAATATACTTTAAATAAACACTTTGACATAACTGGTCCCCTACAGTCCTCATCATTGTCATCATCTGTATCGCTTTACCCTGTGTCTAGGGTCACGGGGGCCTGGAGCCTATCCCAGGAGACTTTCATAAGGCACACCCAGGATGAGGAGCCAATCTATCGCAGGGCATACACACACTCACGCTCTTGTTAAACAAACTACGGGCAAATTGGGAACGCCAAAATTTAGAAGGCCAGTTAGCCTAACCTGCATGTTTTTTGACTTTGAAAGGAAACCCATCAAGCACATGGACCCAAGACGGAAATCGAACCCAGAATCTCACTCTAGACATTTTTTCTTACTCACCTATAGCTAGCTTGTGACTTTGCAACTAAACCTATTACAAATGTAATGTAGTTTCTGAATCTGATTTGAGGGATCAGGCATTCTACTCGCCGAATGTTCATGAAAGCGACTGCAGTAGGCTCTGAGCCACCTTGGCTGCGATCATCATTCATGGACGAATGGCCTACTTTAAAGAATTTGCACAGTTGTAATGCATCTAAGACTCTTATCACAGCACGGTGCTTGGCGTCTTCTTTAAATACCAATCAAGTTGATGCCTTCACCACAAGAAATTTTATCAGAAGTCCCAGTTTGAACTGAACTCCCATCATACATACATACATACATACATACATGTACACATATTGTTCATCTCAGTGTTAAATTAACACCCTACAGTGTTTATATTCTAAATGTCCAGTTAGACTTAGACTTGAGCTGTAAAAGGGTTCCCACTGGAGAATTTCCTGTGCAGAAACGACATTCTAGAAGTTTTGTTCTCCCCTGATTTAATAAAAAGAAAAAGAAAACTGCCTTGCATCTTTAACCAACACGTTATACATAAGGACCTTGTTTTTTTTCCCAGACATAATAAGATTTAACCCTGGCCAACAAAATCATGGCAGTCCAAACAATCCTTATTTTATTCTCTAAGCAGCAAATCTCACACCAGGCAACACCCAGCGGGGGCGGTGAGACTTCAGCTTCAGGGTGATGAATAGAAGTGCTTCAGGTCCAAACGGGGTTATATTTCACTAAACCTTGTGACACTGAGCACCAATTTTGTGTCTGCCCACTAAGAATAGATAGCCTTACTCCTGCACACAATGCAGTTGACTCAGAACAGCCTTTGCGATTACAGGCCAAGGCTCTGGTAAACGAGTTCAAGCCAGGACCCTTGAGACGACGCACGTAACGCTCCGCTTCCAGATCCCTCGATGGCCCTTCTCCCTCCATTCTGTTCCATTTTTTTTGTGTGTGTGTTATTTTGTTTTCTTTTCTTACCCCGACTGTTTTTGAGAAGCCTCATTTTCTTGCTATCTGATATTCTAATGAGGGAGCGGTAGAGAGGAAGGGTTCCGCCCCGACCACCCGCGGCACAGGCCATGGGGATTAGTCCAAATGCACAAACTGGGTCAACAACATGCGGAAACAAAGCATGCTGGGAGAGTGAATGGCACTGCACAAAAGAGTGAGCTGGCCTGGCTGTATGTCAGGGTGTAATGTGGCTCCGTTCCCCTGACACACACACTTCCCACGCCGTGTATACACTATGTGTGTGTGGATCTGCTCCTGCACCTGAGCCTCTGCATCTCAGCGCCAAATCGTACTCGGATAAAGCCCTTTTTTTTTTTTTTTTTTTTTTAGAAAACAAGCACTGTGTTGTGTATAAAAAATAAAATTGGTTTTAATACTTTTAATAATCAAGAAATAAAACACTCAAGGACATGCTGTTTAAAGGGAACTAATGAGCAACAAGGTGATGTGATGAAGAGAAGTTACTATTACAAACCAAGCTGATTATTTTTCGTTAACCGTATGCCCCATGGGTTTTATTCCCATCGTGCCAGCAATTGTTCTAATTTAGAGTTTATTCAAGAAAGGTTTATCATAATGATTATCCATTTACTTTTTAGCAATTTCATCTCTCTGAATATGTTTTACCTGTCAAGACTTATTTTCTAGCAGCCTTTCCTTTACCAAAAATTTTTCCTTTCTTTAGATTAATAAGCCAATGCCAAAATCAATGCATTTCTTACTTAGTGTTTTTTCACATTAGGGAGATTTCACCCTAGGATCAATTCGGAGAACACTTGACCCCAAAGTCTGGTTCATTTCGATCAGTGAGAACGCAAGTGTTTTAGGTTTGGGAACCATACCCATGTTCACTAGAAAAGGTGGTCTCAAGCATGTTACGGTGTACTTGGGCACGACATGACGTCATCAATGTCTTTTGTCTTCTCGGAAATCTTCATGGGCTGACCTACATAGCCATAGCTGGTAAAGTATTAAAGCATGTGAGAGTGTTACTTGACATTTTTTCTGACATTTCAATAATATTAGGTGTATACTGAAGATTGACTACGCCATTCTCTTTATCTTTTTGTGTTAAATGGCCTGTAAACAAACTTAGGTGCATACTGCCACTGCTGTAGTGGAGGGTTGAAATACACATGCGTACCCGAGTACGGAGAAAAATAATAATGTGAACGCTGGCCAGTGGGGGATTTGGGCTGGGGGAGCAGTCGTTCCTGGTCATGGTACAAATCAATCGTGTCTAGTGTGAAAGGACACTTACACTTACAGCTTTACCCCTGACTGTCACAAAACACTGACACTGGAGACTCCTTCCATAAATGTTATGTCAACATCACCATATCAATGGTTATACTGTGTGGGGGTTTTTTTCTTTACTAAATGTCACTTAAAAAATAATCTATTGTAAGTTTTGGTTACATGGAATGTCTATCATACAAGTTGTTCTTATAAAAATGATCACTGTCTGGGAGGGGTGATGCTACTCTCTCCGTCTTGACTCTCTCTGTCTCATCCAATTAAAAGATTTATGGGCATACGTATGTAAAGTATGTGCAAGACAGATAGCACTTTTGTCAGAGTGTGTTATGCCACCTTGTGATGCAGCATGAGGAGTTAGAAAAAGATGTGGTTGGCTGGCTTTACTGTCTGAGAACAACTATGTGTCAGTCTTCACTCTGGATACAGAAATTGCAAGGTAGCCAAGTTGGTAAAAAAAAAAAAATGCAATGGAAAGATTTGTTGTTCATGAAAGAAGCATGACCATTTTTAAGGATTTTTATTTGTATAAGTATATGAATGAAAAAAAAAAAGATAATACATTTCAAACCTGTGATAAACTCAAAGCTAAGTCGTTTTTTAAGCAAGAGTTAAAATGGGAGCCTTGCCTATAAGTCCGGCCGATGTCTGTGGGAGAGTTAGGAAGGCTAAACTCTAGACTGCGATCTGTGATGTTCGCACTCATGGCTGCACAATGTACACACACACACACACCACGGCCTGTCCTGCACCAAACGCCAAGTCCTCCGCCCCCACGCCTCATACACAGCTACATGGCCACAATGTGGCACGGCTCTACACATGTCCATGCGTTTACAGTTCATGCTCTCTTTTACTCCTTTTCCTACTCTATCCTTCATCAAGATACAGTCTTTCTGCCAAGTCGACAAAACGCACCTGTGCACTTAGCGTTCTTTTCAGGCGTCTGCTCGGTTCCCGTTTTCCTTCTTTCAGTAAAACACACTAGGAACCGGTTTCGCGAAGACCAATTCAAGCACATTAACTTGTTATCACTAAACCGCATTCTGAGAGAATTTCTCCATATGAATACACAACTGCATTTCAGCAGCTCGTCTCTGGCTGCCGTTGAACCCAAGCCAGGTCTTAAGCAGCCATTATAGCAGCCTTTCATTCTCTGAAATGTAGTGCTGTGCATGCAAGCTGCATGCGTAAACAGGAGGGTATTGATCCGCACGGCTTGGCGAAACAGTAAGCGTGACATTATTATTTGAGGTCTTAACCCGCAGAGAGTCGCAACTCCGACCAACCAGCTTTTAAATCCAAAGCCACAGGAAAAGGAAGTCACACTGCCTGATAGATAAAATAGCATCAACTGAGTGTAATAACGACTAGATGAATTCGCATTACTCAGTAGAATGGGTAAGTAGGTAATTGCATTTTGTCATGATTGTGGGAGGGTTTGATGCAAAAATGTGCATACATCCTGATTTCCAAGAAAGAAATAACATTCCCTTGACTTTACACTGGCCATTCCATGTTTATGTGTACAAGGGTTCGACCATTTTATGACGCTAAAAATCCATACATAGGCATACAAAGAACCTTTTGAAGAACCCCTTGCACCCTTTATTAAGTGCACTTGTATTCTTTATCGGGCAGACACTTTTAATCAAAGCAACTTATAAATCATGGAAGTGAACCATGCTGAGAGTAATGCGAGATTTGAAGAAAAAAAAAAAGTCTATAAATTAGAAATGTGCAAATACAGTACGTCCTTGTAGGATGAAGCATGTGTGTCTTGCGATATGGACGAATACTGTATGCAGGATGGTGTGTGAGCTAAAGCTTAGAAAGCCTGTAAACTCTAATCACAAAGCAGTCTGTCAAAGATAAACCAACATGAGTTCAAAGTAACTGACATAAACATCAAAGTTCATCAGTTATATCAACAATCACATATTTTTAGGTTAAGTTTGTTACAGATATCTTGTTATAAGACTAATTTTACTACATTTTAACAAAATAAACATACTTAATGTTATGTTATTTCCCTTGTTTATGGTTTCTACGAGTGGCGTTCAAGTCAAACCGGGACTTGAGATGAAATTTCTCATGAATTAAGGCGTAAAAGCTATTGACATTTACAGGAGACCGCAGTACAGTGATGAGAGTCTAAGCCACAGTACAACATTTGAATAGTGCAAATGTTTTAAAGAATGCCGTACGTGCATGGATGATGATCCCGGCCAGTAATAGCTTGAAGCCCATTGTAGTTTTCCCGTGAACATTCAGCGAGAGGAATGCCTGATCTTTAAAAATTGACCTTGTCCAAGCCATTTCCACAGGATTTAGCCATTAAGGGAGTTCCTGGGAGGCCAGCATTTCAGACATGAAGCACGTAGTACAATCATGGCCCCAGTGTACTGGGAAAATGTTCTATCTTGATGGTATCCAAGCACTAGTGAAACACTGGCATTAGTGTAGCAGAGGATTTTATAGAAAAATAAAGGTATTGTTTACACTCCTAACTGTGTTCTGTTATTCTTCACAATCAAAAGTCCCGGTTTGACTTGAACTCCCTGTGTATGTTTTGGAATAAACCTGCCTGCCCAATGAATGAAGTATCATAACATTTATATTTTTCACAGCACAAAAAAGTCTTCTCACATATGTACTTGACTTGTCATCTGTACAAAACCTCATGACACAGAACATTCAAATTTTAATGTAATTCCATGAAGATGTCAATTACATCCACAGAGGACCTTTGAACGCTCTTTGTTGGCGCGGTGCCAGCGCTACGGCGCTTCACTGCTACTGAATATTTTATGGCCGCGCTTTACTTCATGACCTCATGTAAAATGTCATACTACACTTTTTTTATAACGGTTTTATGACGGTTTATATGCTCTTAGAAAGATGATTCTTTAAGGGTTCTTCCTTCAGTGCCTTCCTTCTACATTCATGTGTTAGCTCAGGTTAGGATATTTAATTGTGTGTTTGTGATAAACTCTTATAATGCAATGTTATGATGCGTTTTAGTGTTGTCCAAGCTTTAAATCTTTATTATACAACAATTAGTTCCGACTGAGCGATCTGATTGGACATGAGCCATTCTGAGTGATGATATTAGAGCTTAACAGCACTGGATGTTTTACTACATGTATCACTCTGTGTCTTAGATGTCCTACAGTTGGTAATTACACTAACTGTTGGTCGCAGCATGGGTGAAAGTAGGTCTGTATGGTCCGCTGCAAAACCAACTAACCCCTTACATGAGACTGATTTCCAAACTGCTCTCCAACCCCTGATCAAGGGTCCTTGTGTGTCTGAGACAGGGGCTTGTACCTGTACACTCTACATACAGTATCTATCTATCTATCTATCTATCTATCTATCTATCTATCTATCTATCTATCTATCTATCTATCTATTCATCTATCCATCTATCTATCCATCCATCCATCCATGCATCCATCCATCCATCCAGCTATCTATCTATCTTAGCAGAAGAATACTGTATCCAGCAGTAACTTCAGTATTTATGCTGCAGAAGTTCATCTTCTTTAAGATACTGTTGATTTTTTTTTTTTGATAATATAAAGCAATTGAAGAACAAAAAAAGCAGTAAATTAGGACAGAATAAAAAAAAACGACAATGAAATTAAAACCTAATCCTGCAGATTTTTAAGTGTCTGGGAGAAATAATGCATTTTTAAATAGCATTTGTATAACAATAAGGGTGGGCTATTTCATAATTTCACCCTGTAGCCCTTTGAACTTTAATACGTCTGAGGATAAGTTAAAGGAGCTGGTTAAAGGATTATTTGAAGCTCTTGAGCTACAATATTTTGAATATCGGGGTAGGCAGAGATATTGTCCATGTTAATCATATTGATATAGGATATTAATCAGGATATTCAGGATGGAGAAAGCAGATGTAAATAAAAGTATTGAGATGAGTACAGGACAGAATTTATGATTAGAGCAGCAGCTCTTATCCACTGATGCCATTCTGAGAATCATAAAGTATAAAGTGTTTTGGGGAAGTGCAGCTCTTAATAAAGGTGTCCATAAGGAACCGTCTACACCATCAGAAAGTGCAGAATTCCATGATGATAAAGAAAAAAAAACAGAAAAGCCAAAGTTTAAGTGTTCGAGGTGTTTACCTTCATATTTGAGTCCAAAGGTGACACTTCGGTTAGCACTTCCCATCAGCCCATATCCTTGTTTGTACCTGTCTTCCCAGGGAGCCTAAGCCCTTCCTGCTCCACAATAAAGCTCAAACGAAAGCACCGGGATTAAAGGTCACTGTCTCCTGGCAGTCCTAGTGTGTTTCTTCATAATCATCAGGTGCTCAGGCCAAAGTCTGCTTTGTGTAGGTCTGCTGTATGACATAGGGCAACGCTCAGGGTTGAAATGCTCTTTGAACTGTTAAATGTTGATTTTTTTAGTGTTATATTTGAGGAATAGGTTGTAACTCGGACCCTATAACTGAAGGTGAATGTCTGTTCAGGTGATATGGGGCCAAAATGTACAGATGCTTGACAAATTAAAAGAAAAAAAAGATGAGTGGTTAGTGATTATGAATAAAATGCAGTATTGTATGAGCTTAAATAATGAGCTTTATTCACATTTGGGCCCACAATAAGCTCTTAGAAACGCTTTAATGCAGGTTGTCATCATTTGTATGCTTCTTTGGAGCTATATGAGAGTTATGGACAGACAAAAGATTTGAAATGTTTTGAAAATGCTGATTTCAAATGTTTTATTCTCATCAAACCATTCACACAGCGCCCATCCCATGTGTTTGGAGTCATCCTGGAAAAGACCACACCCATAAGATTAGAGTGGTTTTCTATAAAGATAAAGGTGATCATTCAGAACGATAACTGCAGTATTGGTTTGTTGTAGCGCGTCGCTTTAAGGAGACAAGTGGACTAGAGTAAATAAATAATTCATTAATATTCTATAGCACTTATCCTGTACAGGGTCATGGGAAGCCTGGAGCCTTTCCCAGGAGACTTCGGGCACGAGGCGTGGTAAGCCCTGGACAATACGTCAATTAGTCTATTCTGCATGTCTTTGGACTGTAAACCACCACCAAGCACGGAGAGAACATGCAAAATCCATGCACACAGACCCGACCCCTTGGGACTCGAACCCTCGACCCTGCAGTGCTAGCCATAAATAAATAAATAAATAAGTGCTCCCCCAGAATACCACAAGCATCATGTTTGTTTATTTTATTTGTCTTCTGTCTGTAAGTTTAAAAAAGACAGATGGGAAGCAAACAAAGCTCAGAGTTTAGTGTTTATAAAATGCATAAGAGAAACAAAAGGTAATGTTTGAATGTGTGAATATACATATAACACCCAAGATGGCGCCGGTGAGGTCGGCTGCCGTCACGACTGCTCCGACCACCTTTTCTTTGTTTTTGTTCTTTAAGTTAGTTTACAGCGTTTTAAAACCGGCAAAATTACCACCATGGGGTACATTAGTTATGATAGAGACACTCTTGTTTCTATTGGTATACAATGTACTCACAATTCGACGTTTTTAACTCCGGATCCGAGCTGGCCGAGTGAGATCCTGAGGGACAACAAAGGACGCGACGCGAAGCGGCGGCCCCGAGGAAAACGAGCCGGCGTCAGGAACAGGCTGAGAGCCCGTGCACACCGCACACCTCTGCCTAGCATCCTGCTCGCCAACGTCCAGTCACTGGAAAACAAGCTCGATGACCTCAGGGCCAGGATAAAGTTCCAGAGAGACATTCGGGACTGCAATCTCCTCTGCTTCACCGAGACATGGCTGAACCCAGCGGTGCCGGACCACGCCATTCAGCCGGCCGAGTTCTTCTCGGTTCACCGCATGGACAGGACACGGGACTCGGGGAAGTCAAGGGGAGGCGGCGTGTGTTTAATGGTGAACAGCAGCTGGTGCAACAGCGCGAGCGTTGTTCCTCTCACACGCTCCTGCACACCAAACCTGGAACTACTGTCCATCATGTGTCGTCCTTTTTACCTTCCTCGGGAGTTTACATCGGTCATAATCAGCGCCGTTTATATTCCACCACAAGCGGACACGGACACTGCCTTATGCGAGCTGCATGAGGCACTCACACAGCAACAAACACAACACCGGGACGCTGCGCTTATTGTGGCGGGGGACTTTAATAGTGCCAACCTCAAACGTGCAGCGCCAAACTTTTATCAGCACATCACTTGCCCCACCAGGGGCGAAAGGACACTGGACCACTGCTATACAACGGTCAAGGACGGCTATAAGGCACAATCTTGTCCACCGTTTGGTAAATCCGACCACGCCGCCATCTTCCTCATGCCAAAATACAAACAAAGGCTGAAACAGGAAGTTCCGGTTCAGAGGGAGGTCGCGCGCTGGACGGACCAATCGGTGGCCGCGTTACAGGACGCACTCGATGACGCAGACTGGGACATGTTCAGAAACAGCTCCGATGGTGACGTCAGCGTGTTTACGGAAGCGGTTGTGGGATTCATCGGGAAATTAGCGGACGATACCGTAGAAAAAAAGACTATTAAAACGTTTCCCAACCAGAAGCCGTGGGTGGATAAAACCATCCGCGATGCTCTGAGATCTCGCACCGCTGCCTACAACACGGGACTCGCGTCGGGGGACATGGAACCATACAAGGCTGCGTCATACAGCGTCCGGAAGGCGGTGAAAGAGGCGAAGCAGCGCTACGGGAGGAAACTAGAGTCACAACTCCAACAGAGTGACTCTAGGAGCCTGTGGCAGGGATTGAGAACAATAACGGATTATAAAGCACCAACATCCGGTATGATAAACGCAGACGTGTCTCTGGCAGATGAGCTGAACACTTTCTATGCTCGCTTCGAGGCTGCAGCTAAGGACGCTAGCGATGCTAATGCTAGCGGCGCTAACGGCTGCAGACAGGAAGTCACTGCCAGCACCGGAAGCGCGTTCATCATCACCGAGCATGACGTGAGGAGAGCCTTCAAGAGAGTGAACACCAGGAAAGCAGCAGGACCAGACGGCATCTCAGGCCATCTCCTCAGAGCCTGCGCAGACCAGCTAGCACCTGTGTTCACTGAGATATTTAACATCTCTTTATCTCAGTCGGTGATCCCCACATGCTTCAAAGAGTCCATCATTGTTCCTGTCCCAAAGAAACCTCATCCTGCTTCCCTCAATGATTATCGCCCTGTAGCCCTCACTTCAGTAGTGATGAAGTGCTTTGAACGCCTGGTCAGAGACTTCATCATCTCTTCACTACCAAACACACTCGACCCACTACAGTTTGCTTATCGTCCAAACCGTTCCACGGACGATGCAATCTCTCATCTCCTCCATACATCTCTCACTCACCTGGACACTCGGAGGGGGAATTATGTGAAAATGCTCTTCATCGACTACAGTTCTGCATTTAATACCATAATTCCCTCCACACTGACCACCAAGCTGGAGCACCTGGGACTCAGCTCATCTATGTGTCAGTGGATCTCCAACTTCCTAACTGGCAGACCACAGGCAGTAAGGATGGGCGGACATGTCTCAGCCCCTCTCACTCTCAGCACTGGAGCCCCCCAGGGTTGTGTTCTGAGCCCCCTGCTGTACTCTCTGTACACCCACGACTGCGTGGCCACTACCAGCTCCACCACCATCATCAAGTTTGCTGACGACACTGTTGTGGTGGGCCTGATCACGAACAATGATGAGACGGCCTACCTGGAGGAGGTTGGAAATCTGGAGAACTGGTGCCAGAGGAACAATCTCCTCCTGAACGTCAGTAAGACAAAGGAGCTGATAGTGGACTTTAGTACAAAGCAGGTGAGGAACTACCAGACCCCCGTCATCAACAGGAGCCCAGTGGAGAGAGTGGACAGCTTCAGATACCTCGGTGTTCACATCACGCAGGACCTGGCATGGTCCTGTCACATCAACACCGTGGTAAAAAAGGCCCGGCAGCGTCTCTACCACCTCAGACGCTTGAGAGACTTTAGACTGCCCTCCAAGGTGCTCAGGAATTTCTACTCCTGCACCATCGAGAGCATCCTGACGGGAAATATCACGACCTGGTTCGGGAACAGCACCATGCAGGACAGACGAGCTCTACAGAGGGTGGTGCGATCAGCTGAGCGCATTATCCGCATCGAGCTCCCTGACCTGCACTCGATCTACAACAAGCGGTGCTTGACCAAGGCCAGGAAGATCGTGAAGGACCTCAGCCACCCCAATAACGGACTGTTTACTCTGTTGCGGTCTGGGAAGCGATTCCGCTCCTTGAAGGCCAACACAGAGAGACTGAGGAGGAGCTTCTTCCCGCAGGCGATAAGGTCTCTCAACCACAACCACACCACTATGTAGAACTACACAATATTTTCATAATTGGTCAAATCTATCAATCTTCTTACATCCATGAACACTATGGACAATTACACGCTCACCTTCCTTCATATATACACTACATGTCGTACGTTACATCCTGGACCATTGCACAAAGACACTTTAATAACTTTGCACACCTACCTTCACAACTACACTACATTTTACAGTTTTACGTTTACATCCTGGACCAGTGCACAAAGACACTTTAATAACCTCTGCACTAAGACACTTTGTTCCATGCATATTTGCACACACCGTAAAGTATATTTCAATTTGCACAGTATATTTCTATTTTGTACATCCTATTTCTATTTTTATTTTTAGTTCTATTTTTTCATAGCACATTTCTATTTTTATTTTTAGTTCTATTTTTCCTAGTTTAATTTAATTTTGTAATTTAATTTTCTATCGTATTTCTTTTATTCATATTTATTTCTTATTTGTAAAATTTAACTCTCTTTTAGGGTCAATGGCAGTCGTATAATACATTTCACTACATTTCGTACTGTGTATGTTTGTGTATGTGACAAATAAAATTTGAATTTGAATTTTGAATTTGAATGGAAGAATGGATCTGGAAGGGAGGAGCACTAACACCTTCATGTCGTTTCATATTCGAGAAAGCTGTGAAACACCCATTGGGATCTCAGGCCACAGGCTTTGTTTACCTTGGCCACACAAAAAGGGTTATAATAATAATAATAATAATAATGACAATTATTCATTGACCAGATACGATCTACAATATTGAATATCAGATACATTTCTTTCTTTCTTTCTTTCTTTCTTTCTTTCTTTCTTTTACGTAGAAATACATAAAATAAAATGCTTTTTGGGACTGATACAAAATTTTAATCAGTCATAGAAAACTTTAATTGTTTCAACATGTTCATGTCTTTCCACATTGCACTAAACTGGTAATAAAGCTTAATTTATGAGATATTTATATTTTAAAAATCCTGTAAATTCTTTCACACTGTACTGTGTGAACACAAACACACACACACACACACACACTCATTCACACACTATGGGCAATTTGGAAACACCAAATATCCTACTCTGCATATCTTTGGACTGTGGGAGGAAATTGGAAATTGGAGTACCCAAAGGAAACTTACCAAGCACGGGAAGAAGATGCAAATTCCACACGCACACAGACTCGAGTCAGGACTCGAACCCCTTAACTATACTTATTTTATTGTCATTCTTTAAAATAAAATAAGAGTACATCCTTAAATAAATAAATCATTAAATGAATGCATGAATGAATGATTGCAATGTAATAGGTTTTATTACTGATACATGATATATACTAGGTGGTATCAAATTTTCATCGGTTTTGTAACACGCCAACAGATGGCAGCACTAGGCTGCACGCACAGTCACAATCAGTCACATAAGTCAGTGTGCCAAAAGACATCGTCCTGCAATGTGTCATTCGAGGTGTTTTGATTGGCACACATACTTTAAAAGCAGAAAAACATCACCAGAGGACAACGAGAGATCAGGAAGACCTTCAACGAGCGCAACACCTGAAAACAATGATCGTTGGAGAACAATTCACAACCTTGCTGTCGTGATCAGTCCAGGCAATCCCCATGTGTAATTTGAACCCATGTTGCTGCCAAGTTCGTCCACGACCGAAAAAGGTGAGGTAGGTTCGCAGCTTAACTACGTGCATGCTCATCGTCTTTCTCGACATTTGTAGCACTGCGCATCAAGAATTCATCCCCAGACTGTCAATAAGGAAGACGTCTGAAGGAGGACATACGGTGAAAACAATCGGATCTGTTGTGCGCAAATCTTGAAACTTTTTGATACCATCTTACATGCCCGGATTTCAGAAACTATGTGTTTTTGGATGAAAGGGCTCGCTCAGGGATACTTCCCTTTTACCTCTTTTTTTTTTTCTTCCCATTACACTAATAAACTTCTCAATTTAGCTTTAACGCTAAGGATTTTGCTGCGCAGTAATCTATATAAATAAAAGAAAGAACTTGCTCTTTCAATAATATCCTTACATTTCATACATTGGAGGACTTAAAACCAGTCTCAGAATTTTTTTTTTGTCTGTTCAGACAGATTTTGTCACAGCATCACGCAAAGCTTGCTGGACAGAATTTAATGAATATTTCGCAGTACTTGGATATCTGCCTGAAGTTTAACCTGCACCATAAGTGATATCAAAAATGTTGAGTAAAAGCAATGTTATAAACAGTTATGTGGCAGATTTAATAATCAACTCCATTAAAAAAAACAGCGACTTGCTCGAGGTAAATGCACCAATGATCCATCCATCCATCTAGGAACCTCTGTAGACCAACTAGGGACTGTTGATGCCAATAGTGGGCATTGTATTTATTCCCATTTTTACAACCATAGTAGGATCTCCGGTCAACATTCACACACTGCGGGAAATTTGGGAACTCCAATTAGCCTAATCTGCATGTCTTTGGACTGTAGAAGGAATCCAGAGTACCCAGTGGAAACCTACCAAGCACGGGGAGAACATGCAAACTTCAAGCACACGGACCTGAGGCGTGAATCGAACTAAGAGCCTGCTGATGAAAGGCGACAGTGCTAACCAATAGGCCAATAGATATTTATTAGAAAAGCTGAAAAACTGAATATTTTTACAGATGAAATAACAGCGCTTAATGTCTATAAATACATTTTTAACTCATCAGATCTATTTCTCTGATTTCTCATCTGTGATTCCCCTTTCCGGGAGTGTAATTGGTGGACGACGAAAGAAGTGCAAACAAAAGACTTTTCCATATCCTCTTTTTTGGATTGATTGTAATAAGATGAAGAAGGTAAATTTTGAAATATTTTCCAATATTTCACCACAGATCCAGTGAAAACCAATACTATAATATAATGATATCACACCAAACTAAATTTAATGAAATTACATTTAAAAAATAAATAAATTCAGGCATCTTTGTTAATTCAGAGTATTCTCCTGGTCCCATAAAGTTCTTTCCAATGCAGTGGTGTAAACCAAATGTCAATCAACAGAACGAATGGTGGAAATTAAAATTTACTATGTCAACGTGAACAAGACAAATAACTGGGAGAGACGTGAGGTTTTATCTTAACATCAAAGACATCTGAGGAGTTCAAAGCGATGGCAGTTAGTTTGATCTGAAGAGCTTACCAGTCAAACTGAAAGAAAAATAGTTCTCTGCGGTTAGCCCAAGTGTGTATGCGCGCGCGTGCTTGCTCGTGTGTGTGTGTGTGTGTGTGTGTGTGTGCGCGTGCGTGCGTGCGTGTGTGTGTGTAAGTGAGGAAGTGCCGGACCTCCCCTGTCTCTCACTCTTAACTGTGTAAAGCCTTAAGCCTGTCTTCTCACTCAGAGGAACCTGAGCAGCAGAAACAGCTCTACTGTCGCTTTAAGACTGGCAGGAGGAGTGTATAGGCTCTCTCTCTGTGTGTGCGCGCGCGTGAGTGAGTGAGTGTGTGTGAGTGTGTGAGTGTGTGTGGCAGTAGGATGCCAGGGATCACCGATCCCACTCGATCCATCGCAGGAGTGCCGGAGAAAATCGGGTCGCACTGAGAGTTTATCACTTCGGCCCTGACGAGAGACAGGAGAGACAGGAGAGGAAGGGAAAAGCGGCGACGTGGACGCGGCGGCGGCGGAGCGGCAGCGGCGGGGACGCGCAGCGGAGAAGAAAAAGACGCATTGGAAAGAGAGAGAGAGAGAAAGAGAGAGAGAAAGAGATCTCCCGGGAAGCCATGTGAGTGAGCAGGTAGGGAGATGAGGGGTGAAGGAGTGCGTGCCGGAGGATGCTGGATTAGATGGATAGATGAATGAATGAAGGGGTGGATGGATGGATGGATGAGCCGCGCGCCTCAGCTCTACGCGCGCCCTACGCGCGCCCTATGCGCCAGGCTGCGGTCGCGCACCAAATAAACAAGAGAACCCTGACACTCGGGCTGGATAGACACTGGGTCTGTCTCTCTCTCTCTCTTTTTTTTTTGGCGGGGAGGTTCTCTTGCGCAAATTTATCCAGTGGTAACAGCTTTGGGCTGAGGGTCTGTCTGTCTGACAGGAGTGTGATGTGGTGTTGCCTCTTGCGTACACACTGTCACACAGATGGCATGAAATCCAGACAGCATTCATAAGCTCTCCCGACATGAACAAGAATTCACACACACACACACACACACACACACACACACATATATATATATATATATATATATATATATATATATATATATATATATAAGTTTCAGATCTCTAAAACACGTTCTTAGTGGCTTTATAAAGCTTTTATAACACATTCCTGCATAAGGCTTGAAATAAACATCTGTAACTGTTTATAGAAGCGCATAAAAATAAGCCAAGTATTTATCATAGCACAAAGTGGCATAAATGAGAGACCACTGAAGTCATGCGTTAAAGCATTATAGCAGCTGTCTAGCCAGTTCCACTGAGAACAGGTACTGTAGAATGTTAATATATTATACTGTGTTATAGTGCATTATAAAGCTTTGTACAATTAGATCATTAAGCTCTTGTTTTTTTTCTAATGCATTGAACTTTTCGTGTGTATTTCTTCGTTCTGTCTTTTTATATGTGCGTTTAGAAACATGTACGTGTATTTTGAGTAAAAAGTGCCATGCTCCGAGCTGTGAGTGTGTACAGAGCGTTATATGTGTACAAGCTGTGAGTGTGTACAGCATATCATTTGTTATAGAGCATTTTTTTAAGGATCAGATCTCGAAAACACATGTTTAGTGCATTCATAAAGGTTTTAAAAAGCATTCCTGCATAAGGCTTCTCAAGGCTTGAAATGAACATCTGTAGCTGTTTATAGAAGCGCATAAAATTATGGCAGTGTGTAAGGATTTTTGCCACACAGTGGCATTTAAGAGAAACCACTTAAGTAATGCTATAAGGCATTATAGCAGCTGTCTAGCCAGTAATACTAAGAAGAAGTAGAATGAGTATTATAATGTGTTATGTTGTATTGTGAAGCTTTGTAGTATGAGATCATTCAGATCCTGTTTTTTTCTTATGCATTGAAGCTTTGTATTTTATCATTCTGTCGTTTTATATATGTGTATGTTTAGAAACACGAACAGTAATAGACATGTATGTTGAGTTAACAGCAAGTTGAGTGTACAAAGCATTAGGTGAATGAACATAACATTTGTTATGGAGCATTATAGCATTATAGCTAGTAATGCTAAATATGTTTTATAATGGCTAATGACACTTTGTGCTTTATAATATGACATCACCGTGTTTTCTTTTATGAGAGTGTGTTTATAAACATACTGTTGTAGGATCTTATGTCAGATTAGAGTGTAAGCATGCGTCTGAGTCCATGTGTATAAACCAAGTATTTGTTTTGAAGCTTTATAACAGTGGTGTTGTCAGGAACATGTAAAAAATGTATCATAATGCATTATGTCACTGATTGTTATAAAGACTTATAATATACCTAATTAACAGTTGAGTACAGTCATATAGGCTTATATCAGATTGAAGTGGAGGGATTAATCGAGCCCTGACTCTTATAAAACCTTATGTGAATGAACATAACATTTTTTATAAACCTTTGTAGCAGTGTTATTATCACAGGTTGAATACAGTATGTATGGTAATGCATTGTGTCACTTTGTGCAATAAATGCTTATAGCATTGTAACATGGTAGATGTGCCAGTTATAGCATGTTGTGTTGTGTGCATTCATGAGCATTTGAGTAGTGTTATAGAGGCTTATGTCAGATTACAGTGAAGGCATGGTTTGAGCTCTCAGATTATATGAAGCATTGTGTGAATGAACATACAGTCATAAAGCTTTATAAGGTGCTCTAAAGAACTAAAATGTTAAATATGCATAAGAAAGTATTGTCACCTTTTGCATCAAAGCTTTATAACATATTATGTTCATTCATATAGTGATTTTATTTATTTGGACTGAAAGAAGACCTTTGAAGAGTATGTGAATTAAAATGACAGTTGTTATAAAGGTTTATAGCAGTATGTATCATAAGGCATTGTGTCACCTTAAGCTATAAAGCTTTATACAGTGCTGTTGTAGCATTTCATTTGTACATCCTTAAAGCTTTGAGGTTATGAATGACATATAATTTATCATAAGAATTTATAGCAGTGGTCTTACCAATACAGATTAACAGTTGTGTACACAGAGTACTTGTGTAATGTCACTGGTATAGTAGCATAATTAAAGCATTATTATGTAACATAATTAAAGCAAGGATTATGTGAATAAACAAAAAAGTTAATGTTTAGTAATATTATAAACAGGTCAAATAGGTGTTATAATTCCTTATGTCACTTTTTGCAGAAAACATTATAGTACAATGTTATAACCTTTGTAACCCTATGTACAGTTATAGAAATATACAGTATATCACAGTGTATCCAGCTTTATCAAGCTATGAATGTACTTATAATGCATTATGAAGACCTGACTCATGGAAAGTCTTGTTGTATTATCTACTCAATTTCAGGAAAGAGGGAGAGAGAGAGAGAGAGAGAGAGTAGGTCAAAGAGTGGTCAAAGCTGTGATCTTTGATGTTGTTATTGATCCTGTGTTAGGGATACTGCTTCATTTAGTCTCGTTTTATTGTAGCTACTTGACTGAAAGGTGTTCTCAGTAAGCTGCTGGAACATTAATATAATGTCAAAAAAAAAAAGAGAGAGAGAAAAGAGCATATTCAAACCAAGGTCATTAAATTATCTTTCTGGTAAATGGAGTATCAAATATAAATGCCAATTTTAAACATGTTTATTAAGTAATAAATCAAATTACGGCTGGGAAATGTGATCGTATGATGTATGAATCACGTTGCACCACATTAGCATGATACACTTCTGTGGGTATTGTGGGCATCGGTAGGATTTGTTGTGTTACTGTTACTGATTAGTTTGCAATTTGTGAAATGGTTTAGCCTCCTCTGTGTTTTTTTGCGGAAAATGAGTGGCTAATTATAGATGCTTTTTATGTACTGTAGAGAGTCTTTGGCTTTCTGTTACCTTCATTTTTGCTAAGACGTTTGCTAAGATGTTACGTAAGTCAAGTGCACCAAAAAAAAAAAAAGCGAAAACAAAAACAAAAGAACCGCTTTGGTCAAGGGAGTGTATAAAGCACAATTTAATAATATATTAGAATCTAGAAGTTATAGTTTTAGACATTTAGACATTATTGCCATTTACATTTCACAAGTTGTGTGCATTTGTGTATTCAAGTGTCTTTTTCAGTGTATATAGTTTGGTCCAGGCAATATGCACGAAATTATGGTGATTCAGTCTCGAGTATTGTATTGTGATGAATTATTTCTTGCTGATCACCTAAATGAAGGCATAATGTATTAAACTACAAGCGGGAATCAGCACTGTGTTATGAAACACTGATGATCACGGTAATAACCGAGTATGGATTACGTATAGATTTTTGTCACAGAGACTTCATTAACTTCTTTACTTTTCCATTCAGAATGAAGCTGAAGCCAATAAAGAAAAGCCAATAGGTCAGAAGTCAGAGGTTAACAGGTCACAGAGTTATTAGTTCAGGTGATTGTAGATGGCGCTCTTCGATTGTGGTGATAAATGTCAAACCTCTCAGAGTTACTGTAAAAACCACAGAGAGAGAGAGAGAGAGCGCAGAGACAAAAACAACCAGTTCCTTAGGTTTTAGTTTTTCTATTGGTTATATTCAATAAACTGCTGACAGCATTTCTTCCAAATTTCATAGAAAAAAAATTATGTAGATCATGTATTTAAAGAAAATGATGACACATCAAAATAACAAAAAAAAAACAAAAACAACTGCAGATCTTGAATAATGCAAAGACAACAAGTTCATGTTCGTTTTGAAACAATGTGGTCCTATTGTTTTACCTTAGGAATGTTCTGAAATCAGGTTTCGCTGGAATAACCCTGATTTGCAACCACAGCTTTCATGTGTGTTGGCATGGTGTCCACATGTCTTTCATATTGTCTTGCTGTTGGCAACTTTATGCCACTCTTGACACCAAAATTTAAGTTGTGACCTTCCATCTTACTCTTGATCACATTGCAGGGGTTTTCGATGGGGGTCTGGAGATTGGGATGGCCATGACAGGGTCTGGATCTGGATCTGGTGGTCCTCCATCCACACATTGATTGACCTGTTCCATAGGGAGCAGGGTTGGGGGACATGCTTAGAGCAGAAGGAAGCAATCTTTCAGAATAGGCTTGTACATGTCTTGATTTATTCATCCTTCACAAGACCTCTTCCGGTCCCAATTCAACTATAAAACAACCAGGTGTCGGCCAAAGCTGAAACTCAGACTCACTGAAGAACTCTAGTTCTCTATAGACCAATTACTGTGGTCTTTTGCAAACCTCAGGCTGGCTCATATTTGCTTCTCATTGAAGAAGGGCTTTTTTTCTGGCTTTGCGTGACCAGACTGATGTTACAAGACGAGAGTGATCATCACATAAGTGTTTTTTTTATATCTATATATAATCCCTAACAGTAAATAATATTTGGTTAAAGCAGGAAGTGTAGAGAGTGAAGTGTGCTTCTGTTGGATTTCAGCAGACACTGGAATAGAATTGTTGCTATACTAAGAGTTGTATATATGTATTTTCATGTCTGTTATAACATATAGAAATGAGAAATTACCCACAATCCCTTTCTTTCTATAAACAATAAAGCTACACAGTAGTTGTTTCCAGATCATAGAGAATTTTAGATGAGCCGAGTATCTTTAGAAACTTTGGAGATATCTTCGGGGTGTTTTCAGCTTTGTCTTGCCAGCATCTAGCACTGGCGAGTTACATAACTATCCCAAAAAAACATTATCGTGGATGTCTAACTAAAGAAAGTGTTTAAGAGGTTGCAGAAATATTTGCTAAGTGTACTATCATGGCTATTTTTTTTCCCTTTCAGAGCTCTTATGAAATACCATTGCTACATACAACATGTGGACAAAAGTATTTTGGCCAAACCTGCAATGACATTGTATCCACATACATTTACTGTATGAGGTCAGTCACTGATGTTGGACAAGAAGGCCTGGCTCGCCAACTCCGTTCCATTTCATCCCAAAGGTGCTCGATGAGGTTGAGCTCTATCAGGGCTCTGTGTTAGGGCCAGTCAAGTTCTTCTATGTATTTATAGTCCTTGCTTTGTGCACTGTGGCTCAGTGATGTTGGAATAGAAAAGGGCCTTCCACAAACTGTTGCCACAAATCTGGAAGCATAGCATTGTCCAAGATGTCTTGGTAAGATGAAGCATTAAGATTGTGCTTCACTGGGGATAAGGGGCCTGATTGAAACACCTGAATTTAATAATTAACAGGTTTGGCTAAATACTTTAGTCTACATAGTGTAAATAGAATCTTTTAGTTAAGCATCTCTTAGTCATAATGAAAAAAAATGGAAGCAAAGAACCTATAAGTATCTCCAAATATCAATCAAAACTAATTAAAGAACATGATTACGGAGCTGCAGAAATATTTGCCAGGTGTAGAAGCATGATGCTTTTTGCTATTCCATGTAGTCCAACTAGGGACCATAGAGGCCAATGGTGATCATTGTATGTATGTACTGTATGCTGATTTTCACAACCATGCTAGACCCTCTGGTCAACATTCACACACTATGGGCAATGACTTTGGATAGTGGGAGGAAAGCGGTGAAAACACACCAAACACAATGAGAACATGCAAACTCCATGCACACAGACCCTGAAGCGGGAATCGAACCCGGACCCTGGAGGTGCAAGGCGACTGTGCTAACCACTAAGCCACTGTGCTGCCTTTTTGCTATTAGGGTTATTTTTTTATATCATATATATATATATAAAAAAAAATTCTATATATTTTTTATACCATGTCTTATGTTTGATGGTTAGAGCAGTGCATTTAACTGTATCTTACAGTATGTTATATTTTATATTTTTTCATTTACTCACTGGATGCTATTTCTGTAGGGAAAAAAAATATCCAACCTAAGCAAGCTGACTCACAGCGAGTGTAGTTTATTTTATAGATATATTGTGGCTGAAGTACTTTTTTTATTACAGGTTCCTTTTATCCACATTCAATCTATGGCTGCAAAAAAAAAGAAAAAAAGAGCACAGGTTAGACATTTCGAGTGCAAAATACAAGGTTTGTGAACCCTCGTGTTTGTTCGTCTGAATTACCGTTCCACTCATGTTTATCACATGCTGACTTGAACTTACACGGCCCAGGTGACGGGACTTTGACCTTCATGCTGAATTCGATTACAGTGAGAATTAGAAAACAGCCATTGTGCTATTCGAGCAAAAGAGCAGCGGGAGTGCGCGTGAAAGGCAGGACGAGGAAATAAGGACAGGAGAAGAACTCGGCGGCGTGTATGTGCAACCTCCTTGTGCATGCATGCGTTACGCGGCTAATTGTTCGGGAGATAATGGCCAACTCGTCTGCGGGACCTAAGGTCGTCACGTCTCTCCATCATGACCCGTAATTGATTGATCGTAATGGAGATTGAGCTGCATTATTCATAGTTTTGGGGGGGAAAAAACAGAAGAAGAAGAAGACGACGAAAGAAACACAACAGCAGCCCTCGTAGTGAGATCGAGGTCAGATAAATCAAGCGGCGAAGTGCGCACGCAAGCACTGCCTTGTTCAAGAAGGAAAAAGGAAAAAAAAGAGAGAAAGGAAGAAATGACTGGCAGGACGTGCTCTTGTAAAACGCCACGGCTTGACGAGAGCATGCCAGCAAAAGATCTTAGCTCTGCAGCAGCTTTTAAGGAGAAGACATTTACAGTGGCTCTTAAATTGGCTCGTGCAATGAAGAGGAGGCGGCGGAGGAGGTGGAGGTGGAGGAGGTGGCTAGGAGCTGAGGGGGAGGAAAAAAAGAAGGAAACAAATGCAAGCAAAAAAAAAGTCCTGTATTAAAACTAACGGCGTAAGCAAAAGTAGAGGGCAAAAGGAAAAGAAGGATCTTAAATCATGTCTCTGGGTGCCAGCTCATCTGTCAGCAGTGCCGCACTGAAATGATTTTTCCATCTGTAGAATAGAAATGTCAGCCCAGGGCGAGCGGGGTGTACCGGTGACATTTTTATAGAGTGGACTAGTATTATGCATGCGATTTATGGCACTTGTTCCTGGTGCTGCACTGCACATGCGTGAAATCTCCTTCAGCTCCTTTAACTCACACCAAGGCACTAAATAAGCACCGAGGCAGGCATAGATCCCAGTGGGTTTTTTTTTGGTTTTGTTTTTTAAATCATGCACCAACAGGTTTTTACACCTCACTATATCAGAGCTACCAGGATCTCATTGGACGTCCTGTGTTCTTGTTAACAGCTCCGAGACCAGCATGTACTAACGCGAAACAACTTAAGATTTGTTTTCCCTTCGTTAAAACAACACAATGTTCGGGAGAGATAAGACCGGACTCTGACAAACTGTTCAGTACTTCATGTACCGAAATACATCAGAAGTCAGGACGCCTAGGAGAGGTTGGGGAACTGAGGGATTGATTGCAGTGTCTAGGGAAAAGTTTTAAAGGGCTAAGTCTGTCATAGCCCTCATACTGCGGTGGTCAGAACGGGTCTAGGCCTGATTTATAGCTCGTACGTATCTCCGAGCATAATGTTAATGTGCGTATTGGGAGCAGTGTCGTACACCAGAATTCACGGGTGGACAAGTCATAAATTTTATTAGCGGGCCCAGTGGGTAAGTAAAAGCTCCGCTGCACTGCCCAGGCTTATGTCTTGGTTACCCAGAAACCTCAATGTGATAAAGTGTAGTGAGGTAGCCAGACGGTCCTCGGCCAACATCTCAGCTATGAGCATCATTTCACTTTTGAAAAAAAAAAGAAAAAAAAGAAGTTCTGGTCTGGGTCTTTTATTATTAGTAGTAATATTATTTTTAACAGGAGGAGATTAGTTGGTCAGCAGTCTTTATTCAAACCTAAACAGTTCATCTATGGTACAGATGGTGCAGATGTTAGGGTACTGAACAGGAAGCAAGCGCCGTATTTATATCCCAGTGAACAGGTCGGACATTTAAAACAATAAAAAAAAAATAAGTTTTAGTTGCTGAAAATAAAGTATATGGCTAAAGTATCATTGCATTCATATGTACTTGTGGAACCCCCCGCTAGTGGAGGCTCAAATGGTAAAGGCTGTACTGTAGGTTATTGATTGGAAGGTTGTTGGTTCGAGCCCCAGTACCTCCAAGTTTGCCGCTGTTGAGCAAGGCCCTTAACTCGACCTGCTCCTGGGGTGCTGACCCTGTGCTCTGAGTTCACCTTCTTAACTGGGATATTTGAAAATATTAATCTCTAAAGGGAAAGTGTTAACGTACTAATTATCATCATCATCATTATCATCCACTCTTAGGGGTCAGGCACTGATGCTGTTTAAGTGAAGAGGTTAGGGTTCATCCTACTGGTGTACAGACAGACAGACAGACAGATAGAACTTTATTGTCATTGGAAGGTACAGATACTCAGCAATAAAATGCAGTTTAGCATCTACCAGAAGTGCAAATAGTATTGTATATATTGGCATTGTGCATATTGACATATCGATCATACTCAAAGGGTTATTGTCATGGCGGAACAGGTTTGGGCTTCTTAGTTCAAGTAATCTGGCATACAAAGACATACTAGACAGTTGTTTGCTTTAAACTGCGCAGCAAAAGTTTAAGAAAGAACCATATACAGGTCTGAGTGTGACCACATACTTTTGGCCACATTGTATTTTTGTTTGTTGGGTAACTATGCATGTATGCAAATGTACAGTGTACAACGCTGTTACACAGAGAAAAAGAAAACCAGAAAATAAAACTCTTAAAAAAAATAAAGGAGTGGTTTTGATAAAGGGATGTTTACACTCTAGTAGTGATATGGACACGAAAAAACTTTCTTACATTGTCCTGATTTAAAAAAAGAAAAATAATTGCAATTTTTTTTTTGACTTGTATGCGTAAGAGGGCTAAAAAAACATTTTACATTTTTTCTACGAGGCTGTAGATCTGAGCCTTGTGCTTTATGGAGAATTTGGAGGTGTGAAAGTCCTCCTTTTGTTACAGGAAGAGCTACAGTACCTGAGAACTCGGTGGGGTAAAAGAACCCTTACGGGAACTATTTTTAAAGCATAAGACACTAAATTTTACATAGAGTTGCAGAAATATTTGATGAGTATACTTATTTTATGATACAAGACAGCTACAGTGTTTTTTTTTTTTTTTTTTTCTATAGTATATACTATATATATATATATATATCTTACAATATTAAAGTTGCTGAGTCATCATGTTTTTGGAATCTGTTTCACTGCTTTTGGTTACACTGGAACTAAAATACCATCACCGTAATCATCGGGCAAGGTCACAGCTGAGTTTTTTTATCTAGCCTTGACTGAGGTTAAGTAAGAGGGAAAAAAGAAACAAAAAAGAATATAAAAAGAACAAAACAAAACATAACAAAACATATGGTCAATACTAAGTGCCCTCTTACTGATTTAAGTAGGGGAGGCAGATACTGCTAATCATCAGCCCTTATGGTATAATTATTATATTCAGCATAAAGCGCTATGTGGTTTTAGAGTTAACCAAACACTATTATAAAAGTCCTGTTAAAATCATAAAAGCTTTGTAAGGTACATTGTAATATAATATCTAATCATATCTGTAACTGTAAAAAAACTCACGTGGGAGAGTAAATGCAGTTGCAGTGCGAATGTGCACATGGGCATACTTTAGAATTTTGTACTTTATCGATAATAAAATAGTATTTAAGGAACAATATCTTTTTTTTTAACAGCTAGTAATGTGTAGATCTGTTTGGCGTAACATTCTTTGTGTAAATGTTAATAAAAAAAGGAAAACATCTAGGCCTGGAAGTCTTTGGATCAATTTTCATATTTATACAGATTTGTACTAATATTTGTTTTTATTTATTATTTATTTATTTTTATAATAATTATTTATTCATTATTATTATTATTATTATTATTATTTTAAAAAATGTGATGGTGGTGTGGGAAATGCATTTAGATGTCCCTGTGTGTGAATTCTAAAAAAACACAATTTTAATATATATATATATATATATATATATATATATATACACTCTACCGTTCAAAAGTTTTAGAATACTTTCTAACTCCATGATGGTTCCTGATTTTGTATTCTTTCTACATTGTAAAGGAATGCTAAAGGGATCCAAAAAATGCATTAATCTCCTTTGAACAGTTAATGGTGAGATGTTTCTGCTACTTCTGCTCTGTAAAGACTTCATAACGCCTCTAATCTGAGGTGCTGGTTGTTAATTGGTCATTTTTCAGGCTGATAACTCTAAATGAACTTCTCGTCTGCGGCAGAGGTAGGTTTTGGTCTCGCCCTCCTGGGACGGCCTTCATGAGAGCCAGTTTCATATTATGGTTGACGAATTTCGCAAATGCACTTGACAATAGTGTTCTTGCAAGAACTATTACAGAAAGGCTGACCTCTGTGTCTTAAAATAACAACTAACTGTTGTTTTTCTTGTTGTTATGTAATTACCTAATTCCATATGTGCTATTTTATAGTTTTGAAATCCCCAGTATTGTTGTAGAATGTAGAAAATAAATCACTAAACAAAAACAAAGAAATTTGCAAGTGTTCTAAAACTTTTGAACGGTAGTGTATATATATTATTACTTAACTTCCAGCAATCTAGAAGTATGCCTAAAGATCTGCCCAAAGTTCAAACCCCTGCTAGCTAAGCATGATCTTTTCACAAAGTCAAATTGAATAAGTGAAATTGACAAAAGCATCATTAATATAGTTTGTAATTAAATGCTGGTTGTCAATACATGTCTGTGATCCTTTTGTTGTACATAAAATCTTTAAACGTCATTTTCTCCTTTTTGACGGTTCTCTTTTTCTCCTTTGCACTTCAAACGTCAGAATGCTGGAACTTTACTTCAGATGCAAGCGAAAGAGAAACACGAGTCGGAATGCCATCCTATTAAGGGGTTTCCCAGACTATCATACATTTCACATCATGTCAGATTTCAGTGACTGTCTTTGTCCCATGGTAGCCTTTCCATGAGAGTGAAGAGTTCCTGTTCTTTCACCCTGTTGCTAATGGCCACAGGAAGAAGTTTGCAGCAGGTCACTTTATGGCACTCTCAGCATAATTGAGGCCTTGAGAGGACATGGCAGGGGTTTCACTTAAATTGGACTTAGGAGTGTTATTCAGTGGAATCTTAAATTAACCAGCCGGCGGTTATATTAAGCAAAGCCCAGAGAGAAAAGTGGCACTCTTTAACGCTAGCCATTCTACACCGATACTCAGGCTTTTGAAGGTTACAGGCTCGTCTATGGTCGGACCCTGACGGATTGATGTATGTCCCCTGTCGAGCGGAGAATTTCCGAGTCCAAGGCTGCGAGTCCGCAGCGCTGTTCTGTTCGGTGATGATGGTGGGGGTGGGGGGTTCGCTTTGTCCTTCACAAACTTCTTACCCGGGCGTCCTTTGCGTGGCTTAAACAAGGGCATTGTGTCAGCTACAATAAGCTGAGCTGTGGAGCACTTCACCCTACATAATCATCCGACTCTAATGTAAGTGTCCAACACTTACACTCGGCCCTGTGCGGAGCGGAGGGTGGGGTGCTGAGGGGATCGTCGGAGACGTCCCAACTTCATTACCTCTCGCTCTTTGGAGAGCTTTTTTAGAAATTAAATTTGCCCAGCAATTAACTAAAAGGGCATTTTTTTTTTTAGAATTTATGAATGACTGAAAGGATTGATGTATAGTGAGCGACGGAGGGAACATTGGCATGTGCTCTAGTGGGGAAAGAAGAGGGTTATGGATTTACTGCCATGTTGAAATGTCTCTTGACATGTAACAAGGTTAAGACATTGACGGGAGGGCATGACTGCATGTTCTGCACTGTTCATACTGTACTTTAAGATGTTGATGTCTATATGCCTGTAGTGTGAAACACCACCGTTTCCTATAAGTAAAGTCCTGAAGTGTCCTGAATAGTCAAGAAGTGTTTTTGTCCTTTGGAGTTAATTAAAGCAAACCTATAACATACACTAATGCACACGAACTTTGTGTCATATCTAAATCCAGGATTCTGAGCGCCTCTTGTATCTGCAACGATTCTACATCGCAAGTCACGCGCTAATTTCAACTCATACTGACTAGCAGGACAAAGTCATATAAATTCAGCTTTGGAAAACACTCCTTTGGGACCTGTCCCTGTTCACCCTGCTAAATTTGCTGAAGGTCAAATTCATTACGATACTCAAGTCTACGGACTTGAGGGAGAAATCACTAACAAGCCACACATATCGAATGAGGTTAGCTAACACTGAGTAGTCCGGACATGTGGGCTCATGTGTATCCGGCATGTCAATGAGAAACCACTCTGATCATATGATCAAAGCCATTAGTGCTGATCCTGTATAAAGACCTTTACAGCACATTTTTTCCACCAGACAGTCCAGAGCGGCACAGTGGGGTAACGAAGCTGTGATCCTACATTTTGTCTTTATTACCATAATGCAATGCACGTTCTCTTTTAGCTACTTGAGTGAGATAATTTAGTTAAATTTAAAACTTGAGTTACTTAAATTAGACATTTTAAGTAATTTGACTTTCTCGAAAACTTTTTGAGTTACACATAATTGACATAGACGTTTATAGATCCAGATCTCAGTCCAGTTAAACTTTTTTAGGTGCATCAAATCATTCTTTTAAATTTTTTGAGTTATTTATTTTACATTTTTTTGAGAAACTTATCATTAAAATTAGATGTTTAAAGAAAATTTTGTTAATTAAGTTAGAACATTTGATATTCCTGCTAGACATTTTTTGAAAATTTACATGAGTTCAACTTTTAAGAAACTTTATTTACTTGAGTTGGACATTTAGGTACCATGAGCTGCATGCATTTTATTTTTAATTAAAGGTTTTTGAGTTAATTGACTTCACTTGGGTGAAACATTTTTAGAAAACTTTCAACTAAATGAAACTAAATTTGGAGAAATTAAAGTAATTTTTCTAGCAAAATCATCTTACAAATTGGTAACCATTTGAAAGTCTCAGCTTATATTAAAAGGCACAAGGTTGTGTAAAATGTCAAGGTTGGGTCAAGGGTTAGTGTTTATGATTTCAGTTGCTTGAAAGCCAGCCTCATTGCCATTGATCTTTTAAAACTGTACAAATCTCTTTTGAGAGATATTTACTGTCTTCTCTTCACGTCAGACTTCAGTGGTAAGAGCACAGTGAGTCTCATGTCATCGCAAAAACACGGTTACAGGATTATATGAAAGAAAACCACAAGCGCACCTGGTTGTAAAATGAACACTGGGTTCTCAGAGAGAACATCCCGAGCAGATCCACAGATGTTTGGAACAGGTGAAGCGAGTTCATTGTCGAGAGCTATTTCAGTATGAATGTATAAGCACTGGAGAGTGTTGCTCGCTGAATTACTGTATTGTAGGAGACCCGGCTGATCTGTTGCCGAGCAACGGCGGCCACCGTCACACCGTGGCTCTTTGTAGAGTTCATACTGCAGCCCAGGGGAGACATTTTTTACAGTACAGGTCATGGGACATTGTTTCAGCGCTGTGTGTTTGCCCTGCATGTGTGGAAGGAATCTGTGGTGTAGGGAGGACAGAAGCAGCAAAGACAGCTGAGTAAATATTGTAGTTCTGTGCCGTGAGCATGACACTTTCATATGCTAATGCCTGCCCTCTGAAAGAGGTGATGGTCACGGAGCCTGTTGTAATCCCTTGTTTTGGTTTGGTTTATTGCTTTCATTGACGCTTTAGATTTGTGAGATGCACGCCACTGTTTAACCGGTTGATGAATGTTTGGGGATTTTGACATGGTGTGTACACCTTTACAGAACAAGTCACATGTATAGTATTTCACACGTAAGTACATGTTTTTCTATTTGGAAATGTTAGAATGTGCATATTGCTCACACGTTTGAATGATTTTATTTGTTATCTCGTTTCAATATGTGAGTATGTTAAAAAAAGATATATGAGTATGGAGATTTTTTTAAATTAGGAATTAAATAAAAAAATTAAATTGTGTACAATTAAAGTGAGTAATGTAATAAAAATCTATGAGAACAATAATAAAATTGTAAATGCATCTAACATAATTTGGAAAGGGTTCAGTCATTGGACTACTAATCAAAAGGTCCCAGGTTCACAACCCACAACCACCAAATTACAACTGTTGGGCCCTTGAGCAAGGCCCTTAACTGCTCAGACGTATAAGGAAATAAAAACGTATGTCAAATCTTGTGAATGTAAAATGTCTTAAAATCATGTGGGTCAAAAAATAAATAAAAAATGTAGGTTGTATGACACAACAGTTTGACTAGGCAGGCCGCGAAGGGTTAAATGCAGAAACACAAGCCTCAAAATATGTTCCTCCGACCTGAGGTAATCACCGAGCAGATCTCTCTGGGACAGCTCTGTTCGCTCATGTATTTTTAGTGGCCCATCCAAAATAATGGAGCCTGAAACTTGATCTTGATGACTTTGTTGAGAAGATAAAGACCTCTGTGCCTTTGTCAGGTGTTGACAATAGTTCAAGGTTGTTTTCCACTGGAGGAGTCAAGGTCAATCAAAGGTTTAGTCCTGTTTTTTTTTTCCATTACAGAAAGTATGAGAAAGAGATTTGGAATAATTATGAGGACAAGGTCGTGTACAGCAGTGGTTGTCTAACTTTTTTTTTTTTTTTCAACTGGGACTCTTTAACATCAAGCAACTATTTAAACAGTAGCCTCGTTATTTTAATGCGTAAGGTAATATCGTGGTCATTTATTAGAGTTGTAGAACCGTTTATTTCTGAATTTCCTACCAGCAGGACACATTAGATTCACGTTGTTATTATTTATAGGCTGAACCCAGTAATGTTTTTAGGAACATAAAAACTTTAGGTGTGTTTTCACTGCAGTAATTATCTCAGAAACCCAGGAAGCTTGTCAGAAACTTGTGTATTTAAGACATGTTTTCTATACAGGAACAATCTCAGGAAAGCAGCAAGTTCTTCAGTTTAGGTTCATTAAAACTTTAGGAATATTCTTAAAAATTCAGGAACTTTTAGCAGTTCAGCTTCAGCTTTCAGCTCAGAAACCTAGAAATGTTTGTTAGCAGTTCATGGAAGATTTCATCACAGGTATGGCCTACTCTCAGAGGACCAAAAACATTTTCTGTAATTTTACATACATTTTAAAGTCAAAGAACTATCCAACTAAGCATACCAACTTTATTTACTTTACATATGTTTTTAAATAAGGAGCGTATAAAGTTGAGGTACCTTTTTAGCGTAGCAGTAATCCCAGGAATATGTTTCAGTAAATCACAGAACGAACTTTAAATGCTTTTCAGAGGGAAAAAAAAATGTTCTACAAAAGCACATGTACCTTTTTAGAAGCATACAACTTCTGAACTTTAGATGTGTTTTTAGCACAGGAGTGTTTGGAGAAAATCAGCACGAGTTTCAGTAACCTTAGAACTGTGGATGCATTTCTGTTGGAGGAACCAGGTCTCACATCATTCTTGGCATTCTTGGCTAAGAAGATACAGTTGTTTGAATTCCAAATATTCAAGCAACAAAGTCGCAACAAAAAGCAGGAGTGCACAATTCCATTTTAGACTTTTTGCGAAAGTAAAAGATGCAGTATATATTCAAAAGGCAAAACATAGATCCTTAAGGGAAGAAATCATCTTCATATGTTAACCAACATCGTTACAGTACAGTGAAATGATTTCCTCTGCATTTCTAAGCTTGTTAGGAACCGTAGGGTTACCCACAATACAGCGGCCCCAGGAGCAAAGGGTTAGGGGGCTTGAGGGCCCAACATGGCAGCTTGGTGGTACAAGGGCGTGAACCTCCAAATACAGTTTATTACACTTTTTTAAGGAGTGTAGAATCTTAATATTAAATATAGCTTTCAATTTTGGCCTGTAATTTCTATAGCCGTGCCAATTTGTTTTTAGACTATATGGTGGTGGCACAGTGGCTTAGTGGTTAGTACTATAACCTTGCAACTCCGGGGTTTCGAATCTTGCCTCTGCTCTCTGCATGTAGAGTTTGCATGTTTTTCCCATGCTTGGCGGGTTTTCCCCAGATACTCTGATTTCCTCCCACAGTTCAAAGACATTCGGTGTGGGCCGATTAGCCATTCTAAATTGCCTGTACGGTAAGATCGGGTGTGTGCTTGTGCCCTGTGATGCGTTGGCAGCCTGTCCAGGGTGTACCCACAACGTGCTCTAAGTTCTCTGGGAAAGCTTCCAGACCCCCTGCAACCCTACACATGATATGGTTATGATTCATGGATATGACTTTGAGAACTGCTGGTTTGGATTTGACAACTGGCCAGAGATTAAATTCGAGTCTTGCAGTAAATAGATATGAATTTGGAAAGTGTTTGTTGCTTTAAATGAATCATAGTTGACTCACTAATTGGTCACCCTTTTAGCACCTTGTTTAAACTACAGCACTAAGCATCCCACTAAAAGCTTTCCACCTCAACACCAACATGGGAAAAAAAAAAAGTCAAAAGGCTTCACACAAGTGTTTGCACAGATTTAGGTCTCTTTGCTTGGCGTAAGCTTAGTGGGCTTTGTGCAGAGTTGCTGTGCTCATTTGAGGCATCAGCATAATGGAAGTAGAGCACAGAGCCAGAACTGCTACGCTCGGTTAAAATTATCTGGGCTAAATGTACATACAAAAAAAAGAAGAAATGTGGCACTTGTTTGATCGCTAGATCTTGCTGATAGCAAAAACGAATCGTGTGCATTTGATATGTTAGTAGGCGTCTCTTTGTAGGAGTCAGATTGTAATAGCTTTCTTCTTTTAGATAAAGTGATGACTGATGGCTTTTCGCCAAACATGTTTTCCCTGACAAAGTGAGTGTTGCATAAGATATGAGAGGTGATGAAGCTGTCACCTTGAATTCAAGTGGCTGTATCTGCCCCAGCCTCAGAGACGAGTTTATCTCAATCCGGCATGTCAAAGTCAAGCTGAGGAGATTTTAAATGAGCCACTTTTGTACCATGAAAATCTTTCAGGGAAACAAAGAACTTTATCAGGAAACTTAAGGGACGTTTTCATCACGCAGATATACATAGGAGAGGGGTTTTCAGGAACTCAAGAACTTTTCAAGCGTTGTGGGGAAACTTGGTATTATATTCTGCTGAGTTTTTACTTGGAAGTTGGAGTGCTGTTCTATTCCACCACCGCGATCAAGTCAAGCCACAAAATGATTAGATGAAGAACATAGATGTCTTGATATTTTAATAAAGTGCCTCTGCAAGGTGTTATAAGTTTAACTAACAATTGTGTGATTATTGCCGTAATGCCATTTAAAATGATAAATGTGCCGCTTTATTGAACCCCATTCACAATTTTCCAGGTAGGAAATCCAAGTTAACGGGGTATTTTCATATTTTGTATGTTGAAGGTAATAAGATTGATAGCATAATTCCTAATTTCTAATTTGCTAATTCTTAGCCAAATTGCTCATGTTTTTCACAGATATCAGGGATGAGTTACATTTTTGAGACTTTGCGTTGTCAGTTTGGTGCTAGTAAACATGCTTTACATTTCTTATAGACATGAGCAGGATTTCATTACCAGAATGTCGATTTTTGTTCCGTTATCATATTCTTAGCAGTTTATTTAACTAACCCGAAAGCACAATTTGTTCAATGCTAAGATAAAAAAAAGCCTGGGTTAGCATGCAAAGTTACATGTGTTGATGATTAATCCTTTAGAGTCTTAGTCTTTGAATTTGTAGCTGAAATGTATATTTTATTTTAAAGTGATTAAAATATGATTAAAATAATCAACTAGCCTAAACATTACTGCATTTTCACCACGCTCATAACGAGTGTTTGCTGTGTTGTAATTGAATCGCGTGCTAATTCGAGCTTTATGCGGTTTGCGTCACTTCTGCTTTTTCTTTCCTAACAAGACAGTCACGGTTCCTGCACTATGATGGGAAGTCAAAACAGGAACTCATCCAGGAACTGTACACATCTCATTTGGATGCTTTCAGCACTCTTCAGTTCAGCGGGTTGAAGAAGCATGGTAGCTATAGTGTGAAACAACCTTGTTGATATTATCAGCCGTAAGATAGCTCGTGGCCTCCTGTGTTCTGATGTAAATCTCATCTCTGATGCAGTGACACCGTTTCAAACACGGTTCAGTAAAGCCACAATGAACTTTTTTTCTGTGCCAATGTGCTGCTTATGTAAGGCCTATTCAACAGTTAAAGGCTGACACCCTTGAAGCTGGTCTTTATTCTCTCTCTCCCTCTCTCTGTGAACTTTTTCGTGGGTTGACCTTACTGATTAGGATGAGATTAGAGCTGACCTGAAAACATTTGAATGCCGTAAATAAGGGCAACGATCTAATTAGCGCGGTGTCGATACGTCCACCTGAGCTGTGTGGGCGAGGCAGAACTAACAAGGAGAGATGAAGGTGATAAAACATCCGGGTTGCCTGTAAATGTGATGAGGGCTGGAGGAGCACCGAGTGCAGCCATTAAGGATATTTTATAGGCGCCCTGCTCACTCTTTCCCCAAGGGGTGCACACACATGTAAACCTATCTATCAGAAAGAATTGACCTGTATGTGAGTTATGGGAACGGCTGCTGTCAGGAACACTCAGATGCCCTCCGCATGCATGGAGGTTCTGACGGATGACAGTTTCAATTAATACAGAAGGTTGTGTGACCTATTTGATCTTAAACCTGATCTGGAAGCATATAAGTGATTACTATTTGCCAGAATTTTGACATTTCCCCTAACTGAGAAAAGAAAGAAAACTAAATGCTAAATCCAAATCAATTCTAATAAAAGGCTGAGCATACTTAACACTTAGGGGGTGTGCCTTTATAGGAAACTAATCAAAGATTCCTCAGAGATTCCAAAGTGTTTTATTCCCAATTTTTAATTTGTTAATTCATTTATTATTACGTTTTATTGTTGTAGAAAGAACTTAGTTCCTCTTACCTATCAATTCCTATTCAATACTACAGGTGATGCTAAGCCTAATAATCAGAGGTGGCAGCAGTACACAAACTCAATACTCAAGTACAAGTACTTTTACTTAAGTATAAATTGTCAATAAAGAAACTTATCGAAAAGTATTTTAAACACAAAGTTGAGGATTTTGATTACGTGAATGTGCAAGTTTGACATTAATTCAATGGATAGCGAACAACATTGCTTCAGCATTGAATAGCGTCTTTCATTAGTAGCTTAACCAGCTAGTTGCAACCTTTGTTACCCTGTATAATGCAAGTAGTCTATGCAATTAAACGTCTTCCATACTGCAAGGATACAGAATACAATACTGGTAAATGATGTGCCAAAATTTTATAATTTTAAGCTTGTTATGAAAAACTGCATAGTTATTGGCGTGAACCAAAACCCAAACACGTACGAGTTCGCAAGTTCTTTGGTCCAGTATGTTAGCCTAGGAAGCTCGATCATTTTAACAATCATTTAGACTTTAAAAAGGAGCCGAATGACTCAAAGCTCAAAGACCAAGTAGGCGGGATCTGTTGCCCAGATAACCGTCAATCACGGTATAATAGCGATAAAGCCTGCTTCTTCTTCTACTTCTTAAAGTAGGATTATGGCATTGTTTTGTTCCAAATGGGGTGTTGCTTAAATCACTCTATGGTGTGAGTAAATATGTTTAGATTAGGACGTCAAGTAACGAGTCTCTGTCTAAATTGCAGGGAGTAAAAGTAAAAGGCTTTTCCATCAAAGAACATAGTGAGTAGAAGTAAAAAGTAAATGAAAAAATACTTACTGTAAGTACAGTAATGTAATATTACCACTATATTACTTACCACATCTGCTAATAATAAATGAAAAAAAAAAAAGCAAAGCGAAGGTATTTAACAAAAAATAAATTTTTATGTAACATTCATGTAAGGAGTCTCCAGTGTCAGTTTGTGGATTTTGTGTTTTCAGGTTTCTCTGCTTTCTGGTGTGGAGTATTTCCTTAATATCCTAATGCATAGCACTATATTGAACATCTCATTTAATTATAATTCACATGAACAATCTTCTAAATATTAAAGAATTTCCCGAGATACAATACTTGAATGTCCTAAAAGCTGTATGCATTAAATTTAGGCGGCAATACGTTTTAATTTAGACGCGCGAGATCCCTGTGAAAATCCCAACCTACAGTATGTACCGGTTATATCTGCAAAATCCCCGTGTTTGCCCTCTACCAAATAGTGATGCTTGTCCTCTGTGGCTCGTGGAACAAAGCAGAAAATATAGTTGCTGGCTACAAAGTGCTGCAGCGTGCGGCATTTAAAATTCCCATCCACTTTCAGCGCTTGGTAACCTTGCAGAACTCTGACTTCATCCTGGAACAATGTCAGATCCATGTAGATGAATATAATTAAACAGCCGCTTATCGTCCAGCCAAGGGAAGTTTAGCAGCGGGTCAGGCTTGTTTGCCTCTCTGTGCTGAAGGTCAGGCCAGGGTTAGCCTGGCAGTTTACACGCAGGGAGGTATGCGAGAGACAGAGGAGACACACCACCGTCCAACACAACAACATTTTCCAGCTCACAAAACGATTATTTTTATACCGTCTGTTTATATTGGCGCCGTGTCCTGCTGTAGTAATGCTCCATGTTTAAGGACACGCACTACACACTGGAAGTGTTTATTTCCCATACGGAGGGTGGAAAACCAAACGTGAAACGATTAAGTAAAACGACAAATAATCTTCTAACACGACGATGAGGTTTGTGTCTTAACTGGGTTCAATTATGGATTTTAATTCCTATCGTGGAGAAATTGGCATCATGCCATGCACCCTGATACAAAGTGAAGATATTGTTATCTAGAACTGTGCAAGTCAATCATTTATGCGATTTAATACATTTCTTTCTATTTGCATTAATTTGCCTCTAATTTTTTAACTATTTAGGTAAACTTTCAATTTTTTTCTTAAAACGTCTCTGCAGAAATTGTAAAATGCTTACATTTTTCACATTGTTTTAGAGTATCATTTCTTCTTCTAATTTTATGGGCAATTTGTGCTATACTGCCACCTACTGGACTGGAGGGGGTGCAAAGTATTGTCAGGGAAAAATTTTTGACATGTTAAAAGTTTTTGAAATGTTAACCATACACATTACACAATTTCAATGCTCAATAGATACTTTCAGTAGTTTTTATTATTTTAAAATTTGTAAGAAATATTTCATGCCGCTTGAGACAAATCAGACAACAATCATTCGCGATAAAGAACTGAATTGAATCGAGGATTGAAATGCTCAAAAAATCTAATTGAATCGACTTAACGGTGTACCGACGATTCACCGCTCAACTGTTATCATATCTACTGTTACAAGATGATTATTTTTTCCATAACAGCATGTTTTGTAATGTTTTATTCCTCGTATACCACACCAATTTGGCAACATTGTCAGTCTTTCAGCCGTTTCCATTGAGTGAGACCCAATAATGGCACAAATGATCTCAGTAATGGATGTTTGCCAATATAGTATTTAAGAAAATAAACAAATATATAAATTACTGAAAAACATGACATGAGTATATTACTTTTAATAAAGAACAGCGTTTAGCAATTACAAAATTGCGCAGGTCCATATTCGACTTTGATTTTTATGCGTGTTTAATGAGGAAAGATTTTGGAATGTAAATCTTTTAAAGGCCGAAACCTGATTAAAACCACATCGCTTTTCCGGACGTTCAATCAATCGACCACCAACAAAACCGTTTACAGCCCATTGTGTACTGTACCTTACACCTGAAAGATTTTTATGCTTAAACAGTTAATAGTTGCTTAAATGAGCTTCATGCTGTTACTATGAGGTGGGTGAAACGAGCGCTACTACTCAGACTTGCCTTTGGCTAGAAGCACTATTTAATTAAGATCTGCCGTTTCACAGGCAGGCTGCCTGATAAGGGCTAAAAACGCAGAGCAACACGAGTGTGTGATCTCTCTTCTCTGGGGTTAATGAAGGTGGTCTTTCTTAAAGTTTAAGATAAAACTTACTGGATTTCTTTTTTTTTCGGGTTAAAAGTAAATGACCTATTTTTCCCTCTTTGTCTACGTTATGTACAGTATCTAGTTAACTTCTAAAAAAGTTCAGTGTTTCTTCTGTAGTACAAATAAATGGCTATAATAATTTCGCTGATGTTGAAAATCAGGAATCTTCGATACCCAGAGACTTATCACATCCTTCCACCAAAGCATATAACAAGCACAGTAACTCCCCTACGTACGAACATTTGACTTATAAACTTTCAAAGATACACACATTCATGCGTGCATGTTTAGTGACATTTTTAAAGTTTGAAACCCAGGATGTCTGAAAGCAAGCGTAAAAGCAACAACGATGACGGCCAGCTGTGTTAGTATCCTTGTGCCTAGACAATGTTTGTTGGACTTATGAACACACTGGACTTATGAACAAGCTCTCGTAAATGAAGTCCATCTGTTGGGGACTAACTGTACTATTTTCAAGATAAGTAATGTTAAGTCCATTCCATTATTGTTCATGTAATAGCCATGATGCTTGTGATGTCAGAGGAAAATAATCAACAATGGGTTGGTGAGATGTTGCTTGACATGAATTGGTGTTAGTCTTACAACCCTGATGTTTATTATTTTCCTATATATAGGAAAAAAGGTTTTTCCATTGTCTCAGGCAAGAAAAAAGAGATCAGGGGAAATAATTTTTACAGGCCTTGCTCAGGCTCAAGTCCTAGGATGTGGTCAATGGTAACAGCAAATTCTGATTAGCTAGAAAAATGCACTTCTGCAAAGGGGACTGCAGATTGTGAAACACTGAACGCATGATCTGAGTGTTATTTCACCTGGAACATTAGGAGATACATTTAGGGGTTCTTTTATCCTTTACTAACTTGTTAGTAGGGAGTATAACATTTTATTTATTTGTTTTTTTCGCGATCATGGTCATGGTAGCTCCAGAACCTCAGGGAAACCATGGAAATACTGGGCATGAGCCAAAACAAGGACATTGTATATTTTTTAGCCTTGCATAGTCCATATGATGAGAGGATTCATCTTATTTAGTCATATCTGTCAAGTTGTTATAGCAGCTTTAATTTCCTCATCATTATATTTAAATTTGGGCAGCACGGTAGAGTGGTGGTTAGCTCTGTCGCCTTGCACCTCCAGGGTGCGGGTTCTCTGTGGGCATTGAGTTTGCATGTTCTCCCCGTGCTTGGTGGGTTTCCTCCTACAGTCCAAAGATATGCAGGTTAGGTTAATCGGCCTTTTTTCTTCTTCTTTTTTTTTCACCATGCTAATTCTGTAAGATAATATAATATATTTAAACCCACGACACACCCTGTATCATTACTAGGTGACCCTTCCTTTTATATTGTGTCAAGGAAACCATGTCCTGGCATCCTGCCCGTCCCCGCCAGGCTTGTAAACTTATCTGTTATGCCACAGCGTAATACTTTCAGATAAGGTATCTGGCAGTGTATTCTCGGGCCATACCAGAATAGGATGATGTGCGCGACCGAAATTCCATTCCCTCCGTGATGATTTCCCGGAGGTTACCCGAGCAAGCGTCGGCGTTCTGGCAGAAGCGCAGCCTCCTCAAGTGCAGGACAAGAACAGCTGGCTGCACGCACGACCGCCGTTTTGCCCGGTGTAGGGTTTCATGCGCCAGCAGCGCCAGCTCCGTTTCCTCAGAAGGGGGCCTGCACCTCCGAGAACCTGTCATCGTTGGCGTCACAAATGTTCTGTTGGTATCAAGCTGCTCTCGGAATAAGCTGCACGTCTTGGGTGTCGCTGCACGAAGTGCTAATGTAATACTGTACATAATAATCGCCGCCTTGGCCATGTCTTATGGAGACTGTGAACTGGCACGCAGGAGTATATGAGAAGAGAAAAACACAAGCAAGAGTCATCGACTGGTGGACCGTGGTTTCCTGCAACAAAATATATATATATATATATATATTTTTTTTTCCAGTTTGTTAAGTCGGCGAGGTCTGACTAGAGAACCAACAGAATACTCGACATTATTGTCCCTATGTCAAATTTAATATAGTTGTATCTACAGTGTTTAGAGACAGGGGCACTAGTCAAAAATGGGAACGTGATATAAACATAATATGGTTTGGAAATGTGCAGAGAAGGGATGAGGGGTATATCAAGAGGAGAATGTTAACAGGCAGGAGGAGAAGAAGAAGAAGGCCCAGGAGAAGGTTTATAAATGTGATGAGGGAGGACATGCAGGAGGTTGGAGTGACAAGGGAAGATATGGTAGAAGGAGTTAGATGGAGACAAATGGTCTGTTGTGGTGACCCCTAAGGGGGAAAGCCGAAAGAAGAAGACAAATATATGGACATAGGAAACATAACATTTCAAAATGGCTTCTTTGTAGAAGCTAGTGATATGATTAAGTACCACCATCCACCATCCATCCATCCATCCATCCAGGAACCTCTGTAGACCAACTATGGAACATGGAGGCCAATGGTGACACTTGTATTTATTCCCATTTTCACCACCGTGGTATTGTATGACCTCCCATCTAAATTCACACACTGCGGGCAATTTGGGAATGCCAGTTAGCTTAAACTGCATGTCTTTGGACTGTGGGAGAAAACCAGGGTACCCGGAGGAAACCCACCAAGCATGGGGAGAACATGCAAACTACCCGCACACAGACCCAGAGGTGGGGATCGAACCCGGACCATAGAGGTGCCAGGCGACTGTGCCAATCAGTAAGCCATCGTGCTGCCAATTAAAACATATATCATTTTTCGATATTTAGCTCGAACTGTTACTATGAATGACCTTAATATAAATAGATGATCTGTTTAATGTAATTTGTTCATCGTTTTTTTTTTTATTATTATTTCACCTTCGTTAGTTAAATATGTAGGTCAATAAAAAAATAATATTAGAAATGATGCACAGTTTCTCAGAGTCTAAACAAAACAAAATAACAATTTAATTTCTGCTGTGAAACTCCCCATGTGTTGATTTACATTTGCATTTTTTTTCTTTGCCTATAAACCTTTTCATATTTGACAGAAACGGATAAATAAATAAATACTACATCCATCAAACGTCTAGAGATCTTATCCTGTGTTCTGTCAAGGGGGCCTGGAATCTATCCCAGGGAACCTACAAGGCGGGGTACACTCTAGATGGGGTGCCAACCCACAGCAATACACACACACACACACACACACACACACACATGGCCTATCGTGCATAAAGGACAGTTTTAAAATTCCAATCCGACCATGTCTTTGGACTGTGGGAGGAAACCAGAGTACCTGGAAGTAACCCATCAAGCACAAGGCGAGCATGCAAACTTCACACACACACAGAAGGAGGGGGTGAGATTTAAACCCCCAGCCCTGGAGGTGTCAGGTGACAGTGCTGACCACGAAGCCAACGTGACACATAATAAATACTACGTTTCAAAAATAATTTATAAGACAGGTTCTTTCCTGGAACTGACACCATCACAAACCTTTAGGGGTTTAAAAATCTGAAATAACTATTTGTTGCTTTTTCTGGTCTGGATGAATGATACAATCAGAAATATCAGTGTGAATCTTCCAGGTAGTGTAATTCTACCATACAACAATCCTTAGGTTAAGGTTACTTTAACGTAGTGTTGAATTTAAAATGTCCAGTGATTTATGTTGTGCTCCAGGCTCAAATGTTTAGATCCATAAGAAAAAGTGTCTTTAAAAGAAGAAATGACAGCTCACGCATGCATATTGTGAATACAAGAACGTCGAACATGTCTTTATGTCTCAGGAATGGTGTTTGATCCATGCAGAGATGGATTAGTGCTTTGGTGACTTCAGATCAGATCTTTTTGAAGCCATCTTGGATCTGATATAAAAACAAACAACATTATATTTCTTGTAAAACTTTCGGGCCTCCCTCGAATCAGGATATAAAGATAAAACAATATATATATATATATATCAGAAAGCACATATTATGATGTCATTCATGACAGTATCGATATAACGTTGTTCACCATCAAGGAGTTTGGATGTAACCAGGCCTTTAACGGTGTTAACATCTATATAGAAATATGTACATAGTATATTTTCAGACAGCCATCAAGACATAAGGTTAAAGGTGCACACGTCCAGTCTGGATGAAATGATCTCTCTCAGTGCCGATAATCCAGCCACTGGAGAAAGGCAGGATATCTGAAATATGTATTAAGCCACTGTGGAGATTTTTTTGTCTCGCTGATGTTGTTGAAGGGCGGCTGCAGGCAACGCGACCCTCGCTGTGCCTCTGACGCCACTCAAGGTCATGCACGCTCACCCCGTGACATTCAGCTGCCGGAGAGAGAGAATGAGATGTCAAGTGTATGTGAGAGCAGGGAAGCTATGTGGCTGTGTGTGTGTGTGTGAGTGTGAGTGTGGGCGTGGGGGAAGGGAAAGGACAGGGAGGATGGGGTTGCTGTGAAAGTCGTCTCATCACTCTGCACTGGGCAGGAGTGAGTTCACGCTGCACTCGACGAGCGCTGCCAGGGCCTCATTTGCTCAGCCGGTTTTGCTCATCTCCCCTATTTGCAGACACCCTGAGACATGCTGTTCCCTGGCCGGCCTCTCCGCAGGCATGTTTTTTTGTTTGTTTGTTTTGCATGCCGAGTGAGTTCGGAGTCATAGTTTAAAGCCCTCGGACACGTAGCAGTGCTTAGTCTGCATTTACTCCAGCGTAGTCAGTTCTAAGCAGGTGTGAACAATTCAATTCAGTCCAATTTAATTTGCAGAGCACTTAAACCTGGATACAGTTGCGTCCTTTTTTTTTTTTTTTTTAAGAGCTCACTAAAAATCGTTTAAATCTGGAAATAAAGAGAAAGTTTTAGAAATGTTGAAACATGATTCTATCACTTTACTAGGTCACTGTTTATATTGGGCATGCATGTTAACTTCTTCGCACAAAGCCTCGTTTACACAATGTGTTCACATGTCACTCTGATGGATTTGATCTAGCATGCATCATCAGGTTTACTACTGAGCGAACTGGCTAAAATATTTGACTTCTCACCCAAGTGATTTCTGATAATGTTATTGTTTCTAATAAAAAAAAAAATAATAAAAATAAAAAAAAAATATATATATATATATATATATATATATATATATATATATATATATATATATATATGTAAAATTAGTGCTTGCAGACATTTGGATCCCGACGGTGCATTGGCAAAGAAGCAGCTTCAGAGAAATCTTGATCTTGATTACTAATTAGCAAGCCAGAGGCGACAAGAGCAAGAATATACACAGGCAACAGCCTGGGAAAACCCATTGGGTGTTAGAACCAAAAAAAAAAAAAAGCCGATAAATCAGGGTTTGGTCAAAACTACAATATATTTTGTCATCTTTTCCTTTTATAAAACAAACCTTTTGTCTTTGCCATGTAAGAAGTGTAACAAATGCAGTGGTAAAACTGTCAGTCTGTTTTAACATAAACAGCTAATTAGGCTAAGTCGCTAACTAGCAATCCCCCCCCCCCCCCTTCCTCTTCACCCACAGGGAACAGCAGACCCTTTGTTATGTGAAAGCTGTCTTTTCCAGGACTTTATATATTAGAGAAGTTAACATTCATAAGGTTACAAAGGGTTACCTTCTTATATGAGGTCACATTAGGAGACTAATACAAAAATATAAAACGAACAAGCAGGATTTTTTTTTCTTAAAATTTTTTTTTTTTTTTATGTGAACACTCACACACACACACACACACACACCCGACACCCATCCAAATGTCTAAATATGACTTAAAAAAGTGAGTTCAGCATAATAGCTCTCCTTCATGGATGTTTATGGTGGCCTTAGTGGTTAGCACTGTTGCTTCGCACCTTTGTGGTCAAGGTTCGATTCCCGCATCGTGGTCCGTGTGCGTGGAGTTTGCTTGTTCTTCCTGTGCCATAGTTCAAAGACATGCGGATTAGGCTATTTGACATTCTCAAATTTCCTGTAGTGTGGCTCAGCTATAGAGGTTGCTCGATGGGTGGATAAAGGGACGTACAGTATGTATCAAGTCCTGTTGGTAGACAGGCAATGTTTTTACATAAAGACTCCTTATACTCCTTGTTTTAACTATTTATGTAACCATAACCATTCTACTCAAAACAGAAAACAAGCTAAATTATTAATTTCAAAAATTTTTGATATTACATAATAACTGATAACAAATGTAGTAGAATAAACCCGGCAGGTATTTGGACACATTTAAAGCCAGACAGAATGGGTTAAAGTTGATGGCGAAACAGCGTGTAAACACTGCTCAAGAAGACGACCAGCCTAAAGTTTGCTGACTCGTTTAGCTTTGCGAGTCATGCCATTTCCCGCCCATTAACTTCTTAATCCCGCTTCATTTGTGCTAATTAGCGCTGGTGGAAGCGAGCGCTACTACTGCAAGGCCTCGTCCTGTCTATTCGTCTATGGCGAGGGCTGAGTTACCTCTGCCGAGATGCGTTCATTACTTTTGTCTTTTTTAAGTCCTTCAAAAGTGCTTATTATTATTTAAAGTCAAAGAAGGGAGAAGTGTGCAGTCAGCTCTTCTAGGACAGGAAAGCGGTACAGAGACACTGTGAGAAGGCCAAGGGTAGGAAATGGAAACCCACCCATGAGGATGGATCGAGACACAGCGCTAGTCAACTGTCCTGGCTACATGCTAACGCTGTTTGTGGAGTCATTTACAGGAAGTAAAGAGTAGAGTATGTGGAGGGTTAGATGAACTTGTAAAATGATTGTGAAACCTAATATATCGTCATACTTGGAGTTCAGTTAGATCCATAATAGCTATAAAGAAAAGCTGAAATGAGTCATTAGAACGGACGCTTAGTGTATCAAAGCGTAAGTAATGGTTCAATTAGATGAACTGATGTTAGCTAGGTTGCAGATATTACGTTTTAATAATGCAATTAAATTATGCAAGTTAATTAGCCTAACTTTATATAGCTAGCTAGCAAACATGCTTCTTGTAAATTTACACAGTATAACATTGCTTAACCTAAACAGCTTAAGATATTGTTTAGGAAGCTAACTAGCGTAGCTAACTACTTATATTTAAATTATATTTATGCATTTATTAATAAACTAGCAGATCCTATATATTATACAGTATGTGTATACTGTATATAGGGTCTATACATAAACAAATATTTTAGAATATTTAAATATGCAAAAAAATTACACACTACCGTAGCCTCTCACATTGTTGATTTACATGCTATTTAAATTAAATTAGATAAAAAACAACCTCAGGATTAAGATGCCAGATATCATTTGGACTTTAATGTTTTGTAACCTCTTTATTTTTATGTCTGTTTGTACAAATAGATGTATGTAGTCTTCGGTTAGGACCAAATAGGACTAGCGGTCCTCATAATGTAGGATAATTTCAAATGTCCTCACAAAACATAGTCTTCTACAGCTTTTACTTTAAAAAAAAAAAGGGCTAACCATGTTTCCCTTCAGTTAGCGAGATTGAGGGTGAGATGAGATTTAAATATAGGCATAATATTAATTTTCTGCATTAATCATTAAATTGATGCCCGGTCCCCATAAAAATCTGCCATGTCTTTATGTGTTTGTGTATACGGCTTTTTGCTGTGTAGGACTGTCTTAAATCATAAATAGACCTGATAATTTATTATTATATGATAGCATTTATTAATGTGTTTCTTTTGATTATGTTACAGTTTTATAGTAACTGCTAATTCATATAATTCACGATTTACAATACAGACAGCAAAAATGAAAAACAACTATTAAAATAAGGACATTTTTATATTATTAATATAAGTTGCTAACAAGTAACAACTCAAACCTTTACTGTTGAAAACTGATAAAAAACAAAAACAAATAAAAAGCATTAAAAAGCCTTAGTTTCACTCAAATTGTACTATCCGTTTGCCACATTTGCATGACAAGAATTTGTCATTTTTAACTCGTCCCGTGAGATGAGTAGATTTGTCTTTTACCTCCTTATGTGGAAATCGGCACTTGCACGTGTCTGTGATTTTTTTAACGGATGTCAGCTTTTTACGTAACCAGATGCTTGGACTTGTGTTTTATTATTAATGTTACCACATGCGCTAATATAGGAGCAAAAAAAAAAAAAAAAAAAAAGGCAAGTTGTCTACACATTTACTTTCACTACCCAAATCTGAGCCTGCTTTCCACATGGAATTACCAGTAACTGCAAACAAGATGTGTATCGTTGTCACGCGGTTATTTGGGAACCCCCTAATAAATTAAAACACTTTACTGTAACTTTGCATCTCTTATTAAACCGTTTATTAAGCAATAACACAGAAACCTCAAAAAGATTAGGCAGCCTAGGAAGTAGATCAAACTTCATATAGAAGAAAACTTTCACTCATGCTACGGAGTGCTTGAATGTGCTTCAAGGCTTTGTATAGTCTAGTAAAAAAAAAAACTTTAGCGGGGAAGTAAACAAGTATAACCCTTTTAGCATGCTGAGAAATTTTTTATTTGTTATTGTATTTAAATTTGTTACTGTATCTCTACTTTAAATTTCAACTTTTTGCTACATTTCCAACCTACATCAGGACACGTCACTATAACGGGTATTAATTCAAAAGTTAAATTTATTTTTAACATTTAGCTTCAAGAAATTGCATAGCTTGAAAATTAAACAACATGAATGAGACCTTCACTAGAATGACGGGTATCTGCTGCTACATACACGGTAGCTCTTTGTTTGCACATTTGCACGTGCACTTTGTTGTCTGTTGTCTCTTTTTTGTATAGAAATAGTTTTAGGTTAACTTAAAAAAAAAAAAAATGTTAATCTATCAGATCTGAGCTAGTCAGCTAAATAGGTCTCTTAGTTACCGAGCTGGTTCCGGTAGAGTTGTGTTGTTAATTTATGGTGTTGCATGTATGTAGCACCTTGGTCCCGGACTGAACTGTATATGGTTGAAATGACAATAAAAGCCAACTTGACTTGACTAGACTTTATATCAGCAGTTAGTATAGTCACAGCTGGCTATTACTTTGTATTGTAATATTTATTGTCATGCTAGGCATGCTTGGTTCCTTGCTGAAACTGTCACTAATTTACGAAAATTAGTTATCAATTTGAGTTTATTATAAGTTTCTACTTTAACCCTCATAGTTTGAGGCCTGGTGGCACAATGGCTTAGTGGTAAGCACTGTTGTGCCTTGCACCTCCAGGTTCCGGGTTCGATTCCCACCTCGGGGTATGTGTGCATGGGGTTTGCATGTTCTCCCTGTACTTGGTGGGTTTCCTGCGGGTACTCCGGTTTTCATTCCACAGTCCAAAAGCATGCAGATAAGTCTAATTTATGTTCCCAAATTACCCGTAGTGTGCGAAGGTGACTGTCCAGGGTGTACCCCACCTTGTGTCTCCTGGTATGGAATTTGGACTTAAACCTGTTACCGTATCTTGATTGCTGTTGGACCTCCATAATTTGTCACCCTACCGTTTAACTTTTTACTTTGAAAATCTTTATAAGCTTGAAGGTACAACTGGATCTGCAAGCATTTTCTCTAACAAGACACAGTCCAATGTCTGCAATAATTATTCCACATAATTTGCACGTTCATATTGGAGGCAGGGTTGCCATGGTCACATTTTATTTTAGCAAAGTGATAATTGAACAGGTCTGTTCTTGGTCATATAAAACAATCTGCGGCTCCTGTTCTTGTTGTAAAGCAGAAAATCTGAATCAAATCTAATTTGTGATTGTCTGGCCAACAAATGCACATTATGAGTGCGGACTATATAAGATGTACACAACTTTTCGTAAGTAAATTTCACCATTTTGGAGAGGCGAATTGGATTAAGGAGTAAATGATAAGGCTCATTGCATTAATGTTAATGTTAATCAGAAATGCGTCCGCACCACAGTGACCTGGTTTTGTGCAAAACTGTCTCCTTTCCCAGTGACTTGACTTGTTTTGTTTATTTTTATGTGATTTTCAAGATTTCCTTAGGTTAAAAACTTTGTTGATGCGTAAATTAACCCTCTATGGCATGAAATTTTATTTTAGAAGGAAAAAATTATTTCACAAAAGTTTTGGGGAGCTTTGGGGTCCCTGATAATATATCAATCATAAAATGTGGCCTCCCACAAGATTTTGGTTTGTCGCCTCATGCTATAAGGGGACTAAAACTGTTTCACCCCCAGACAAAAGGTCAAACCCACACCCACATTAAATTTCATTGGTTACAGACTTCTCATCAGGCTTTTAGTGTGATGTTTTACTAAAAAATAGTCAAAATAGTGGTTTGTTGCCTGAGGGCAACACCATGCCATAGAGGGTTAAGGATGGAATATAAAGAGCTACTTCTTTTAGATCTTTTAGTGTTTATTTAGATGAAAAGATTTTTTCATCATAAAAGTATTTCCAGTGTTTCACCGCCTCTCTTTGAGTACACTTCATTAGATGGTGTTCTTGTTTTTTTTCTTTCCTTCATAAACGTCACACGATTGCTCCGTAATTAAACCGAAAAAAAACTCCGGCGATCCGACCGAGATGTGTAATTTATGTGAACTTCACACTGTGCATTGCAAACGATCAGACTTCTGCTTGTCGTCTCTGATTTTATATTAAAGTGCTGCTTTCGGTTCGAGTCTCGCAGTAGCGCCGTTATCTTCCTCGCCTTCAGCCCTATTCTGTCAGAGCTCGGTCACATCCTTGAAAACTCTCTGTTCTTTCGGCGCCTGATTTTTGGCTCTTGATGGCTGCGGAGGCTTCGCTGTCTTATTAACTTCTCTCCCATCTAGGGAGAAGGCAGGGGACCCAGGCGCTCTCTTTCCTTTAATGTGCTGGCTTTTCTTCAGTCATTTAATTAAGAATGGGGAGATTATTCAACCCACAGTCAGCTCCCTCTCCCTTCCAGGGCCTCATTTATTGCTGATTAAACTTGTAATATTCGGTAACTCAAGTTTGCCGGCTGTTTCCGGGAGATGGCGAAGAAGCGGGACGGATTGTGACAGTGAGGAAAAGGTTGTGAGGGCAACTACGTAGAGAAGAAGGCGAATGTTGTTGTTTTTTTTCTTTGCCTTTGTCGGAGATCGCCTGTTCTTCATGTAAGGAATAATAAAAGCCCCGGGCGTGTGTTCCTATGGAGGAATAATCAATGACAATAGCGTGGGACAAAGCTGGATTCCTGTTCCTACCCAGGAGTTCATTCATTGCTGTGATACAAGAGTTTTAGGTCTGGTCCACTGATTTTTTTGGTTGTAAAGTTTGGAGTAGAATATTATTTACTCTAGGGATGCACCGAAATGAAAATTCTGGGCCGAAAACGAAACCGAAATTTTTGGATGCACTTGGCCGAAAACCGATACCGAAATCGAAAATGGCTTCATTAAAAAACATGTTTAAAATATTTTCTTTTTGTTTGTATTAAAAAAATCTTGCATATTGCAACTTTGCTGTCCTCATCTGAAACTTTAAAGTGCTTCCAAACCGCCGACATATTCCGTGTTTGATGCGTAATGACAGCGCGAACGAGACGGGAGGATGGGAGAGGCGTGGCGACAATTTCGGCTTTTATTTTCGGCGCTTTCTTACGTTTCGGCCGAAACCGATAATGCTATTTCGGCCGAAAATTTTCGGCGGCCGAAATTTCGGTGCATCCCTGATTTACTCGATATTAATTTCGTCTTTATGCTGTATGATGCAACATCGCACTCGCAAATGTACGATTATACCGACTACCTGCATGGCTGTGATTAGCTACGGCACAAATAAAATGATGTCCTAATAAGAATTATGTTTAATGTTATGAAATATCCTTTGGAAAAAAGAAAAGTTAGTTTATGTCATCTCTTACATTAGAGCAATTACTGTAAAAACATTTGTTTTTTCTCTGACACTGGAGACTCCTTTTCTCACCAATTAAACCTATGTAGTTTTTTTACATTTACATATTAGCTGCCACTCATATAAATTCCCTATAATTGAGGTGTTTTTATAAAAAATGCGTTCTCCAGAATGATTGCTTTCATTTAAACCCATCATTTGTAGCTGCACTACTTACTACTACTACTGTAGCTGCTGTTATAGAAAACATAAAAATGTATGTTTTTGTTTTTTTGAGCTGCTGCACCCCTTTTACATGTCTTAATATATCTTTAATGTGAGCATGAATCATTTCACAGGCATGAAAGCAAAAAAAAAAAATTTTTCAGCATGCAAACCTGGCACGGTCCTAACCGAGGTTCTAGAACCCGAGCCAGGTTCCTAAGTAGCCGAGCATGCCGCGGGTTCTAATATTTTGTTAACACAAAGTATGAGTGAACGTAGCAACCTGACGCTCTCTCCATGCCCTTTCTGGTGGAAACGGTTAACATATCGCTGGTATTGGCACGCGCAGCTGCTCATCCTTTCAGCAAACAGCAGGGGATGTTTTTTTCCTCGCTACCTCCCTACCTCTATCACTGACTTTCTGCAGCCCCCGCTTTGTGTGACAGCTGCCTAATTGGGCATTCTCGCTCCGTCGCCGAGGCTGCCTCCCCCCGCCCCGGCCCCAAACCCCATCTGCTGACGACTGGCAGCGGATTACAGATGAGGACACGCTGACCCGTTCGACCTTGTCTGAGCAGGGGGAGGGGCTTGTCGGGCGATGGGAGGAGGGGCCTGGCGTTTCAGGTCGCTGGAGGATGAGGTCACGTGAAGGTGGAAGATCTGCCAGGTGGCCGGTGACAAAGTGTCACCTCACGTCAACATGTCAAGGACGCGTTACACAACATGCACCAAAACGTCCTTCGCCCCCCGGTTGTCTTTATTCTCAGTCCAGAGTGAAGAGAATAACATTTTCAGTGCAGTTGATTTTTTTTTTTTTTTGTTCGTTTGTTTTCACTCGCCCTCATTTGCATGTCATTTTGTCTCTCTCTCTCTCTCTTTCTCTTTCTCTCTGTCCCTCTTTCTCTTTTTCTCTGTCAGTCTCTGTTTCCTCACCCTCCCGCTGAGTAGGAAACAGCATCATGGAGGTCAAATCCTTCTGTCTGGGAGTGATAATGATGCTCATTATGTACTCAGTAACCCTTTATTGCTCTGGCTGCGTCCTTATTGACAGAATAAGGACATTGTTTTGCTGTCTCCTATCAACTGGGTGTTGTGAACTAGACTGTCTTTACATAATGAAATAACAGACAATGTAGGGCAATCGTATTTACATATTCATAAGCAGAAAAAAACAAAAAACATTTGAATGTTTAATATTCCAGTTTCTAACTTCAGCGACCCATATGTCTCTTGATGTGTCCGAAAAATGCATGTCTGTTAAACATTTAAAGAAAAAAAAAAAGATGTCCCAGTTACATGGCAAAAAAGATGATTATACGAAACCCAGTGCAGTAAGGTTTTGATGATTTTTCTTTCACAAGGCAAATCACAGATATACAGTATAGTGCACCACACAGATCTGCCAGGAGAATGAATAACACTGATAATCAAGAACATACCAGTAAACTGGAGACAGGGTCATGGGCACCCAGGGCTCATTTATACCTGTGGTGACCAAAGACCAGCCCGTCCGGTCCGATCCCACAAAAAAAAACAATGCTGCACAGATCGGAGAAATACAGCAGGAATAATTAAAGCCTTGGGCGAATCTACACACCCTAAGAATCTACTGCTACCATCTCAATGCCAGACACCATGGCACACCTAGTGGGTGGCACGCCTAGTGGCCCGAGCGGTCTGAGCTGCTCCGAAGTGAAATGCTTAATGTTTTTGCGCTTTAATGTTAGGGCTGATTAGTTTATAGTATACGTAGTACAAGTACAGAAGTGTACAGAACAGTATAGTATAGTAGTATAGTATACAGTACACAAGTGATAACTGGAACTAACTCTCATGGACGTTCCACAAGATTAGATGTACCTATATAAATAAGTTTAAAGTAATAAAATTCTTTAATAAATGATAATTTATATTCATTAATAAATAAATAATTGATAAATTAATAAAACCTTTGAGTCTATTATCTTGATTGATTGTGTTAGTATTTGATGATGACATTCATGTCACCTTAATTATATATCCTGTTAGATTTCTGTGCGTTCTGAATTACTGAAAACTGAACAAATTCATGGTTAACATAAGGGAACCTAATGAGTCTAAATCATTGTAAGCTTCTAGTTTGGATAGAAGTTTGGATAAAACCATAGTTGTGTGGTTGAGAAACTTTCAAAGAAACTGTTTTTATGTTAGTGGTGGCTCAGGTGGTTAAGGTTCTGTAAATTGATGTTTTTTGGATTTCAGGTTCTGGGTTCGAGCCCCAATGTCGGTTTGATGTCACAGCCCCATAGTACCCAAGCACTGCATTCAGTTCTGGTCCCATTTAAGAGATTTAAATAAAAAAAATTTGTTAAATGTTACAGTTTTATGATATCTTATAAAAATATTATCATTTGTTTCCGCTAACCAGTTTGTTATGCATTTGTTTATCCGAACACTGCACGTTTATAATACAAGTAAATCTGACTATGAATTTGATTAACTAGATAAAAAAATTGTAATTGATTGACAGTGCTAATGTATCTACCACATTATATAGCTACAGTAGAAAGAAAAAGGGAAAAAAGTCCGGATTGCAACCCTGAGTGCACACACATGCACACACTTGGAAGGTATAAAAGTGAGTGTGTGGCGATGCAGTGGAGCATCCTCAGAGGCGGAGAGGAACCCGCCTTGCGCCTTGCTCCTGTCACCGTGCCAGGATGCAATATCATTGAGGCGAGGTGGAAAGCCGTCACTAGTAAAATATGATGAATTATCCCCACATGGCGGAGATTGGCGGCGGAGATTTGTGTGCACTTGAAAAAGTGAAATGAGGGTTAGGATCGGTGTGTGTGTGTGTGTATGTGTGCGGATGAGATGAGAAGCAGTGGCAGGGTTACTGCAGGTTTAATGGTGACCTTGTTGTGCGAGCACTTAGCCACTGTTCTGTGCTGAGTCGCACCGAGCAAGCCCTCTAATCCCATAGTGTAGCACGCGCACACACTCACGTACACACACTTGATTAGTGGCAGTGGTTATCTGCACAGAGGACGAGTCGTTGCCCTTTGGCTACTGCTCTGGATCGGGGCACATTGAGGTGTCAAACCCAGAAAGGAAGACAGGAGGGAAAAAAATATAGCAGAGAGAGAGAAAGAGAGGAAAGAGTGTCTAACTGAGGGAAAGGGGGTGCTGTGCAGACATTAGTATTCAGACCTGCCTTCCAGCCTGCAGAGCAAATTGATTACCACACTGTACCTGTTCTTGGCATCAACGCTCAGCATCATGGTAGGTCTCTATACTCGGTGTTGGGATGATTGAACGTCTGGCTGAGCAACTGACCAGAGTTACAAAAGTGGGCTGTTTACATTCTAATAGAATTAGCCATTATTATTTGGTCTCATTCATCTACTTCAAGGTGAGGTGTACAGCCTTACTAACCTTTAAAACTGTTTCTCGACTACTTAATAACTTCTAAGATGAAACTCATAATAGATGTAAGTCACATGTAATTTATCCACCTGGTTTGAACATTTAAAGCTGCTGTTTATGTATAGATTTTTCAGGCCTGGTAATAAGCTCCACAGACTGACCGCTTGTGAAATTGAAACCTTTTGTTTGCATTTTTCAGGCCCAGAAATGAGCTAGATGTACCGAGATTTACCAAGAGCAGTCGCGCTTGCATACATTCGCAATACAGACCAGGGTTTAAGACATTGGGACATATCCCAGGAGACTTAGGGCACAAGGCAGGGTACACCCTGGACAGGGTGCCAATCCATCGCAGGGCACACACACGTACATAAACACATTAAGGCCAATTTGGAAACGCTAATGAACCTTACCTGGGAGGAAACCAGAGAACCTGGAGGAAACTTACCAAGCACGGGGAGAACATGCAAACTCAATGCACACAGAGACCGGAATCAAACCCAGCCGGGAATCAAACCCGGAATCTGGAGGTGCAAGGCGACAGTGCTAATAAACTACACCACCGTGCCGCCCTTGTACAAATTTCAAACATACCTTAATCTGAATCATGATACTTTGATGCTCTTACTGTAGATGCATTTACTGACTTTGTGAATGTAAAGATTGGGTTTAATGTATAATATTCTTCAGACTCAGAAATTAGCCGTAACCTAATCGGTGTAGAAATCCAACCAAATCATTTCAGGCCCCTAGTGGGAAAAAATGTTCAAACGTCTGGCTAAGAACTGATTTGAGTTACAAAAGTATCCTGGTTACTTTTTTTAATAGAACTTTTTATACTCAATACACGATGGGTGTTCAAGTCAAACCAGGATTTGTCAACAAAGCCATGTTTGCGGAGCCTGGTTCATATCTGAAACCCTGGCCTCCCGGGAACGCCTTTAATGGCCCAAACATGTGGAAACTGGAACGAGGTCATGACTGTACGGGGATATGGCAGTAACTCCCAGCCGAGTTCCTGTAACATGCAAGTGATGTTGGTGAACGATTGTGTGTACATTTCACATAGATAGATGTGTCTCTTCTGCAATTTGGCGACAAGTTATTCGTCGATTTTTAAGGATTGGGTGTTCCACTTGCCTAATGTCGACAGGAATGATTGCAGTGGGCTTCAAGCCAGCTTGGCCGGGATCGCCATTCACGGACATACAGCTTTTGTTAAAATTTTTGCATTATTCAAATGTTTTACTGTTTTAATGTTTCACCCAAATGAGGATGGGTTCCCTGTTGAGTCTGGTTCCTCTCAAAGTTTCTTCCTATTGTCATCTCAGGGAGTTTTACCTTGCCACTGTCGCTGTCGTCCTCGGCTTGCTCATCAGGGACAGTCTTAACATTTTGATTCATACACGTTCACATCTCATGCAAACTTAAATAATTCTTTTAATTGTGTAAAGCTGCTTTGCGACAATGTAAATTGTTAAAAGCGCTATACAAATCAAATTGAATTGGTTTGCCGTACAGTAGGTCCCTGTAAGGGATACACCTTTTTCAGACAGTGTGAACAAGTCATTTCCTTTGAACAAACATCAAATTGAATTTTAGAATAATCAAAAAAACTATTTAAAAATAATTATCTGCACATAATTTAATTTAAACTAAATTAAATAAAAAAACTCATTACATTTTCACTTAATTAAATCCAGACCCACCCCATAACTTGAGCATTGCCCTCTATTTGAGCGAAATAACAGTGATCTAATCTCTTTAAACTAGAATGTTTGAAGTCCTTGGATGTAGCAGTTGAATCAAAATGTGACACTTTTGTTTCTGACGTAAAAATCCGTCCCATATTTTATGCCACCACATTAATACCTACTTTCCCAACTGAATCATATGAAGGAAGACAGAACACTACAGTAAGGTTGTGCTGGATTATGTTTCATGCTATGTATTGCTGATGATTACTTTTATACGGGAATTGGTATATTACTTCTACTGAATCAGTATCACCAGAAGTCATGACGAACATTTTTTAAATCAGCACAATTAAAGCTGTGCAAGCACAATTCCCTCTTTTTTTTTTTTTTTTTTTAGCTGTGTAGTCACTGTAAATGACATCGGAAAAAAAAAAAAATGTAATTTATTTAACCCTATACCGTGTACACATTATTTTTGCGTTTAATTTATAAGTATACAGTGCTGTATCATTTAAACCTCATGATTCGGAGGTTTTAGTGTTATAGGTGGTTAAAAAATTAAAATCTGTGCAGCAGCATGGACCATGTTTATTTTAAATGTAGAGAGAGGAAGTTGCTGATGACACTAGCAGATTTGAACTCGGAGCCTTTGATTGAACCCTGTGGGACGCCTACACCACTATCTGATCGTTATCGTCTTTCTTTTACAGTAAATAGCAACATGGGGAATTTTTGTCAGCTCGAAAGATCTTATTTGTATAACGTACGTATCTTTTTAAACACCAGGAGAAAAAAAAACTTGGTGTGGCTAAAGTGCCTGTGTTTATGAAACATTGAATTGTCTGTATAAGGCTATCAGGCTTGGCATAAGTTTCCCACAGTGACCAATAATATGGACTGGAAATATTGAGGCAGTCGATATTTTGTCAGCTCCGAGTCGCCTTGTGTCTGATTACATCACGTAGAGCCAATAACAATAACAACTATCCTGGCGTTTATTAGGCGGTAATGGCTCTGGTTAATGACAGAAGGGATAAAGACGCTGTATTTTATTGTTTGCACATTGTCAGAGACTATTATAAGGATTTTTTCGGAGGTCGTTCGGGCTAATGATTCTCACCCGTACACCCTAGCGCCTGTCTTATGGATGTTTTCATAATGTATACTTATACCCTCTATATATATATATATAACACACTGTATTTTCTCACAGCGATTCGCAAAGAGAGTTCAATTCGTTTTGGATGTTATTACATCTTTTTCGAGTGTTCTCTATGGCAGGGCTGTAATTGCGTTTCACAGGCCCACTTTTACAGTAGCAAATCACATGACCCAGGTCTTAATGTCTTAGCACAATTCTGTGGAATAATCATCGGCTAATAGTCTGATTCCTGCAGCTCTCGCAATTTTCCTCCAAGGAAATTGAGCCATTTTCCACAGACAATTAGGAGTTCGCGGAGAATGCTTAGCTTATCTTGCGTCTGGGGTGTTATCATACAGTATTTGGTCTTGACTAATGCAAAGTGCACAAGGGGAACGCGGTATCTTTTGAGTCACCTCCACCTCGAGAGACGAGACCTAATTCAGATCCCGGGACTTCATATCGTCTCGTCTGGATAGCTCGTGTTTAGACAAAGCGTTATCAGGAAACGTGTGAAGAAAACCGGTGTTTTTGTTAAGCGCTGGACCGACAGGGCGAAGCCAACATTTTTTGGTATCGGTCATGATTCAGACATGAAAGCGAGTATGACTGACGCGATGAATTTACAGGAATTTCGCTTTGAAAATCATCAGAGGAGAAAAAAAAACACACACTCCTGATAAGCAAGTTAAGTTTGTGCGAAATGATGGAAATCTTAGCAGTTATATATTAAATATTATTAAATATTTATATGACATAAAAAGATTTTTGTGGAAGTTCTACAATAAATAAAACATCTTTTTTCAAACACTCATTCAATCTCTATACTGCTTATCCTGTACAGGGTCAGGGGAACCCTGGAGCCCATCCCAGAGTACTCTGGGTACTAAACCCTGGGATGTCAATCTATCTCAGGCTTTATGCATGCACACACTCAGACGCTACAGCCAATTAGTGAATTAGAAATGCCACTTTGCTTTTCTGTTTGTCTTTGGAGGGTGTGAGGAAACTGAAGCACTGGAAGGAAACCACAAAGCACGAAGACACCATGCACTCACACACACATCCGATGAAAGATTATACCTGCATAAAGTGTCAGGCCACATCACACCACCTGGTTGTTGATTATTTTTCTATAATAGCACACCCTGTTGTAGTTGAATTCTCATTTCGCACATAAACTAATCTTATCTGCCGTTTGCAACACTCCGCTGGTCTAAGGTCACGCCGTACTGTAATTCCTGACCCGACTCTGAAAACATGCTGTTTATTCCACTCGAGCCGTGTGCAGATTCCTCTCTTTCGGATGAGCGATGTAGGTCAAACTAATGCCTTTAACTCCATCCTGATTGGCGGAGCGCTAATGAGGGACTCCAGCTGGAAAATGGCAGAGCGTGATGCCTGTCATGCTTCTTTCGAAGTAGGTCACAGTGACCCAGTTCGAGAGGTGACACGATGGACTGAGTCATGAAACGTTATCTTAGGAATGTGTTGTTGCGGCTGCAGCGTGCAAGCGGAGCTCGAGCGCCGTGCTCGCAGCGCTGTATGTCGAGCCGTGCCAACCTTTTAATGCTGAGGCCACATCTGCGCAGCTAAGGGTTGTCAGATGTTGAATGGGTATGCGCAAAAGCAAGGGCAGGTTTGTCACTTTTTATTAGGGCCTAATGCTTTGTATGGACGCCAGCTGTTGCATCAACTCAAACAGCCCTGGCTCAAGGGATGACCTTGACTTCAAACAGGAGCAGATTCTGCCTCTTTTGCCTCATCATGCATTTTAAATAGCATAAATGGAATACAATTTTTGGACCGTGGACATAATTTATTATGTCATATTTTTTCCCCCGGGGTCAATTAATCTTCAACCTTGCTCTTGACAAATGAAGGATCCAGTCCGGATATCAAGCCCTTTCCATTAATATTAGGCTGCTCATTTTGCAGAGATTTTTTTTTTTCTTTCCCCCCGGAGGGTACATGTTCAGGTGTGTCTTCACTCATGTCTCACGGTGATAATGTAATGATGTCGTAGACCTGAATAGAAAAGTTAATATGGGGGTCATAAATAATCAGGATTTTAAAGATGCTCAGATAGAATAACCTCTGCTCAGTCACATTTATAATCTCACTTCAGTGACAGCTTACAGATTTTTTTCTTTTTACATTAATGCTCATTTTGAAATGCTTGAATAAAATGTAGGTAGCACGGTTGCTTAGTGGTCAGCACTGTTGCCTTGCACCTCCAGGGTCCAGGTTCGACTCCCGTCTCTGTGTGCATGGAGTTTGCATGTTCTCCCCGTGTTCAGTGGGTTTCCTCCCACAGTCCAAAGACCTGCAGATTAAGCTAATTGATGTTCCCAAATTGCCTATAGTGTGTGAGTAGAATGTGGGTACGTGCGTGTAATGCCCTAAGTCTCCTGGGATAGGCTCCAGGCCCCGCGCAACCCTGTATACAGGATAAAGAGGTATAAAAGGAGTGAGTAAGTAAGAATACTGTACCTGAATATTTACAATTTTTTTTTCATCCATACACAGGGGATATAGTGTACAGTATATTACACCTTAATTAAGTAAACGAACTATTTGAATTTAGACGGGTTACAACCTTATATTCATGTACAGCATTAGAACTTTACACCGTTTGTGCTCCAGTGACACATTTTTGGGTTTATATATATATCATCACATATTTTTGTGTGTCTTATCCACACACACTATGTGCAGCAGAACCCTGAGAGCTGGCTAAATATATCCGTCTTGAAGTTTAATCCTGTTCTTGCTCACTCCGGAAGGAGTCCTGACATGCTCCCACATATACAGTACTCTTAACCAATCTGAGCCATTCCTACAGAACATTTCACCAGCCCTACTGTATTCACGTATTAGGTTTGTGTGTACAGTACGTACTGATCGTTTCTATCGAACATACAGCAGTTGGTTGTATTTGCCAAAATATAAACAAGTATTTGAATATTAACACCTATAGGTTAGCAGTTTATACTGTCATACTTTAGTGTAATACTTTATTTTTTAAACCATTTAAGGTTTGTGTACAGCCCTGTTTTCTACCTTAAAGGTACAGAATTTACTGTATATGCAAATGTGTTACTGCTGAGCCACACCCCTAAAGAGAACTGCAGAGCTAAGTAAGAAGCCGGGGGAGGGGTTTCCCTTATATGATGTCACATTAGGCAGAAAGGCATTCGTTGTTTGCACACTTAAAAAAATAATAATTATATATTTTTTATTTTAAAAACTACTTCTATTAACTTACAAACCAGTGAGGTTTATATATTAACTTATAAAACAACAAGTTTTTTTCTACACAGCCTGTTTTACACCTTAATATGTCAGGAGTATGTTTATATTTCAGTTCAGAAATGCTTTAGAAGCCTGTCATTATAACTGCATTCCCAAAAGTGAAGGAAACCTGTTCTTAGCCCTGTGTTTGTCATCTCCACATGTAGGAGTGTGAAAAACTGAGTATTGCAAAAAAGCAAAAAAAGGAGGCAGCTGACGAAAGCAAGACCGTAATATTCAACATATTTTAAATATTTTCGTCCTGGAATTGATTAACTCACCCTTTCCACATGTAGCAGCAACGTTTTGACACTATGCCTTTTTTCAGTCAATAAGAGATTTATCCTTTGCTGAGATCCAAGATGTGAAATCCTAAAATCTTTTTGAGTGCTTATACATCATAAACCTTTGCTGTTTTATCATTGTACTCTGGATAGGTAAAATCTGCAGAGGCACATTATAATGCGAAATTACTGGAAGTCCAATTCTGTGAAGACGCTTGTCTGTGTTTTCAAAACAATGCCGAGGCCGCTCGGTTCATGTTCAAGGCTGTTAGTGGTGAGTGACGCTTGCCACCATTGCTTCATGGAGCAGTAGCTTGACAAGGTCAAGAGATCTCCTTCCCCTTTACTGTCTGTGGAAAGCAAAGCCAGCAAAGGTGCCAGTTAGGGTTAGATGTACGTAGTTAGATCTGACATTTTACTGATCGCCGAGTTGTATTACTTAACTTGTGTCTCATTTAGTATTGATAACATCATGGAATTTATATAGCAATCCATCTCACCAATCCACGTTTATGAGAGGAGGGAGGAAACAGGACTTTTAGAATGTAGACCGTGAATACAAGCTGACTTCTGACCTGGCAGCTGTGCCATTATTTTTGGCAAGAGTTCTGTCAGAGCCTTTAGTTCTCCCACAATTTCTTGGGTTTTTTTTTGTTTGTTTTTTATGTGCAGAAGGACAGAACTGATCACTCGCCGTTTAAAGAGTGAGTAGGGCAAATCCGTGATCATAATCTTTCGTGTGAGTTGATTCCAGACGGATGTCACGCTTAATGTCCTTCTGCAGTTGTCCTTGTGTATCACCAAACTGTTGCTAAACAACCTGATGAAAAAATTTCATCAGGTCTAGTTAGGCCTTTTTAATTTAGGCCTTTCCATTACAGTATATAATGTATAATGTATGTACATTCTTGATTTTATTATTTGCTGGACGATCTCTGTATCTATATATGTAATACTCCAGCTTGTCATGAATGTAATATTTGTTTTTGTTTTTTTATTGCTTAGGACAACGTCCATCTTTGCCTGTGGTCTGGAAATCATGGTATGACCAGTTGCCCCTGTTGCCTAAGTTGGTACCTAAGAAGCAAACATGTTACACATGCCCTAAAATGGAAACTTACAAGAAACTCAACACCATAACCATGGTCATATTTCTGCCATAGTAAAAGAAAAAAGAAAGAAGAAAAAAACAAGATACTTGCACATCCTTTTCTGTGACGGGGAAATACCCTGTCCAGTTGCATTTCATCTCTCAAACCAGTGTGGATCACTTGCAAACCCATATTGTAAAGCAAAAAGCCATTGGATCTCTTGTTGGAAACTATCTGAACATTTTTCTTCTCCGTTGTGGTGGCCAGCCATAGAAGGGACCATAATATTGAACATGACTCATGGGGAAGAGACTGGCCCTGAGACACACCAGGATTCTGCTGTTCTAACATATCTGGAAGGCTTACTCATGCATCGGGTAGCAGGAGCACAAAGTGCCACAGCAACACAAAGAAGTGAGGCTGACAAAGGCAATGAGGAGCAGAGAAACAAGGAGACACCAGGGCTTACGTTGCCCAAGTGTAGCGCACAGCATGAACAGGAGAAAACAACTCCCCAGGGAGGGTCAACACATCATGTGAAGAAAGCTCGTCTGCTTCGCTCTGAAGTCTGGACCGAACGTGAGAGCCAAGTGCGAAAAATATCTGTGGCTTCTCCTGAGCTTGATGGAAGAAAGCAGGAACACTGTGGTGGCCTGAATAGTTCACTTCAATGTAAAGGAGAGAGCACATTGCTGGCAAGTCTGCTTCAAAATTTCAGCACAAGGCTCCAAAATGTGGCCCTGTCACAGCAAGGTGTTCAAAACTTGACACCACAGAAGGCATCCGGTTCGGGAAGTAACCCCAATAAAGAGGACAAGATACCAGAGCGTGGGGTTGTATCTGATGAATCTGGTCAATGTTTGGCTGGAGATAGTACAGTCCAAACCAGTACTAGCAGTCAGATGTATCACAACCGAGAGCCCAGTCAGGAAAGGTTATCAAAATCTCCAGGAGTATTATATCGCAGTGCTCGATCGTCCTCATCAGAATCCCTTCACTGCACCGAGCGTCTAAAAGCTGTAGCCAGTCTAGTAAATATCAGGTCCAGTCCAGCTCCTTCGCCAAAACCCAGTGTGGCCTGCAGTCAGCTGGCTCTGCTGCTTTCGAGCGAGGCTCACCTGCAGCAGTATTCCAGAGAACATGCAATTAAAGCTCAACTAGCTGGACGATCTGCCAGTGAAAGACTTGCAGCCATTGCCACACAGCAAACCCAAGAGAAGAAACCTTCAATATCTCAGATAAACCATGATGGGCTTAGCTCCTTACCGACCAAAAATGGGATACCTTCTCAAACGGCAACAAGCTCTAGCAGACAAGGTCAAAGCCTACACTCTGGAAAAAGTAGGTCGCTGGGTTCAGGGAGGAGGACACATCCCTTCAGGGAGCGTAGACCTTTTGAAAGGCATGGCAGGGCTTCCCAAAACTGCAGCAGTCTGCTCCTTCAGCTTCTCAACAGCCACAACACACCACAGAGACTTATTTCTCAGGATCAGGTAAAGGAGGACATGAACATCTTTTCTAGCCGGGGGTCACCAATGTTTTCAGACAGTGAACTTTCAAATTCCAACAGTCTACCAAAAGATAGCAGTGATGCTGAGAGTACTCGTTCCAGTTGCTCTCCTATCGACCTCTCTTTGAAGAACAAAGCAAACATCTCAACACCACTTTCTTCTTCGTCTTCTCCTGCACAGGACAAGGTCACAGAGTCTCTGAAAAACAGGTGGACGTCAGAGAGTCCAACTTCTAAATTCCCTACAGAACCCAGAGAGTTACATAGTTGTTCTGAGATTAAGCCCCACCACAAGGTTACCCTTTTGGAATTGCTCCTCGATCAAAAACACATCGAGAAGCAAAACAAAGCCCATGATAATCCAGATTTGCAGACTAAGAGCCAACCCAAGGTCAGTATTGCATCAACAAGTAATCACAATCTTTTTTATCCAGGTCAGTGTAAGGATACAACAGAGCCTAGCTCTAATTGTAGAATGAATACCGGAAGTCCTAAATTACTGCCAACATTTTCCCAGGGCAGAGATTGTAACATCCGTGCATCTCCTTACAGTATGTACAACTCTCCTCATACACAGTCAGTACCCTTAGATCTGTGTAAGAATAAACCGCTTGTGAATGGTCCAAGTGTCAAAGAAGGAGCTTTCATTGCTAGTAAACTGTTACAAAATTTAGCACAGTGCGGAAAACAAAATGCTGCCAGTTCCCCCACACCGAAGGCACCTCTGCCTCTAGTCAAAAGACAAACTGAAGAGTTTAGAACTTCAAAGTCTTCAACTTTGTTAGAAAAGCTTGCTGTACCAGTTCAGAAAAACAACACCACTCATGTGAAATCTCTTGTGACAGAATCTACGCAACATAATTCAGAGATTGAAAATCTCCTGGAGCGGCGTACAGTCCTCCAGCTTCTTTTAGGAAATAAATCTCAAAAAGAAAAAGTGGGCAAAAAGCGAAAGGGAGAATCTGGAAAGCAAGAAAATCATTCAAACTTGCAGAATGCCTTAAACAGAGCCCAAAATGATTTTGCTGTCAAAACTGAGCCTGTAGAAGATGAAATGTTTAATGATGAAAAAGTAGCAAATCAATGGCAAAACAAATTAGCAGAGACACACAGGCAGAGTCCCCACACTCCCAATCAGGAAAGTATAAAACAAGAGCCACTTTCCCCAGTGATAGTCCCCAGGGATGGTCTTCTTTGTCATCTTCTGCATCAGAAGCCCAAAAACCTAAAACCAAACTTTTTAGAGCACTCAAATCAGGAATGCATTAAAGAGGAACCGTTGGAACATCACCAAGGACCAACCATTCCCAAAAAGAGAAAGTTTTCGGTTAAACCAGAAAACCATGTAAATGTCAGTTCCCAACAGAGAATGTCCAGTAGTTCTGGCAGCCAAAAGGAAGATAGCGATTGCTCAACCTCTGGAATTCCAGAGTCCCGAGAATCCAGTGATCCATCAAGCCCTCCGCAGGCAGACAGTCCACCAGCTAAGTTTCCACCATGTGAGTCACCACGTAATGAAAATGGCGGATTCAATGTCCTCAAGCAGCTACTCCTTTCAGACAATTGTTTGAAGGAACTGTCTCAGTCAAGGGGAACATTTAGTTCACTGGAACGCCCGGTCCAAAATGGGAGAACAATCAAAGAACCAAGTAACAACGGTGAGCTTGAAGGCTTTCACCAGAACTTAAACCAGGGCAAGTCACCTTCTGCAACAGCAGGAATAAAGAGAGTACAATCTCTTTCTGATGTTCAGCAGGATTTGTCTAGGTCAAAACGTGACTTCGTCTCGCAGAGAGACTTGAAGCCATCAACTGGCTTTGTGAATGGTGATAAAACACACAACTGTCACCTAGATTCTCCACGATTGACTAAAGCTAACCCTATTTTGTATTACATGCTCCAGAGGAGCAATGCACATTTGGTTAGAGACAGAGTGGAGCTTGAAGCAAAGTCAGGACCTTGCAGACCGCAGACTAAAGAGAAAGATGAATCTGAGGCATTTGACCTCAAAGTCCACTTGCAACAAAACCAACATCACAACGGGACTCATAGCTGTGACACACCACGGATCAACGGGTCGCTCAAGAAGTCATGAAGAAGACTAGACTAGCTTTTGTAAATTTCTTGTTTATCATTCTTTTTGCTTCTTTATTCATATGAAAACTCTATTCTGTAAGATCAGTGCTTAATTTCTGGCAAATTTCTACATCCAACTTCAAAAATGTTAAAAAAATAATAATTTAATTGGTTGTTGAAGTATAAAATATTGGTCACATGATCCAGGAAAATTGATCCGCATCAAAAATTTTCTACAATCTAAATTTTTCTTTGCGATGTGCTGTACAAAAGTACACAGTTGCTTATGTAGCCAGTATTTTTGATTAGTTCATCAGTATTAAAACATGATATAGTATGTGCATGATATGTGATTTGTATCATTTGCATTTGATATTGGTAATCTTTTTAATTCATTTCATTAATTTCAGTATATATATATATTTTTGTTTCTACTAATTTGTGAAGTACTGTACAAATAATCCAGCATTTCGTTGAACCACGCCAAGAGCAGAGACCTCTTTCTGCAGTTCCCTGAATGACGATGAAGAAAAAAGGTACCAAAAAAAAAAGAGTAATTTGATAAGAAATTATTCAACATATTGCTCAGCTAAAGATGAAGATGTAATCTGATTATATGAATAGGTATCGGCATCAGCATGTGCCATAAATGTCTAGCATTGTGCAATAAGGATGCATTAAAACAAGACGAATCAAGCTTGCCGGAGATGCAGAGAGCGTTCTAGTGCATAATGTGCAAAATGTGTGTTGTTTTAATAGTCGTGTTTTACGGGAGTACTGTGCTACAACTGTCATTCCCCACGTATGATAATGTATATGATAATGGTCTTACATTTTACAGATGGGAATATAACACATTATTTTTGTCCCTTGATCTTAAAGTCTTGTTATAAACTATATTTATGTACATACCGTCATCTTTATGAAAGATGGCTATTTTATATGACTGAAAAAGAGAAACCTTTTAGTTTTGGAATTTCTTAAAAAAAAAACACACAAAAAAAAGTCCACACGGCTGTGTGCACATGTACATAATTAGAGAACTTTTCTTTCTCTTTTTTTTTCTTTTCTTTCTCGATCCTACTTTTTGCATGTGTCTCTTGGTAAAAACGACGATAATCCGTTCTACAACTATGTTGTGTTATGTCTGATATTCAACAGCCCACAGCTGCCTGCTGCATGCAGATGCATGAGAAGGTTCCTATGTATTACTGCTCATGGAGGAATTCAAGTCTTAAGCATAACTATTTTGTCATGAAGCCTGATTAAAAAACAAAACAAAATGTATTGTCTGTTTATTCTAAGAAATAGACTGCTGAGTAAGATAGCCGAACTTTTGAAAGAGATGTGCATATAAATAAAAAAAAAATCTATATATATATTTATTTTGGTTTTTATTCCTTTTTTTTTTTTTTTTTTTTACAAAAAGGAAACCAAACTGGTTTAAACAATCAAGTCATGTACAGCAACAAGGCAATTATGGGTTACTTTAATGCTTGGAAGAACTTGGTTTTAAACAACATAAAAAAAATTATATATATAAATGTTTGGACTGCAGCATATTGAATATGAATTGTGATATCATTTTTAAATGTATTCATTTTTGGTGTTTACTTGCACAGATTTTGAATAAAGTTCCAAAATGCACAAAGTAAAACCCTTTTTTTGGCTTTTCCCTTATGATTCATTTGGTATTCTATTGTGAAGTGTAAATAAATATTTACACTTAATTGCAAAAGGTCATAGAAGACACAAAAGGCCTTCTTTTGTTGGTGACCCTAACTGTGTATGTTAATATATTGCAGTTTTTCTGAGTCGCTTTGGTGCTTTTCTCACATCACTATTAACATTTGCACAGCAGTTAGTGTATTTCTCAAAAAAAAATTGGTGCAAACTGCCAACCTAGTGGATAACCTACAAAAGCAGGTCACTTGCTCAAAATCGATAATCCATTCCTCAAAAGCAAGTATTCATGTCAATGAAACTGTCAGGGTCATCAAAATGAGAAGTCTTGACACCATCTTTATGAACAAGACAGTCAAATGGCTTTGTCACGTTTTCATTATGACAGTTTACAGTATTCTTTTAGTGTTTTCCAATGCAAAAAAAAAAGGTCAGAACTCGGTGGCACTACCTGAAAATGCTCAAGACAGCACTATACACTTTTTTGTACACCTATTTACAGTAAAATATACAGTAAAGTTTGACATTCCTGTAGTTAGGGAATTAAATGAGTACAGTACAAGACGCTGAATACGTATGTTTCACATTTTCATAAATCATTCTGGCACATCCAGACGTTCCTGTCTGTCTGGCCACATATTTTCATCTACATCACAACGGATATCATCCTCCTGGAGTAACGAATCCACCCTCTGCATGACTGCTGTGATGTCGTCACATGCTGCATCCATGGCTGCGAGCAGGGCCATTTGTGCATGTGAATGCCGGTCATAAACCTTCCACCTCCAGGCAGAGAAAAACTCCTCTATCGCATTAAGGAATGGGGAGTACAGTAGGTAGGGAGATATTCAAAATAATAATAAAGAAAGGTATGAAAATTGCTTGATAGAATTTGATTACTAATTCAACAATTTTGTATGGAATGACTCAAGCAATGAAATGAATAGACTATTAGTTTTATTGGAAACGACTATTTAGCATCCAAAAGTATAGTTCATTTTGACTGACATGACATAAGCAAATGATAAAGTTATAAAACGGCAGAGAATTGTATGAAAGCAACTGATACATGTCTAAGAGCATTTGCAATTTGTTCAGAGGAAGGAGAACTTGCTACTATGATGTGCACAAATGACTAAATGTTGTGGAGGTTGCACTAATGGTTTTGAGACTTTTCATTCTGGTCTGAGAAAAGCACCAAAGCAACGAAGAAAAACTGTAAAAATATCATAAATACAGTAACTTATTTTTATATTTTTTTTGGGGGGGGAATTTCTAAATTTGTAAATGATTGTTATAATACACATGCATTTCTCTCTCACTCTTTTTTCTTTTATAAATATCTACACACAACTGCCTTTTTTACCGGCCCATAAATGGGCCTGTTTTTGTCTACTACACTTCCAGTATTTTTAGACATCAAAAAACCTTAGACATCAATTTCCTAGTGGTAAGTGGTAATATACTATTATAAAGCTTAGAACCTCCGGATTTGATTCCTAAAATCACAAACAATTTCATGATGTTTTTCACACCAGTTACAATAGCTTCATATGTGACTGAAAGAGCTACTTTAGTAGCGATGCATATCATATGTAATAATAACAACAACAACAACAACAATAATAATAGTATATGGATCCTGAGGAAAATGCATATATACATTATACATACAGAAAAAAAATTATTCAGGCTTGTTGCTGTGTCCTGGTAGACTTGTCACCAAAGTCACCATGATGACCTTAAGCAATAGGCTCTATTCAGATGGTTATAAAGCAGGCAGAAATGAAATTCTTTATTTTAGACTCTGTTCCTTTGTGACAATAAATGCCACCAATGAGATAAGCCACGTGCATGAGGACCAAAATATGTGGGAACAGTGACCATTTGAATCCAGTCATAACTTTCCAGGGGAAAATGGGCAAAAAATGGGGATTATTAATAAGAAGTAACATTCAATGTAGAATTATTAGCTCGTAACTGTAGCTCTTTTTTTCAAAAAAGTTTAAAGAATATATGCACAATACAACCAAAAGCCTGTGTGCACTTGACCATGACACCCATATATTGAACAAGGTTTAAAGCATATTGTTGTGTCTTTGTACATTGAACTAAATGGTTCCAGATTACAAACAAATCTGAGAAAACTGACGTAGATGTATTTACAATAATAATAATAATAATAATAATAATAATAAAGCTCACAGATTATTACCAAATTTTTTTCTATCTTTAACGCACTTTGACATAAAGTATATAATAGAAGACGTTTAAATGGGCATCATTTTTAGGCTTTTTCCAAACACAGTTCCTCTTTACTAAAATAATTCCCTACAATCTTTTTTTTTTTTTTCTCCTGGACCTCATTGTGACCTTAATGCGTGCGGGTCAGTGTGACTCAGACTTAAGAGGAAGAGATGGGAAATAGATGGCTCTGTGCCCCACCGGGGTCAGCATCAAGACAGATCAGTGGCCTGTAAAAAGAAATCCAGTAAGAAAGAGACACGATAGATAGCAAACAGCCCCAGGCCTGAAGGTACGCTGCTTCTTCTCAGGATAAGGAAAAGTGGAGAAGGAGATTCAGTTTTTCCTGTTCATGTAAATTTAGCTACATCGACTGAAACAACTGTAGCATCACGGTAGCGTGGCACATGATCACACAGACGGCTTGTACACTGTCATAAATGTCAAGAAACAACACACAGAGCACCAAGCGACTCAAAGCATTAAACATTTCCTGAATATAATCCTTTTTCCGGTACACATTTATAGATTTCCCTCGTAAACTGGGTCACATGCATGTACGGCTTCCTTTTATTTTGTGTGTGTGTGTGTGTGTGTGTCTTCCAAAGCAGGGTAGGGGAAGGGGAGGCAAGAAGGAGCACGCTGACAGGATTAACTTCCTGCCAAAACAGTTTCAGACTTTTTAAAAATACTGAAACACAATTTGTGAAACATAAGTGTGATGATAATTTCCATTAAAGATCTTATTATTTTATTATGCAACGCTGTCATTTTATTTGAATATATCTCATTGTTTAAACCTGACATCACATTATTTCAACTTGTTAAAATTCAATTACAAACTAATTTCTTTAAAACATAATTTTAATCTTTCTAATTATTTTTAATTCTGATTACATCATTTTGATGTATCTCATTAATTCAAGATTTGACATAATTTTTTTTATCTAATAACCCATAATTCCATGCAATAAAGGAAATTTTATTTATTAACTATTCTGAGATATTATTTTGACTTAACTTCTCATCCTTTTCTCTTAATGTCAATTCCTCTTAAACATCAATATCACATGTTGCAAAGAGGCTATTCATGTATTTTGACGATGTAATGCAAAGCGTTTCTTCCCATCCAGAGTTGCATTAATTTTAGGCCGAGGTCTTGTATCGATGACGGGACAGTCTAGAAAATTTTCTCCTTTATTCATGCTCAAAGAACCACTTTTTTCACATTCTGCGTCATTGAATACACCTGCACCATCTTGAAAGAAAACTACATAGATGGGTTAACTTAGTTATTCTGTACTTCAACTGACTTGAGCAGGTGAGGGTTAGGGGTTACAAACTTAAAATAATTCTTTTGATTGTGTAAAGCTGCTTTGTGACAATGTCAATTGTTAAAAGCGCAATACAAACAAAATTAAATAGAATTGAAGGGCCTTGTTCAAGGGCCCAACAGTGGCACGGTTGGACCTGGGACTTTCCAATCAGTAGTCCAATACCTTAACCACTAAGATACCCCTGTCTATTACTGCCACATAATGTTGCTGAATGTACAGTAGAATCAGACCAACTGAAACAACCCCAGATCATAACACTGTCTCCAGAGGCTTGTCCAGAGATCGCTTCATGCGCTTCTCTCCTTACCCTGACACGCCCATCACACTGGAATAGGGTCGATCTGGACTCAGCAGACCATATGACCTTTAATCATCGCTCCAAAGTCCAATCTTTATGCTCCCTAGCAAGCTGAAGACTTTTTTCTAACTAACAAGTGTTTTTTGTTTCTTTTACTGGGTGGTGTATAATAACTCGAAATATTGATAGGACATCTTGAAATAAGCATGTATTAGGTCAAATATACTGTAATTATAACTTAAAATATAAAGACTTGAAATATAAAGTTATCATATCTAGATGATAGTAACTTGGACTACTGACAGCAAGCAGTATTAAATTTAAATAATTACATCCGCTTTAAGCAATGAGATATCCCAAAATACTGTCATATTATCTATGGCTTTTCTCTTTACACACATTATTTAGGCACTGATCCATTCCCGATGCTCGGTCATAAGTGTGGAGCTAAAGCAGCATGTTCTGCTGTCTGTAATGTGAACAGAGGACACACTTCATGCTCACGCTGATCTTCTTTTACACATCCTCCTCCCCCTGATAATTGGAGGAGAGCTTGCATGCATTTTTGTGACATCGAACAAAGTTGCACAGTTAGCACGAATCTGCTGATGTGGAACAATAAGTATAAAGTATGTCCTGCTTGGCTGATGACAGCTAATGACCCTTGTGCTTAAGAGGGAAATTTTAAATCATACATATGATTTATGATGCTCTGGTGCTTTGTGCGAGTTTGGTGTCTGGCTGTGTTTCAGGCGGAGTATGGCCTTGTCCCTAAGGCACGGACCTAAAAGTCACGATAACCTTAAGAGGAAGATTCTCTGCCATTTTTATTTTCTACTTCTTTATCATCTTTCACCATAACCTAGTTTTACTGTATTCTACATATTTTACTGTATTCCACGTATTTCCTTTTTTTTGCCTTTCCTCATTCTTCTTAAACGACCTTCTTTAGATTAGGTCTGTTAAACCTCATAGTGAGCAATATTTATCAAAAATTACTTATTATAGGGCTACCTTAAATCTTAACTACTGTATAGAGCTTGTACGTCAGAACTTTACATCAAGTCCAGTTCAATTTAATTCAGTTGTATTAACATCAGGCTTTGAACAAGAAACATAATGACAAAGCAACATTACAGAAATCTGGATTCGATTTAGATCTCTCACAAAAAGGTAAGATTATTAGCACATTATATTCCACATTATATGTGGAAACCTTGTTACCGGGGAGGCTTTAGCCTCCACTACCAGAATATGAGAATAATGCCGCAAAATGTAGAAGTCTCAGAATGAGCATACAATTATCATTTTTTTGGTCATACTGTAAAAAGAACTGAAAATGAACATAAAAACATGTGATGTCTATTTGTGCTTTTCCTTTGCCTATGTAAACCATTTTTTAATGTTTTGTTTAAATCAAGTTTTGGGAGTCAATTCAGTTTTTCATATTGCCTATTCATCATGATATACTGCACAATCCTGAGCCCTATAGATATATGTTTATAAAAAAGAAAAAAAAAAAACCAACAACAGCAGAACAAATTACAGCTAAAATGCTCTGAGCTTTAAGGGCTACTAACAATCGGGCACATAATGACTTCCAGCATGATAATACACAATGCCACGAGGTCAACTCACACTGGTTCCATGGAATTTGAACATAAATCTTTTTATATCTGACTCAGTCACAAATAAATAAATAAATAAAATCTGTTCCTAATAAAGTGGCCAGCAAGTTTGCGTGCATATATACAGTAACACATTTACATTTTCTCCTTCATAAGAATTAGAAAAAGAAAAATGCCTGTTCTTTCTGTTCTTCTATTTTTAATAATAATAATAATAAAAAAAGATCCTACATAATCCAGATCATGCATATTCCTCGTTTGATCTAAAACCCTGAACCCCATGAAAGGCACCTCGTGACCCAGTTCTGCCTTTTGCAAATGACATGCATATATCAAGTTAGATGTGCTCCAGCGAGAATACAGATGTATAAGGAGAAAGAAGAGAAGATGTGAGATAGGAAGAAAGTTTGGATGGATGAAGGCTTTTTCTATTTTTTCCTTTCCTCCTCACCATGATCTTTTCATCTGTTTGTGGATGTGCATGTACAGTAAGTCAGGCCAACAGGAGCTGAAACGCTTCCAACATGCATTGTTCTTGCACTGAAAGGGAAATAACTGACCTTGAATGTGTCGCTGTTGCTCGCTTTTAAATAGGGAGTTTTACAGAGTTCAAAGGAGAATGGAGGTTAAATAAGACCTCAGTGTGTGTGTGTGTGTGTGTGTGTGTGTGTGTGTGTGTGTGTGTGTGATAGGGAGAGAGAGAGAGAGAGCTGAACAGTGCGGTTTTGTTTGCTGAGCAGAAGGCTTTTTGTATCACACACACACACACACACACACACACACACACACACACACACACACACCCCTCCTTCAGATTCCACTCTATTTGATCTTTCAATGATTACGCTTTCCTTAAACTTCTCGTAACCTTTGGTCAGACTGTGAACCCTTGCCTGCCTACAGTATGTGTTTGTCAGGCTTGAACTGACAATAACCTCTGGCTTTCTTTGATTACAGAAACAAAAAGAGAACAGAAATTAAACAACTAGGTCTGAGCTAGTGGCCGAGGTCAAGCTCTCGAATCTTGACAACCGTTCGCTTTGTCCGAAGAGACAGACACCCAAATACCAGTTGAAATGTCACCTTTGAAGTCGCCAGACCTGGAGTGGATTAGTAAAAAGAAGAAAAAAAAAAAACCCACACAAAGATCCACTGAGTCAGATGACAAAGCCTTGGTTCTCGCCTGACTAACTGTATTAGATTTTATCCAATTATACTTTGCGACTTCAATGCGGTGGTTTAATATGTTCGAAATAGGTCTTAACTACATGTCGATGCCAAATTCATTTAACCAGCAAGAAATGGTGTCAACACGTTCCTCAAGAAGAAGGGAAAAAATTAAAAATAAACTCCAGTGAGCTACAGTAGCTGGCTTGCTTGCTAATGCAATATCCTAATACAGTGGGGGGTTAAGTGTGTATCTGGCCTTGGGTGAACTTCCCCTTCAGTACATTTCAACATAATAGGAACAACACGAATAAACAATTGCATGTATATTATGTTAATTAAAACTACATACATATTCTTTGGAGAAAGTAAACCAAATGAACCAAACAACTTTCTTACCTAATTCTAGCCGAAGGCACTGCAAAGACTCAATATATCTATACAGTATATAACAACATATCAGCATATTAGTGTATATACAATAAATGTTACTATGGTATCCTGAAGTTTAAGTATAAGAGTTAAATTACAATTATATTAAGTAATTATTTTTTTAATGACTTGTTTAATTAACCCTGGCATGCAGTCAGTCAACTTCTGGGTCACATCCTGAATAATGGCAGCACATTCTTGCATAATCAATAATTTATTATGCCAACCCGCACCTTGAGGATTGACCATAAATGGGATTAAGGTCTAAGGAGTTTCCTGGCCATGGACCCAACATTTTAATGTTTTGTTCCTCGAGCCATTATCACTTTTGCCTTATGAGAAGTTGCTCTCTGAGGATGTTTTTCTGCTATTCTTTATTGTTCTTAGGCAAAATTGTGGGTAAATCCACTGCCTTGACTGAAAAGCAACACACATAATGTTCTCACAATGCTTTACTGTTGGAATGACGCTGGTAGTGAGATACACACAGACACAAACACATGCACACTGCATTTACCCACCACCAGGGCAATTTTTTATCCTATTGTACATCTGACCAACAGCCAAAGGCCAACCCACCCACTCTGATCCCACAAAAAAAAAAAAATGGCAGCACAAATTGCTGAAAACGTCAATGCTGGCCACAATATAAAAAGGTATCAGAAGGTTGTTGACCTGCTTTCCGAATTCCCCAGATCCCAAATTGACTGAGCATCCTTGGAATGCGTCGGACAAACAAGTCAAAACCACGGAGGCCCCACCCCAAAACCCCCAGCATCCAAGGATCTAACATTCCAAGGGTCCAGAACCGTCCAGACACAACATGGGCAACCGAAAACCTAAAAAAAGTTGTTTATTTATCTTGTATTTATTATTACTTTATGTTGTTACTTTATGTTTCTGTCTTCCTAAACTAGTCAGGTGGCTCATCATTTAGGCTAATTATGTACCAGACAAATAAAAAGCCAAACCAGCTTTATCATGCCTTATACTGTATGCCTTATATATGAATATTAAATGCCAAGAAATACGTAAAAATTAATTCCTTGTTTTTTTAAACTATATTGTGGCAAAAAAAGTCATCAGTAGTACTCTGGTTAATGTAGCATGTCACTAGGTTAGCTAGCAAGGTATTTTCTTATATCTAATTAAAATGCCCAAATAATTGCTGTACAGCACATTGTACAATATAACCTGAGCTAATTATTCTAGTTCATTGACAGAAAAAATGCCTGGGATTTACACAAAACAGTTAGTTAGCACCCAAGCTAATCAATAACTAGCCAGGCTGATGGAACGAGGCTAATTTTATTTAGAAAAATGACTCCACCAGCTCATACTGTAGCTAGCCCTAAAATTCACTAAAGCACATTCCTCAAGATTAAGACGAAGGCTTAAAGTTATTTTACCCTGACAGTAAAAGCACACATTGTTCAGTTGGTGAGTATATTTGATGGAATGTAGCATAGACAAGTCATTTGGGGGAAGGACTTTCCTTTAAATAGCGTTAAGAGATGTCCTAAAAAACATTGACCATGGCTGTGCTTGTACGCTGGGTGTACACTGGGTGTGTACTAGCAGAAAGTGTAAATTATAAATGAACTGTCTCGCTAGACTACTAATGTATTGGCCGTATTATATGCAGCATTATTAATATGTGGAAGGGATAAATACATATTTTAATAATCCTGTATGATTGTAAAATCATTTCTATTTTTCCATGTTCAAATCTTTTATTGGTTATATTATAGTAATTTATTATATTACTTGTGTGTGTGTGTGTGTGTGTGTGTGTGTGTGTGTATATCCATACAGTTAGTTTAAAAAAAAATGTGTATATATATATATATATATATATATATATATATATATATATATATATATATGTATATATAAGAAGAGAATAAAAAATCTAATGAAGTGTGTAAATCAGAAAATCACTTAGATTAAATTGAAAAGGTCTTTCTAACTCGTACAGCTGCACTTTTACCTACAGGGAGGTGAGTCATCCTCGGCCCATCTTTAAGGATGTGAGCAGCTCATTGTTTTGACAGTGACCCAGGACACTAAGGACATGAGGGAGGTCATAGCTGAGTGGATGAAGAAATGTCAAGCAGAACTCTGGGAAAAGTTTTCCAACAAAACACACGCATGCACAAATGTCTCCATTCATCAGCATGAATCAGGCCTGTTGCTCATTCAACAGTCTGCCAAGACATTCTCCTACTAACATTATTGTGTTTCTCAGTCTTATTTGGACTCCAGTAGTCTGACTTACAGATTTCTCGTTTAATGTTTGCACACTCAGATAAATTAGAAAATTCCCAAATATAGTCGCAAAGCTACTGTACTGTACCTGGACTGCCAGGACTATCCTACTGTAGACTACAGGTTTGACCAAATACTGCACACTTAAATAAAACTACTTTAAATTGTTAGTACTGTTATAAATACATTTTTTTACATTTATTTTAATTTATATAAAAAAAAACAAGGCTGAATGTATTAATAATCTCCTTTAAACAGTTGATATTGAGATGTGTCTGCTACTTACGTTCTGTAAACTTCTCCTCTGCAGCAGAGGTACGTTTTGGACTGGGAAGGTCTTCATGAGAGATATTATCATCATGGAGCTTGATGAGTTTTTGTAAATGCACTTGACACAATACTGTTCTTGCACGAACTGTTCCAGAACAGCTGATCGTCATGTCCAAAAATAACAACTGACTGATGTTGGTTTAGTACTTAATTACCTTATGCAATTTGTGTTGTCTGATAGTTTTTTTTTTAAACCAGTTCTAGAAAGAAGAAAATAAATCTAAACTTGTGCCCAGACTTGTAAATGCATAATCTAGACCAAGGCATTGTTGAATTTTCAATTCTGGCTGGCCATATGCTATTAATTAATCTTTAAGCTTTTGCAATACGACTGTACATATTTGACATTTTAGTAAAGCACCCTTTGAATCTCATATCTTGAATCTATTACCATTTCCATAGTAATGTACTGTACATGAGGCATTGGATAATAGACACTTTACATGATCTAACAGCCTTGTTACTGACTAAAGAAACAAAATGCTGAGGGTGATGTGCTGTTAACATGTTCTGTATGTTTGTTTCTATGAGTTGGTGAATTTTTTTGTGATAACAGACTGAGATAAAGCTGTTTACATGTAAACTGCCTGTATGATGTTTAATGACAATAACATTGAATATAACTATAAACATTAATATATTAGTTAAAAATCAAATGCACTGGTGCACTAAAGTAGGTGCACTAAATCACATTGAGCCGCAGGACACAAGTAATTTTGTCCTTAATAATTTTTCTATAACAGCACACCCATGAGATGGCACGGTGCTGTGGTGGTTAGCAACGTCACTTTGCACCTCCAGGGTCTGTTTTCGATTCCCACCTCGGGAGTCTGTGTGCGTGTACTTTACATGCTCTCCTTGTGCTTGGTGGGTTTCCTCCAGGTACTCCGGTTTCCTCCCACAGTCCAAAGATGTGCAATTGGCGCTCCCAAATTGCCTGTAGTGTGTGAGTGTATGTGTATATGTATGTGTATGTGTATGTGTATGTGTTTGCCCTGCAATGGATTGGCATTCTAACCAGCATCTCATGCCTTAAGTCTAATGGGAGAGCCCCCGGGCCCCCTACGACTATGTATATACAGGATAAAGGGGTAAATATTGTTTTGTTACGGACACAATTGTTTGTTTTTGAATACATTTTTTTTACAAAAATCAACACCTTCACACTAAGTCATGGATGATGTTGGAGCAATGCCTTAGACATCACCATCATTATTATACTTATTTATATTTATTTTAATTTTATTTGTAAAAAAAATTAAATAATAATATTAATATATATATATATATATATATATATATATATATATATATATATATATATAATGTTTATTTATTTATTACACTGTGTAAACCGTTATGAGGCATTTTTATTTCTTTTAATCCCTCGGCTGTGGTTTATTGGTAACATGGCGCCATCATGTGTTCAACGAAGGTATTGCAGGATTGTAAAAGTAAAATATTGGACAAAGTTGATCCTCAGTAAATCATGGGACGGTCACGGAAATTACATTAATAATATAAAAAAATATTTTATTTATAATTTTTAAATGAATAATTTGTTTATATTCCTACTTTGTTTGTGAGTGTGGCGAAAATAAGCAACTGATACACCCCCTTCACCCCCTTGTGCTTTAGATAGAGTGGTACAGCCACTGTGGTTTATTGGTAACATGGCGCCATCATGTGTTCAACGAAGGTATTGCAGGATTCTAAAAGTGAAATATAGGACAAAGTTGATCCTCAGTAAATCATTGTATAACATTTATTTATATATAGTAGTGTTACAGCCCTGCCACACACTGCTCACACCACCACCACCACCAACAATATTAAGCTTAACAAACTCAACAAGAGAAGAGAGAAATATCTGCTTCTTCGTGTCTTTATTCCTCGACAAAAGGTCTGTTTAATCTATTTATTCAAGTTAGTGTTTGTGCAGAAAGTCTCTGTGTGATGTGTTAATTCTAACTCTCTAATCAATCTACATCTAACATTACAGTTATTAAAGTGTACTACAGTAGTATAACAGATACAATAACTGCGGTTGTGACTGTATAATCATTCATTTATAAAAGGAAATAAATCATTTATGTGTTATTTAAAATTCACTTTAAACCTTTGAACTCTTACATAACGTTAATTTAAGCCTAGTTATTCATTCATGTTGGAACTGCGAGGCTTCATATATTTGGTGTATATGTGGTGTTAGTGTAGTGTTAGTTTACAGTAGTATTAATGTAATGTTTATGTAGTATTAGTGTAGTGTTAGTGTAGTTTCACTGTAATGTTTATGTAGTGATAGTGTAATGTTAATGTAATCTTAATGTAGTATTAATGGTATGTTCATGTGGTGTTAATGTAGTGTTTATGTAGTATTACTGTATTAAAGTAATGTTTATGTAGTGTTAATGTAATGTTAATGTAGTTTCACTGTAATGTTATATAGTGTTCATGTAGTATTAATGTTATGTTCATGTAGTGGTAATTGTATGTAAATGTTATGTAAATATAGTGTGAATGTAGTGTTAATTAAATATTAATGTAATGTTAACGTAGTTTTAGTGCAATGTTAAGGTAATGTAAATGCAGTGTTATTGTAATGTTAATGCAATGTTAATATGATGCTAATGGAGTGTAAATGCACTAGTAATGTACTATTAATTCAATGTTAATGTAGTGGAAATTAGATGTAGTGTTAATTTAGTTTTAACGCAGTGTTAAGGTAATGCTAACATAGTTTTAATGTAATGTTTTTGTAGTGTTAATGTACCTTCCCTTTGAGTTTTAATATGGTTTTAATGCAATGCTATTGTAACGTTAAGGTAATATTAATGTAGTTTTAATGTACAGTAATGCAGTGCTACTGTAATGTTAATTTAGTGTTAATGTACAGTAAGTGTATTAAATGTAATGTGATGTTAATGCAATGCTAATGTAGTGTTAATGTAGTGTTAATATTTCATGTACTTCCACAGCTGTTTCTGGAACGAACATGGCGACTCTGCGACATGAGAGTGTGAAGGTGAGTTCGTTCTGCCTCAGCCTGAGGGATTCATATCATTCTTCTTTATGTATTCTTGATCTTTATCTAGTTAGTTTATGTTTCTTTGTTCAGTCTCTTTCTTTCCTTTTTTTCTTTCTTGTTTTCACAACTTTTATTCATTATTTTTTATTTTGCACTTTGGAAACCGGGAGTGCTTGTATTTTCTCTTTCTTTCTTTCTTTCTTTCTTTCCTTTTTATTTTTTTTTCAGATACTTATTTTGTTCCTTCCTTCTTTAAGTTTCCTTTCCTTTAGTTTTTTTTTAAAACCCCACAGTTTTAATTGCAGATGGACGACTTTGTGCTTTGTGTCACAGAGGTGGTTTGTGTCTCTATAGAGTTATTACAGCTCTCTGGAGTCATCAGACGCTTTGCAGACGAGTGCTGCATGTTCTGCTTCATCCCGGCCGTTGTCTAAGAGCGTACAGCATGCCCTTGAACAGGTCCATCCTGAGGTCTGCAGAAGGTGTGAAACATCTATATTCTATTTCCTTTCATAAGGTAAAGATTTGCCTTTTACAGGCTTAGGGCTGTGATGTAAGAAAATGCTCATGTGTTGAAGCGGTGTCACAGTTATTACTCTGAAGTTGATTACTAGGGGTGCAACGGTTCACAAAACTTGCTGTCACCATCACTATCTGGGTGTCGGGTTACTTTTTTGTCATCTTGGCTTGGAAAAAAATGTGTTTCGGGCTTTTTTATCTATTTGCATAAATAACTGAGCTGCATATGAGCTCTGGTACTGATGATATTATTTCTTATTTATTCTTTTAATTAAACTTTGCAGTTAATCTGCCGTTCAGCTGCTTTATAACTGATGGGAAGCGATAAGTACATATTACACATCAACTAGAGGCTGATATATCACTATTAATTGATTAGCTATAACAGCACATTCTAAAGCTCTTATTTCTCTTTATGCATTTGTAATGGACCTAGATTTTTTTTTTAATATATAAATAAAGCAATGATTTGAGTTTTAGTTTAAAGTCTCCAAAACAAGTTACAGCCACTTCAGCATCTGTTCTGAAGGCTGATGATGAATCTCTGTTGTAGGTTCTTTGGCTGCGGTCTGGTGGCTCCAGAGAAGCTGAAAGGATGTTCGGTTCTGGATTTGGGCAGCGGATCTGGTCGGGACTGTTACGTGCTCAGCAACCTGGTGGGAGAAGATGGACGTGTTACTGGCATTGACATGACTGAAGATCTGGTACTGTACACATGACACATGAAGCATCTTGAGAATGTTGTTATTATGAGTAATAGAGGTGATTAGTGGGATTTATATAACACAGAGAAGCGATTTATCCATCACACATCACATCAACAATTTATCAAAGTTATGAATCAATGTTTTTTTTTTACTATGATTAATTTCCAGATTTGTAAAGATATTACCTTTAAATGGAATTCATGAAGAAAGGAAGGAAGGAACAAAGGAAAAGAAAGAAAAAATGTACAAACTCTCGCTTCCCAGAGTGCAAAAGACAAAAGAAAGAAAACAAGAAAGAACTAACAAACCAAAAAAAGGAAAAGAAAGAAAGAAAGTACAGACACTCTCACTTCCCAGAGTGCAAGAAAAGAAAGAAAGCATTATAAGCATTCTCAGTTCCCATAGTTAAAAAAAGACAGAAAATCAAAAAAGAAAGAAAGAAAGAAAGAAAGTGTCACATACGGTGGACTTGTGTTTGCGTGGCCTAAATGCAAAGGCAGAGATGACGGATAAAATGTTCTTTTAATGATGGTATATTAAAGCAAAACTGAAACAAAAAACTCTTGCACTTGAGCACAAAGAAAACTTTAATATAACCACAACAACAAACTACTATAATTTAACAATAACAAATGCTAAACAAGAAGCTCAACATAAACAGGCTATTTATAGTAAATCAACTAATGAGTCCCCCCGGTTCAGGTGAGAGCTCCCAACACCTGACCGAGGTGCATCCTGGGACATGTAGTTCCCACCTTAACTAAACTACAATAGAGTCTTTGTGTGCTAGGCGCCCTCTAGGGGTTAACCCTGACAGAAAGAAGAAAATGTAGAAGAAAGAAAATAGCAAGGAAGGAAAGAACGAACGAAAGAAAAAAAGAAAGAAAGAAAGAAAGAAAGAAAGAAAGAAAGTGCAAGCATGCTCACTTCCCAGATTACAAAAAAAGAAAGACAAAATCAAAAAACTGAAGAAAGAAAGAAAAACAGCATAAGCACTCTTACTTTCCGTGCAAGGGAAAGAAAGAAAAACAAACAAAGAAAGAATTGAAACATTATAAGCATCCTCAGTTCCCAGAGTGTAAAAAATAAAAAAAAATAAAAAAGAGAGAACAAACGCTCTCACTTTCGAGAGTAAAAAATAGACAGTAAAATAACATCATGAGAATTTCCAACACAGTGAGCTTTGTACAGTATTCGCCATTTCCCAAAATTCCCAAAATACATTTAAAAAAAAATGAAAATGAGCATTTATAAATAAAGCTTCTGACCCACAGTGGGCATCTTTAATGTCTTGCCATCTTTCAGTAACGTCCTCGTGATAACCCCAGTGTTCTGTTTTGGTGGGTATATGGGTGAATCGATAAATGAACACATTCTCTCTCTGTTTGTTTTTAGATACAAGCGTCAAGGAAATATGTGAGCTTCCACCAGGAGCAGTTTGGCTACGTCAAGCCAAACACTGAGTTTGTTCATGGGTACATGGAGAGGCTCAGTGATGCAGGGATACAGGACAACTCTCAGGATGTAGTCATGTATGGAACCTGATTCATGTTCAGTAACATTAGATATACTGTAGATGTTCTGTTCAGAGCTTCAGGAGTGTTTGGAATGGGACTGGAGAGAAGATACTGTGCTGTTCTGCATTTTAATTTATTCTTCATAAAGCTCAATAAATAAATACCGTTATTATTATTATTATTATAGTACATTGATCAGAACTGTTTTGGTTTATAACCTAACTGATCAGACATTTTTCAGAATTACTTCAATAATTTGAAGTTATTGGACCAAATTGATTTGACCTGTCTAGAATTTTAATTGAACAGAGATACTTCAGATACTCTGAATTGATCAGACCTTTTTTTTTTTCTCTTTTGTAACATAATTCAGCGGAACTCTGTCGAGAATTATAACTAATGTGATCAGACGTGTTACCTGATTACAGGCTTGTTTTATTTTTTATTGAACTGAATACATCTGTATGTAAATGTATAACTTAAGTTATACATGAGACCTGTTATTTATTTATTTTTTTAAGCAAGTAATGCTTTTATCATACTTATGATCATTCATAAATGTTTTCTTTATTTATATCAGAATTAATTAGATGTTTATAACTGTATTGGTCAGACCTGTGTCTGGAATTATAATGGAACTGATCAGACCTGTGTTCCAATTTATAACTGAATAAATCGAATCTATTTATTATTTTTCATCGATAAGAAAATTGATTTGATTTCTTTATTTCTTTTTATTTAGAATTGACCTGATTTGTTTTATTTATAATTGAATTGATCTGAATTGTTTCCTTATTTAAATGTAAACACATCTCCTCTGTGCAGATCAAACTGTGTGATTTGTCTCTGTCCAGACAAGAGGGCTGTTCTAAGTGAAGCTTATAAAGTACTCAAGGTACAGTAAAGCATTTCCTCTTCAAATCTCCTCTTTTTTGTTTACTCCCAAGTTTGTTTTATAACTGATATTTACAGTATTTGATTTGTGTTTAATCTGTAGGTTGGGGGTGAACTTTATTTCAGTGACATGTACGCGAGCGCGGTAGTCCCTGAGTCTTTTAAAGAGGATCCTGTGCTTTGGGGTAGGATTTAATGTTTTCCTTTCAATTAAATCAATGATTTGCTTTTCCTGATGTCACATTGTCTTCATACCGTAACCGTACCTTAAGCCTGTTTGGAAAGTGTTTAAAAGTGTGTCTAATTGTAAGATCTATCTACAGTACTACGTTAAGGTGGCTTTTAATGCCTTGTTGCCTTTATAGAATAAATTAACTTTTTTAAATAATGAAAAAGTGTGAGGTCACGTCCCTGATCTTTGCATTTTTAAGTTTGTTTCTAAAAAGATGAATAATCAGATCAATGTATGTTTGTTCTTCATGCGGGAAGTTTAATAAACCAAGCAGTTTAAAATAACAAGCAGTGATGTCAAGCACTGCTGAGAAAGGTGAGGGTGTGTAAAATACTCGAACTAAGAGTGCAGTGTTACTGTATGTGCTAAAATCAAAGCGTTTAAACTTTTAACTCTTTCTACAAACTCTTTTCCTGTCAATGTCGAGTACTAACTCTAGTTTAAACTATTCTTAAATATTTAATGCTCTGTGTGACCAATATATATTACATTTTTTGTCAAATTTATTGTCACTTGTGCCCTAATAATGTAATGAAATGCAATGTGCAAAAGTTAGTACGCCCTCTTTAAAATTTATGTGTTTTTGTGTAAAAGCACAATAAAAATCAGCAGGTGTGAAGACCTTTATAAAGCATTTGCAAAGGGTTATAAAAAAGATTATTCACAAAAAATAAAGTTTATGCACAAGTGGAAAGCAATTTGTATATACACTACCGTTCCAAAGTTTAGAGTTATCAGCCTGGAAAATGGCCAATTAACAGCACCTCAGATTAGAGGCGTTATGAAGTCTTTAACTGTTCAGAGGAGATTAATGCATTTTTTAGACGCCTTCAGCATTCCTTTACAATGTAGAAAGAAATCAAAATCAGGAACCATCATGGAGTTAGAAAGTGACCCCAAACTTTTGAACGGTAGTGTATAACACATTGAGATGTTTATAAATATTCTGGATTTATGCAAGTATATTAAGCCTACCTCACACATTTTTCATCTCATCAATACACATAATATACAGTTTATTATTTTTATTTTATCACTCAGAACTTTTCATAAAATCTCCCGTATAATTTTTCCAGAAGATCACACAGGTTACTGGAAATATTCCACCTTTGCATTCTTTTCATCACATTACTTTTTCTTGTTCTTAAAGCAGCTTCTTAAAAACGTTGACGTGAGTGTACACTGAATACATTTCTGTGGCAGGTGAAGGAATGGGTGGCGCCCTCTACTGGCATGATTTCATCTCCATCATGAAGGAACTTGGCTTTAGCACGCCTCGTCTGGTCGCCGCTAGTCGTATTGATGCGCACAGTCCAGAGCTCCGAGTGAAAGCAGGTCGATCTGTTTGATTGGTCTTGTAGTTTTTGCGAATTACATAGAATGACTAGACATTTCAAGCATTTTAATGCTATACTACAGATATTAAAACTATACACTCTTCCTTATGCTTGTTTTGAAATTTTTGTTTTGGTTTAAAAAAATGCTAATGCTTCCAGCATTGATTTTTTGTACAAGATGTCATATCTTCATTTAAACATTAATAATAAAACATTTTTACTTTTCTTGCTTTCAAACCTGAGCACACCTTTTTTTTTTTTTAATCCTAGGTGATATTAAATATGCCTCAGGGACCTACCGTGCCTTTAAATTGCCCCAACATGCTATTCAAACCAAATCACTGGTCACGTATAAGGGGACAGTTCCTGACTGTGCAGAGTATTTTGAGCTTGATGCCTCAACCTCCTTTAAGGTAATTTATGCTCATATAGGTGTACATTAACTGGATTAATTTTTCATGTTTAATGATAGTACCAAGGTTCTTGGCCTTAGTGCATATATTTATGTATTCATATTTCATTGCTATGTATTTCAAAGACTATGTTGTAAATATAAAAGCTACATTTATGAACAATTTCACAAGAACTGCATATATAAGGAATCATAATAGGACCTAGAATTCATCCCTGTGGCATATCATTGTGAAAATTCCTCATTTAAGAATGCAAAATGAAAGTACACTGCAAAAAAAAAAGTATATTATGTATATGTTTCTGTGCATCTATGAAAACAGGAATATTATATGGAGGGAAGTAAGCGTATTGGTGGATGGTGTTATGGTTAAATGTTCACAAAGTATTTGTAAGAGAAACAAATTTGACCATTTTCTATTTGACGGTTTTGTATCTGGGTTCAATTTGTGGAAGATCCAGGAAATTAGTTAGTTCCTGTTTTTTCTTATTTTATAGCACATATAAACTTTTCACTCATCATCTTTTTTCTTTTTTCCCCCCACGTCCTAAAGACATTTTTAAAGTCTGCTGTTTGAAAATTTTAAGTTAAACCTTTTGGAGTGGCTAACATTTTTTTTTTTTTTTTTTTTTTTACATATATACAGTACAAATCCATAATATCATATAACGGTCAATTAATATAATAAAATATTAAAGCATACTGTCAGAGCTACCATGATAGAGAATTAACCAGCACATTTAGACTAATCATAATTGAGAATAATAAAGGATTTAATGTTATATATAGATTGTAGAGCTGTATAATGAATTAATCAGACAGACACTGCTCCTGCCCTCATGTTCAGCTTCACTGATGTGCTGCTGTTTGTGTTTTCCTGCAGGTAAACGAGTCTGTAGAGGTAGATGCAGAGTTGGCAGCTATTCTCCAGTACACACGTTACTCACCAGACTTCATCGTCCAGATGACAGACAAGCCCGATCCTAGCCTCAGCTCTGCTCAGCAGGTAAAACAAACAGCTTATCTGTCATCTGCATATTTTATTACCTTGGGTGGACAAGGTCAACATATCCCTAAAACGTTGCCCTTATTTTAAACGCTTTTAGTTTAGTTATTAGGAAGGAGACCATTTTGTAGAGAATTTTAAGAAATGAAGTAGAGCCTGGTTTTACATATTTTCTCAGGTGAAATTTGTTCAAACATTCGACTGAGTAGTTAATATCATAAAAGCAACTCGTAAAACAGTCAACTGTAAATAAGGTTTTCTAGGTTAATGTTACATATAACTGCTATAAAAAGCAGTAAGTTTTGTCAATTTAAATATTTAGATTTTTGTAAAAAAAAATACTTTTTAACAATTAATCAATGTTTTGATTAAATTTTTTTTAATTAGTTTTTAAATAAATGTTTTTTTAAATAAAAAAATAGCAAAAAATAGCAAAAAATAGCAAATTCTAAGTCTCTAAACTCAAAATCTTATAACTGAACAAACTAACTTAACAAATAAAAAAAACTGAACAATAAAATGTTTTGTCATGATCCAAAGCTGTTTCTTAAATTTAGCGTTTTAGTACATTACATAACCTAATGTTTATACTTTATTTTACTTTAATAAATCAATAGAATTCAATATTATAACAAAAAAATACTGTAGTAAATTGTGTGCACTAGGTTACACATTTTGACTGCTAATCTTTTCCTATTAATAAAATAATCAGATAAAATAGATTGAAATGACACACCTATAAATAATAACAAGAATACAAAATTACCTAAAATTTTTGATATACAGGTAGTCTTCGACTTATAAATGAGTTCTGTTATGGGAGCATATTCATACGTCGAATTTGTTCTTAAGTCTGACAAAGTCCTGTACACCTTTGACACGAATATACAATGTAAAGCATACCAATCCATTTGACTAAATCTGTCCCCTTTCCCACACTGCCATCATGTGGACAAAAATCCTAACTGCGTCTAAGGAAAAAATCTCACACATGTCAAATGTAACAGTGTGGTCCGTGTGCCTTTAAATCGCGAGGGGAATCCTGGACATCACTTTGTCTCAGAGCTGTTTTCCACTGTATTGGACTGTGAGCTCTATTTTGTTGAGGATTTTCCCAAATTAGGATTATCAACCATCAGACCAGCTTTACAGGACAGCCATTGTCTATCATCGTGCTCCCAGACTGATTCATTAAAACCGGTGAGGCTGACTCGGCCTCATTCTCATTCCCACTTGGTCCTTAGTAAAACATACTTACTGACTGCTATCGTGCAAATCAGCTTTAATACTGGAGAGCAGTATTATACAACATAACTTTCCATACTTTTCAGTACTGCCACCTGAGCCCGTTCATTCTGGCGGACAGGCTGGGATTGTGTGTGAAACAGTGCTCTAAGACGGGCATCGTGGCTGGAAGCTGTGGGTAGTGAGGGAAAATGCATCATGTTTCTCCCCAGTGGGATCAAAACCTCTACATCGAACACAAACACAAAGGATTCAACCACGGAGACCCTTTGCATGTTCTCTTTTTAGTGATGTTTGATTGCAGGTGGTTTTTGTATGTTTAGGGAAATGGGATAAGTTATACTGTATGGAGGAAGGGCATATGGGCTAAGTCATGTGGGAAAGGGTGAAAAATGCAGTAATAGGTGTGGAATAAGCCACATGGAGGAAATGGGGATATGGGGTAGGTTCTGTGGGGAAAATCAGTGTATGGGGTAAATCACATGAGTAGACCACAAGAAGGAAAGGGGGTATGGGAAAAAATCACATGGAGGAAAGAGGGTATGGTGTAAATCACAAGAAGGAAAGGGCATGAGGTAAATCACACGGGGTAAGGTCATAAGTGGCATATTGAGTGAGTCACATAAAGAAAAATGGGATCAGGTAAATCACATGGGGAAAATCACTGTATGGGGTAAATCACATGGGGGAAGGGTATGGTATAGGTAACATTGAAAATGGGGTATGGGGTAACTTGCATGAGGAAAGGGGTACTGTAGAAGAAATGGAGATTTTGGATTTTTTTTTTTTACTGAGTGGGGGGTAGTATGGTAAGCACATTGGGAAAGGGGGTTTGGGTTAAGTTGCATGAGGATAAAGGGTATAAGTTCATAGAGATTAAGAAAAAAATAGATTCAGATATTTAATGCGATTCTTTTGTCTGGAAATTCATGTATTACTGTCCTGACGCCAAAACTAATCTTTTAAAATATATTTTTTAATTTCATATATGTTTGCATTTAAGATGGTAAAATGTTGCAGTTTCTGTAAGATCCTAAAGGTGGTGCACTGCATGCTGATTAGCAGGAGCAAATTTGTTCAGCATTGTAACAAAATTAGAAGAAAACAACCAAACAAAAAAACAATAATTGAATCTGAATATTTATAAAATCGTGCTATCGCAATACAAATAATATGTATAAAGATAATAAAGATAATATTGATAATATTGTGTTGGGAGTTCCTTGGTGATTCCCATCCCTATTAAGTCACATGGTGGCAGGTGGGGTATGGTGGGGAAAATATAGAGAGAAAGGGTGGATGGGGTAAGTCCAAGTTATCCCAAGTCACAAGTAAGTCGCAAGTTATCTTAGTGACTTTTTTTTTTTTTGTTCATGCACAAATGCAATACGGTAAATATCTCTAGATGGCACTAAAGTTTCGTTGGTGAAACCTGAACATTTCTTCGATGGGATTTTCTGAGGATCTTTATACCATTACACTTGGTAATAAGGCGTGTAGTCGTTTTCTATAGAAAAATTCTCATTTCATTCATTGCATTGAGTTTACTTGATCAAATGACACTAGTGTTTAACTTTTTGATAAAAATGCTTTTATATAACTGTGATGCATTCAGCTACAAAGCCATGAGACATGAGCTAATAAGGGAATATTAATAAAAATATAATAAACACTTAATAATGGATGGATGGCACATTTGAGAGTGCTTCAGTGTGTATGTGTGTGTGTGCAGCACTGATGTCTTAGACATTATGCACTGAGGCATGGCTTAGGCACATTTGCGATGGAAAATTACAAATTCTACTTATCTGCCGAGCGGATCATATAAGTTCAGCATGTTATTTATTTTCTCCTCGGAGCTTTATGGTTGGGTTTAAATAGGGTCTTATATGATCCTTACAAAAGACTGCCTTGCTTGCAGAAATGAGAAAAAAAAACATCACTGCCCTGTCCTATGGGCCTGGAGAGGGAGTGGGCTTTGTGTGTGTGTGTGTGTGTGTGTGTGTGTGGGCAGGTTTTTATATCTTGGTGAGCACCAAATGTCCTGTAAACACCCCCCGCCCCCCGCCACACACACACACACACACACACACACACACCGCTCCCCTCCCAGAGTCCCCACAAAGAACACAATAAAATAAAAACGTCCTCACCAGGATATTCAGACAGACATATCTCTGTGCCTGTGTGTGTGTCCATGTGTGTACGTGCATATATATGTGTGATATCCCCAGCTCAGTTGAGGAAGCAGGTGTGGCGTGAATGTAAACAGAGCTCTGAGGAATGACTCGCATTGTCCTCGTTTCACCTCGCGCTCAAAGTGCCTCGTCCTGGAATTGGGCCAAATCGCATCCCATTACTTTCAGCCACTTAATGCACTGTCAATACGCAGGGCTGGAAAGCATGTAGCGTCAGGAGACACCGGGAATAGAACGGTAACATCAGTGGAAGAAAAGAAAAATGAAAAAAAAAGGGGGAAAAAAACAAAGGCCATGAGTATATGAGAGTCAACAGTACACGGGTTTTCCGTGCTCGTCCCTGCATTGGGTTACAGCGTCGTGAAACGACACGCTTTCTGTGGATTTTAAACTCGAGGTTGTCAACTCACTGCTGGATTTTGTCAGGAAGATCATGTCTATTTTTAGAGCAAGACAATAACAGGTACCGATGCGTACTTCTAAATGTCTGGAAATCTATTCTTTTTTTCCATGTATTTTATTAAAGTAAGATTTAGCTCTGTTGCTTGCAAATATCAACCGTCCATCCGTCAGTCTGTAGCAGCCAAGCATGACATAACTGTGAATTAAAGTGGGCGGGGCATACTCTCTTCATCCTTATGTATGAATAAGGGGGCTGATAGAACTTTACTTAGAGTTTCATTATGCAGTCTTGCATATATATATATATATGAGAGAGAGAGAGAGAGAGTTGTGTGCATAGTGGGATTTACTGGGGATTTAGTATCTGTTAGAGTGTACTATTTAGTAGTTTAGTGTGCATAGTGGGATTTACCTGGGGATTTAGTATCTGTTAGTGTACTATTTAGTAGTTTAGTGTGCATAGTGGGATTTACCTGGGGATTTAGTATTGGTTAGAGCTACTATTTAGTAGTTTAGTGTGCATAGTGGGATTTACCTGGGGATTTAGTATCTGTTTGTGTACTATTTAGTAGTTTAGTGTGCATAATCGGATTTACCTGGGGATTTATTATCGGTTAGAGCTACTATTTAGTAGTTTAGGGTGCATAGTGGGATTTACCTGGGGATTTAGTATCTGTTTGTGTACTATTTAGTAGTTTAGTGTGCATAGTGGGATTTACCTGGGGATTTAGTATCTGCTAGTGTACTATTTAGTAGTTTAGTGTGCATAGTGGGATTTAACTGGGGATTTAGTATCTGTTAGAGTGTACTATTTAATAGTTTAGTTTGCATAGTGGGATTTACCTGGGGATTTAGTATCTGTTAGTGTACAATTTAGTAGTTTAGTGTGCATAATCGGATTTACTTGGGGATTTAGTATCTGTTAGAGTGTACTATTTAGTAGTTTAGTGTGCATAGTGGGATTTACCTGGGGATTTAGTATCTGTAAGTGTACTATTTAGTAGTTTAGTGTGCATAGTGTGATTTACCTGGGGATTTAGTATATGTTAAAGCGTACTATTTAGTAGTTTATTCAATTCAATTTCAATTCAATTTTATTTATATAGCGCTTTTAACAATGGTCATTGTCCCAAAGCAGCTTCACAAAAAAAAAAAAAAAAAAAATTAAAGATTTTTTTTTTTTAGAAAAAAAAAAGAAAATATTTGGAAGTGTGTATGTGTGAGAAAAATGTGTCTAGATAATAATGAAATGAATGAATGATGAATGAAATGTCTCTGATGAGCAAGCCAAGGGTGATGGCGACAGTGGCAAGGAAAAACTCCCTGAGATGGCAATAGGAAGAAACCTTGAGAGGAACCAGACTCAACAGGGAACCCATCCTCATCTGGGTGATAACAGATAGTTTAGTGTGCATAGTGGGATTTACCTGGGGATTTAGTATCTGTTAGTGTACTATTTAGTAGTTTAGTGTGCATAATCGGATTTACTTGGGGATTTAGTATCTGTTAGAGTGTACTATTTAGTAGTTTAGTGTGCATAGTGGGATTTACCTGGGGATTTAGTATCTGTTAGAGTGTACTATTTAGTAGTTTAGTGTGCATAGTGGGATTTATCTGGGGATTTAGTATCTGTTAGAGTGTACTATTTAGTAGTTTAGTGTGCATAGTGGGATTTATCTGGGGATTTAGTATTTGTTGGAGTGTACTATTTAGTAGTTTAGTGTGCATAATCGGATTTACTTGGGGATTTAGTATCTGTTAGAGTGTACTATTTAATAGTTTAATGTGCATAGTGGGATTTATCTGGGGATTTAGTATCTGTTAGAGTGTACTATTTAGTAGTTTAGTGTGCATAATCGGATTTACTTGGGGATTTAGTATCTGTTAGAGTGTACTATTTAATAGTTTAATGTGCATAGTGGGATTTACCTGGCGATTTAGTATCTGTTAGAGTGTACTATTTAGTAGTTTAGTGTGCATAGTGGGATTTATCTGGGGATTTAGTATCTGTTAGAGTGTACTATTTAGTAGTTTAGTGTGCATAGTGGGATTTATCTGGGGATTTAGTATTTGTTAGAGTGTACTATTTAGTAGTTTAGTGTGCATAGTGGGATTTACCTGGGGATTTAGTATCTGTTAGAGTGTACTATTTAGTAGTTTAGTGTGCATAGTGGGATTTATCTGGGGATTTAGTATTTGTTAGAGTGTACTATTTAGTAGTTTAGTGTGCATAATCGGATTTACTAGGGGGTTTAGTATCTGTTAGAGTGTACTATTTAATAGTTTAATGTGCATAGTGGGATTTACCTGGGGATTTAGTACCTGTTAGAGTGTACTATTTAGTAGTTTAGTGTGCATAATCGGATTTACTTGGGGATTTAGTATCTGTTAGAGTGTACTATTTAATAGTTTAATGTGCATAGTGGGATTTACCTGGGGATTTAGTATCTGTTAGAGTGTACTATTTAGTAGTTTAGTGTGCATAGTGGGATTTATCTGGGGATTTAGTATCTGTTAGAGTGTACTATTTAGTAGTTTAGTGTGCATAGTGGGATTTATCTGGGGATTTAGTATTTGTTAGAGTGTACTATTTAGTAGTTTAGTGTGCATAGTGGGATTTACCTGGGGATTTAGTATCTGTTAGAGTGTACTATTTAGTAGTTTAGTGTGCATAGTGGGATTTATCTGGGGATTTAGTATCTGTTAGAGTGTACTATTTAGTAGTTTAGTGTGCATAGTGGGATTTACCTGGGGATTTAGTATCTGTTAGTGTACTATTTAGTAGTTTAGTGTGCATAGCGGGATTTATCTGGTGATTTAGTATCTGTTAGAGTGTACTATTTAGTAGTTTAGTGTGCATAGTGGGATTTATCTGGGGATTTAGTATATGTTAGAGTGTACTATTTAGTAGTTTGGTTTGTATGGTGGAATCCAGTTGTTGATTTATTATATGCCAGAGCATGGTATTCAGTAGTTTAGTGCACAGGGTTGGATTTAGGGATGGATTTTGTATTCATGTCAGTCCAACAGAATGACAAAACAGACAAAACTGTATATCATACAGACATGGCAGAAACAGACTACATCTCCCAGCAGACACGTTCCATGTCACCTGAATTCTGAGCACACCTGCAGCCAATTACCCAGGTGCTGGGTAACTATTGGACTAACTAAATGCTGGGTTAATTTAACCCAGCAAAATGGGTTATTTTTTTAACCCAGCAAAATGGGTTAAATATTCAACCCAAATGCTGGGTTGTATTTAACTATAATACTGGGTTAATTCTACCACATAAATTGGTTAAATGTTCTACCCAGATGTTGGTTCATTTTAACTGGAATGTTTAGTTAATTCTACCTCACAAATAGGTTATTATTATTTTCATGTTTTACAGTGAATCTGTAAAAAAAAAAAAAAAAAAAAAATACCCACGTCTATTAAACAGTTAAATTACTTTGATATACTAGTTTATTACAAAAAAAAAAACGTAAAAGTTTTGCAAACCATACATATATGCAATAAACAACATCCTATTAAATGTTCATAGAAAAAAACATTTATTTTTCAAAAGCACAAAAACAGATAATCAACAGCGACATCATTACTATACTATTACTCACAAGGGCAGAATGGAGTAATAACACAAATAGGCTGAGGCAGCTTCTACAGAGCAGGATCTCTTTGTGACATTAGATATCTTTTCTGCAGAACAAAACTATCCAGCCCTGGTCCCGTTTTAACATACAAACACTGTCTATGACTTTTCAAGTAGGCCTTGCTATTTCATAGCAACATTACAAAAAGTCCTATACAGGTGCACACTACTTTAAATAGTTAATGTCAAAAATATAAAATGCTTTGAAGCACACATCAACCGCCCCAAGTAGTGTGCATTGCTCCAGAGCCTGTCCCACCAGAATGACGAATCCCTGAGAGCAGCGCTGGTCATTATCTCCCAACGACAGGATGTACAGTAGGGGTACGGCCTTGACACTTCAGCCTGCTTGAGGTATTCCACCATGTTGGTGCCAACCTTAGAAAGAAATTAAAGAAAGTTAAAAATTTGTTGCATAACAAAGATTAAACTGAATAAGACTATCAATTTAATGTGTAATACGATTTATACTAAATAAAAAAATTGACAAAGCTAGTGTATAGGTAACCTGAAACAAAAACATGGAGACAGCTACTACCAAAAATAAAATAAGCAAAATAAGCATGGCTTTTGGGATAAAGCTCATATATATATTAGTCAGACTAGTTGATCTTGTGGTCTGCGCTGATTTTAAGCTAATTACCGATGAGATGCATTGTCATAGCTGGGGTCATAATGGCACATTACAATCACCCAAATATTAATACTTCCATCTAGTAGTTATCTGTACAGCTGACTGATAGTTAATTAAGTCTGAGTCACAAGCAGCTTTGGTTAAAGAGGGCTACCTGGTTATCTTACATGCAGCAGTCATATTTGCATACTACTACTACTACTGGGGTAAAGGTGTAAAATATTGTTATAATTCGGGAGAAACGCGGGTGACTTTTGACCGCGGAGTAAATTACTAACTAGTGAAAAACGGGAGGTTAGCAGGTGTGTATATTTGTGAGAGGGTCAGTGTTTTGTAACACCCCAGCATTTTATTGTCTCAAACAGTGAGATTAATAAAGTTCTAATGCTAATGTGGTTGCTAACGCTAGCAACCTAACTAAATGTTAGCGTCATGCTAATACTACAGTTACAGTTTCGTCACCCTGCAAACATTCTACAGAGAAAGATAAAAAGCTCAGACATCTTATCCGTTTCTTTCACACACAGGTGGGGTTCTGTGGCTAACTATAGCAGCTATTGTCAGCTAAATTATCTTACCTCAGACCAGCCTGAAAGTTTAAGTGTGACCTTAACATGGTAACAGTAATAAATCTCACATATAGTAATATTTTTTTAGTCATATGTGACTTAGGTGAGTGAACATGTGTATACAGACCTTGTATTTAACGTCATTTTCCCTTAAATGAACCGTCATCAGCGGTGTGGGAGCTCAAGAGAGACACGAAGCTCTGACTGACAGCTGCTGAATCCACCGGTGAACTTTGGGGGAGGAGCCAATCAAACTTCAACCCAGCAGCTGGGTTACACAAAAACTACCCAACTCTCTGTAAATAACCCAGAAAAATGACCCAACAGAGGCAACCCAGCGCTTGGGTAGTAAAAACAACCCAGCGTTTTTTAGAGTGGAGGAACGTTGTGGAGTATACGCTCCCGTGAGTTTTTCCGGATGTTACCAAGCCGTGTTTGTTTGTGTTAGCTTTTCCATGTATGACTTTGTTCTGGTATTTTGGTTTCCGAGTTTTGATTGACCTAGTGTGTGTGTTTTGTCGACCGACCCTTGCCTATTTCTGACTTACGAGGATGAATTACCCGTGTTTGTTTTGGTAATTGGTTTAATAAAACTAGTCTTGCTTACCTGCACTTGCGTCCTACTACACGTTAATCCTGATAATCAATTAGACTGTATTATTTATTAGTTTAGTGTTCAGGGTCTATTTGAGCGTAGTATTTACTGTTCAAGATCTTTTTTTGAGTGTATTAGTAAGTAGTTTGGGTGACACGGTGGCTTAGTGGTTAGTACTGTCACCTTGCACCTCCAGGGTACAGGTTCGATTCCCTTGTCGGGTCTGTGTGCATGGAGTTTGCATGTTCTTCCTGTGCTTGGTGGGTTTCCTCTGGGTACTCCGGTTTCCTCTCAGACATGCAGATTAGGCTGATTGGCATTCCCAAATTGCCCGTAGTGTGTGAATGCGTGTGTTTGTATGTGAATGTTGACCGAAGGTTGTAAAAATGGGAATAAATGCAATGGTCACCGTTGGCCTCCATGGTCCCTGGACTACAGAGGTTCCCAGATTGAGATGGATGATTTAGTAGTTTAGTGCAGGGTGGGATTTAGTCATGAATCTGTTAGGGCGTACTATTTAATAGTTTAATGTGCAGGATCAATTAGGGCATACCATTTAATATTCAGGATCTGTTAAAGTGTACTACTATAGTGTAGGGTTGGATTTAGCCATGGATTTAGCATCTATAAAAGTATATCATAGTGTAGTATTTAGTAGTTTAGTGCACAAGTTTGGATTTAGTCATGGATTTAGTATCTATTGTACACATTATTTAATAGTACTATTTTTTTTAATTCTGTTTTTTTTTTAAAAGTTGCTTTGTTACAATAACCATTGTTGAAATTGCTATATAAGTAACATGGAAAGTTAATAATTTAGCTTGTAGGGTTTTAGTCAGATGTAGCCAGTGTAGGAGATTTTCTCCACCTCCTGTATGAGAGATTTTTACAAGCGCTCTATTAGTGAAAACTAAGACTGTTCTTGTCATTTGCATATTTATGAACCAACAACCAACTGCCTACAAATTCTACAGATTTTACAAATCCATCTTTGTATGATTTTTTTTTTCTTTGTCGTTGGCTCCATTAATTACTTTAATGGAGCCACCAAATTTTCAATTTGCGTGGTTTAAAACGTTTTTGAAAGGATACAGTTTCCCTTTTAACCACGACACAACAATGCATTATAAGATCAGACAACTTCCCGACAATAGGCAAAGAATTTTCTGTGATTTCAAATTGGTCCTGGTTTGGTATCAATTCTTTTCACCTGAAAATGTCAACATGCAAGTTTTAGCACTAGGTTTATTTTAACTTAGTAAAAAGTAAAATAAAATTAAAATGATGTCTTTTTATGCCTCCTTTGGCATGTATACAACATACACAGAGCACCTTGAACACACACTTTATTAAAGTATTATTTTGAATATGATAAAATAAGGATTTTAAGAACATAATGTACAAAATGCAACATGAATAACTAAAAATAGTGTTGGAAACTACATTGTTTAAAATACAAGCCTTGATTTATTTGGTTTATGGTAATAAATGATACAATGTTGCAATTACCATTGAGAACTAATTACATGCTGAGACTTTATATGGGAGTAAAACCAGTTTCTGGAATCATAGGAATTTATGTTATAAATTATATAATAAGTTGGTGTACTGTAACGTGGGCTTTGATTGTGCTTTTGAAGTTATTTAGGTTACTTAAGAAGTTAAAATGTTTCATTCAAAAAAAATTTGGGGCAGCTGCAGAACTCTAGGAGTGGAAAGAGCTTTGGAGAGAAAAAAAAAAGGAGTGTGGATTCAGCGAAGAGGAAAAATAAATCGTGCTCTTGACCTGCTCCGGGCTCCTCCCCCCCGCCGCAGAAAAACCTGTTCCACAAACACGAGGAATCTCTTCCGCGAGCTGCTTGACTGACCATGTGAGATCAAAAGCCCTCGGCCGTTCCCCAAACCTCCCCTCTCCTCCCCTCTCCTTTTCGTCCGAGCCAGAAGCTGATTGAAGCGATTCATGACCAGGTCACGACCCCTGCATGCCAAACACAGGCTGAGAAGAGACGAGAGGCTTGACTTTTTCAAAAGCCCGGCCGCGGCTTTGGCACACATCCTCTACGCTTCCTGTTTCCACTGATTTATGATGTTTATTTGGGGATGAGTACTTAGTTATCTGGTTTGCATCATTTTTACAGGAGAAGACAAAGTTTTGCAGAAAGTCTCCCGCTTTATCTAGTCTTTCTGTTCATTTTTATTAATTTTTTATATAACAGGGATAAATAGTGGGTTAACTTTTGTAGCTATTACTGCTGGAGAAAGGCTTAAATATTGATGTGCATTCTTTGATCGGCTTTAAGCAAACATTTCTATCTCTTTCTTTTCAACGTCCTACTGCGATGCCTCGTATTGATTTCTCACATACTACCGAGCATGCAGCGGCTTAGTCCTTGTTCAACGTCGCTCTCTGCTTTAATTAAAAGGTTATTAATACCGAATCAGGCAAGGAGATTAGCTCTGTGGTTATTGAGGGAACGCTTTGTGGAATCACAATGCCCTTTCTTTCATTTAAAAAAAAAAAAGTCCTGTCGTATTCATCGACTTCACAGACAACAAAAGGCTTGAAAATATCAGCTAACAGATCCATGAAGGAAGAGATCTAAATTGTACAGCGTTGTTATCCTAAAAGCTTATTCAAAGTTATGTTAAAAAGCTCCGGCGCTTTGATCTCCCGAGCGAAAAAAAAAAGAAGAAGAAAGACTAAGGGGAAAACACAATTGAATTTGGAATTAGAGGAATTGGGTGATCTGATTTCACCTACTTAAATCCATCTTTCCTTTTTAATCGGTTAGATTGGTTTTAAATGAAGAAGCTAATCGATCATATTTAACCAGACAGAGTATACATAATTTGTTCATATTGTGAGAAAGATCTGTCACTTCGAGTTTTGTTTATTTGTTATATTTTTTCTAAATTCAAAGCACATCAAAAAGTTCACAAATACAAGCTTTACTCTTCGCTGATAATGGGCTCAAAACTGTGAGTAATCCTTCATCTTTTGTTCAAGCGTCTAGACATCCTGCGATAACTGACACACCAGCCTTTAGCGATGTGCTGACATCATCATCATTTTCATACTCCATAAGCTGACATAACAGCATGATATAAAACCTGCACTTATTATTTAAACACATAGATTTTACAAGTTTAAAAGTTTGAGGTAGGAATAAAACCCTCAGCGGTTTGGCTTTTATAGAAAAATAATCAATAATGTTGAATCAACAATAATTTCTGTAAGTCCATACCATAGCAATATATTAAACATTAAAATGTCTTCATTGCAGCTACTTACAGTAGATTATTTACATGCAATGAAACTGAAAGAAGTATCCAGGAAACAAAATTCTTGTTCTCACTTGTGTTATAGCAGCTATAAACAGACTTTCCCTCACTTTTATCTCTTACGTTTAGAGTTCATAAAATGTAAATAAATTAAAAATAATAAAAAAGAAATAAATACAAAACTTGTCAGGGTTAATGAATCTGTACCTCTTCTATTTATGTTTCTGAAAACCTAAAGACTTGTATTTTTAATACTGGAGACTCCTTCCAAAAATGCTAAATGAACATGGAAAATTAAAAATTGCACAGTAACAGCGATGATCTGTTTTTCTATTCTGTTTACATGTATTGTTCACCATACACATCCCTGTGTGGGATGTTACTATAGAAAAGATATCTATTAATAAATTAGAATGAGCTTTTGTTTTAGAAAATTAATCAACCAATGTGAAGCAAATATTCAACAGTGCTGTGGTATAATTTAGTGCAGGGTGTCAGATATAGTGCAGTTTGGGTATTGATGATTAGGGATAGAGTTAAGGAAAATGTATGTTAGAAATTATAGAAAAAAAGAAACTTCTAAGGAAGAAATTTTAAAAGAAAAATTGAAGACGTGGTCTAAAATTTAGTTCAAAGACAATAATATACAAAAAATGCATCAACTTGTTGCAGGTCCTTGTGTTTTTAAAAAACTGAAAAACTTTGTTACTTTGATACATGGATTTTTGGAAGATTTGGGATTTTTTTTTTAAAAGACCCTAAACATAACGTGTCATGTGCAAATTTAACTTTAAATTAAAAATTTAACAAATTTTACTTACTTTAACAGGGACATAACAACTAATATAATATAATATAATAAATCTGATAAAATTATTAATATGCATAAATATAATTATTTCACATTCTGGCATGCATAAATAAAATTATTTACAGTCCTATTTCAGGAATTATATATTTAATGTAATATTTTTTATTCATTAAAAGTAACCTTTTCACATTTATCACCAGGTTGACATTATTTTAGTAATTTATTATTATCTTTTATATATTACAGTTTTCACATTAATGGCTCTTATGAACATATAAGGCATTCTGATATAACCTGATATCATCAAGTCGTGTTATATGCTCATCATTAGCTTTCCATTATGTAATTGTTATAGGTACAGTATTAATTTATGTACAATTAGACAAGCTAATGTAGGATATCATAGGGATATTAATTAATTATAATATACACTTGAGATATAAAAAACCTGGAGAACTTATGGCATGGGTTTTCCATTTTGTTTATTAGGCACTGATTTTTATATTTTTATTTTATATTTTATTTATGATTTTTTTTAAATCAACTTTGGTTACTATAGAAAGACCAGGCCATAGGCACAGTATATTGGCCTCTGTAAACATTAATTAAATCATAATTAACTTAAATAACAATACCTTTTGGAAAAGCATTATAGTTTATAGTATGTTTACTAAATACATTATAATCTTTTGTTTTAGCATGATACGTCAAACCAAAGTCTGCCTCAGTGCTTCCTTTCTTTGTTAATGGTGTTATGAGCGCTTCTTGTAAGACGTGTTCACAATTCACAACAAACTTTTCTAGAAAGTGTAAGGAATTTTCCTTAAATATTATAAAAGTATGTATCTTATAACATGCTATAAATATGTTTATAGTTTATTATATCTGTGGCCTTCACTGACTCGTAAGTGTTATAACCAGTAAGTGTTGTTAAATGAATTACATGTGTCTGTTTTCTGTGTTGAACATGTATTCCCATGCATTTTGATGTTACTTGAGATTTTGAAATCATATTGTGTATTCATGTTTTACAAAGTTTAACTGTCACAATTTATAATTTCATAATTAAAAAGATAGGCTTGTACCAGGCATCATAAGGCATTATGAAAGCTATATAACATCTTACAAATGCATGTGTGATGAACTCAATGTATTTATTAATATACAGTAGATCATGATTTTAAGCAATGTTTTGTGTTACATTGGATTGCATTTTCTTGATTTTTTTTTTCTTGAGCGATATTTTAGTTGATGCCTATGCGTGAATTTAATCCGAAGCATTAATATCTTGGCTTTGAGTTAACGAAGCAGGGGAAGCGAAGGCATTATTCTGACCTCCAGACGAGTGGTTGACTGAAAGCGGAGATGATATATTGTCATCTGTGTCAGGATTTTTTGCTGCTGATGTGAAGATTTAGCACTGTGCTAGCGGGCAACAGACACTCATTTACATAACGTCTTATATAATGCTCCTTTCTGTAACACTGAAGCTGAGCTGCTTTTCCGAAGATGATAAAGGCACACAAGTCCAGCCAGAGAAATAATTGTAGGTTTTGGGATAAATTTTCTTAAAACTTTTTGTTTAAATACAGCTGTTGCTGCTGAAATGTCTGGTTTTTACTGGATATATTTGTATGTGAATACATCATGGTATTTTTCTTTTTAATTACAATATTGAGATTGGAATGTGTTGTATATATTTTTTTAACAACAGTGATTGCTAAAGTTTTAATGATGGATGACATCTTGTTTTATGGTTTATTAATGATAACATGACAAGCTGGTATCTATGGTAAAAACTGACTCCACATAAAATGATTACTTAATAAATAAATAAATAAATAAACAAACAAACAAACAAAATAAATATTATAACTACACACTTGCACATTTTTTCTGTAATTAGTTGTTAAATTTAGAATTCATAGGACATGCTTCGATTTCTTCCCCCCTAAATACTGTTACATTTATAAGTGTCTCAATGCATTGTTATAGTGAATTACAGTGTCATGAACAGATATTATAATGCATTATAACATACCCTGATAAAACATACTCTCATTCTTCTTGTACAGCCATAGCATTTCACAAGCAAATACACCCTCTTATGTCAGGTATTATAGCGTGTCATGTATACAGTATAATATTGAATACATAATTCATAGGAAATAAGAACAAATTTGTTACTTTGTAACTGTTTTAGGTAATAAGTTTAAATGTTATATTTTAATGTTTTGAACTAATATGTATGATGTGTATTATAATGCATTATAATATAACCTGACATGATGAAGTCATTTTGTAAATGTGCTATATAAAATGGTTGGATACTGTATATACAAAACTCTATCTGATTACAAGCACTTACTTGTATTGTAACGTGCTCTATAACGCATGTTATCAAGGAGGAGGTCTCCAGTGTTACGCTTTGTTTTTTATGTTTTATGACATGCATTTATTTTTTCCTTATTACCTTTAAGACAGGAAATAGAGGAAGTACTGTAGTAAAAGAAAGCCTGATAAAAATTTAATTATGACGCCACCCTATTAATTATATTTAGGTCATTTTGTCAGCCTGCACACTAAACAAAAAGCATTACTTTTATTTATCTTAGGTGTTTTATTTCAGTTTGTTTTTTAATTACAACCTCAGTAGATGGTGTAGTGGGTGGTGTAAGAATGAGTCCAGTGGTCATTATTCATTATTGTGATACTGACTGTAGCCCAGATGGAGATCCGATGAAGCCTATTCCGGGGTCCAACTCCTGTCCAACCCCCACTCCGTCCTCAGGGTCTGATTAGTCTCCTGAATAATTTTGGAAAAGGCCGCGGTGACGACAAGCTCAATGCTGCTTGAAGTGCAGAGCCACAGTGGTGTAGTGAGGGGTTTGTGTGGTCCTGTGATCAGATTACAAACTACACCAGCTGCTGCGTAACAAGGCTTCAGCGCACACTGATTGAAACCTGCCGCGGGTTTGCTTGAAATACATGACTTCTTGTAAGGCTGAATGACTTTGTTTCTTGGAGGTTAGAAAGAGAAAGTGGTAACATTGTAGACTGTAACTCTTGCTATGATTATAGCTGTAATAAACAATGAGCATAGTTGTTGTTATATAACATATTGCTACAATATATAATTAAACTATAAAATTAGTATAACATAGCTGCATTTTTTGAAACACTTTTTAAGGATGTCATATCCATAATAAACTATGAGTATGTTCATACTGTATGTTAATGTATTCTTCAGGCATTATAGACTTTGTTCTAAATATTTATGAAAATATATTACGCTTTATTGCTAATTGTATATATGGTTATAAGGTCATATAATTAACTTTAGGCATGTTTATATCATGTTTTAATGCATTTATAAGGCTTTATATAGACTGTAATATTAAAATCTATACTTCAATTTATACATAATTTATAAATATTTGTACAACTACAAAATATGCATATACTGTAGATATCTTCATAACATTTCTATGAAGGACAAGTTTGTAAAACAAAAAACTCTGAGCACAAGAATATGTTGTAATGCTATATTTATATATATTTAATGCTATCTATTAATAAGGCTTATATGGCTTTCTACACATTGTCATATTTATTTATGAAAATATCTTACACTTAATTTTTTTGTATATATAGCTATTTATAGCTATTATGTAGCAACAGTATTGTAAAAAATTTTTTTATAAAGACTTTATGATCATTTTATAATGCATTTATATATTCATATATCCTAACACCTTTTGTGAAGGTCATATCTATAATTTATTGTGCTAAATCCAAAGTTCGTATAATATATAATTATAATACATTCCCCAGGCATTATACACTTTGTTGCAAAATTATTCATGTAAATATATTGCACTTTAGAGCTTTTTGTATCTCTGGCATTTTCAGCTTAACAACACTTTCTTTGGGTGTCATATATAGAATAATCCATGAACATGTTATAATGCATTAATAAAGTATTATACATATTTTTATTGTTCATGAAAATAAATATTACACATTGTAGCTGTTTATGTATATATTATAAAGTGTCTATTATACATTTTTTATTATATCATGCTCTAAAGTTTTTAAAGCATTATACACATTCCTCTTATTATACAGTAAAAAAAATAAATACTTTATAAACAATGACATTAAAGGATGACTGTCAAATCTCACTACAATATCCTATATTTATAAGAACATTAATATTTATAATGTCTTTTATAGTAAACATAGTCTTCTATAAGACCTTAAACCTTTTTAATTGCTCATTCTGTATATGATAGGGTTTATAATGCTTTATAAACGTGCATGCTTGCACATGGCAATTTCAAATTTGTTGCTTACAAATGTTTTAGTTTTAGTACAGTGTTATAGTTAATTATTCCCTTTAATATTCATTATAATTATGATCAGGCATTACAATGTATGATAACATGATAAAAAAAAACATTTTTGATCAAGTGTTATACATTGTTATTTATACATCATCACTTATGTTATAGTTTACTACACTGATAACTAATCGGAATATCATGACCTGATGTTATAGTATGGCACAGTATATACTTGTACTTTATAAGATCTTCTGCTTTTAACTATATTTGTGTTGAAATACTTAAAGTGACTCGATAAAGGCATTATAAACTATTATGTACCCTATGTAACTTGTTATAAATGTATGTTAGGACAGACTTTTTCTTTAAAATAAGTTCAGATTTTAATGCTATAGCATATTTCATTGTTGTCTACACTGTACATATGAACATATAATGCATTCTAATGTAAATTAACATTATGACATTATGTACATTTATTCTTTATCAAAGGTTTTATATATATAGCAATTGCAATTATTTACATTTGTTAAATATTGTATTGGGGCTTGTGCATGCTTTATAACAATTAATACATGCACATGCTACAAAACATGCATAAGCCCCTATACAGGAATGCATTATTATACACTCTTATTTAGGGGCTTATACATGCTTTATAACACACCATACATGCATATATCATGAACTCAATTTATAGGAAGTGTTTCCAAAGCTTTTGCACTAATCAGTACCTATAACTGTTTATGGCTAGTTACAGACCTTTATGCTTCATAATCTTTTTCTGTACAGGTGTAAAATACTGCATATTTTATATATTGTCAGGTAAAGCATTACTGTATAGAGGTTTATAACTGCTTTATAACACAACATACAAGCATAGGCTATGAACACAGAATTCATTGGAAGTGATTCCAAAATCTGTTTATTATAAACAAGTGTATTCACAGATCTGTAGCTATAGCTTTTTGTGAGCGATTACAAAGTCTTATGTTTCTTGATCTATTATGTATGCAATATAATATTATAGGTATAGGATTCTTTAAATATTCTGGGAGTATTTGTAACTGCTCAGCCTCACTTATGAGCATGCACACGTCTTGTGACAACCTTTCACCAAGCAGAGGAAGTCAGTCTCGATCACATGGCCTTGAACTCCCAATACAAGCCCTGATTACAGATAAACAGCTCATGTGAAAATGTGATGAAGCTGATTGTGAAAGTCTGAAACTTCACAGCTTGCCTTAAGAAGTTCTTATGTGTTTCTTATTGCGTTTTGATTGGCTGCAGTCGTCATGCTGACGTCGGGTGGCACCCAAAAGCATCATGACTGGCTCAGGGAAGTGTGATGCAAGAAAAAAACTTCCCAAAAAGTGATGCAAGGTGCTTATGTCGGATACCAAAGGGTCATGGTTGGATTATGGTGCATAGTTCATATATTTTGGGAATTCTTTGGATTTTTTTTTTATTTTTTTTTTTTGGTAAGTATATAATTTTTTATTTAGTGTGCATAATGATGTCCATCTGAAAAGAAACAACCAATATCAATAATAGTATATAGTAATAGTAATGATAATAACAATTATTATAAATCAATAAATTAAACATAGACAAATTATGTATTAATATATACAGTATACTAAAAAATAACTGCATACAAAATAATGAATACGATAAAAATTTTATTTAAATAAAATAACAATTTGCTTACAAATATTTGTTTAAAATTTATTAAAGAATCCCCAAATTAACCACAAGGTTAATCACAAGCTTTTTGAATGAAAATGACAATTTAATTTCTCTTCAATTGCAGGCTTAAACTTTAAAAAACGATTCCTTCATTAGAAAGATTTTTTTTCTGTATTAAAAAAAAGAAACTGCCGAGAAAAAGCTGTTCATGACTGACAAACTTAAATCCTCAAGAAAGTTCACCAGTTTCGATGTGCACAAAGTTTTTTTTTTACTCTGAGGCTATATAGTGTTTAGGTTGATTTCTGAACACACACACACACACACACACACACACTTACCCATGCTGACTGTAAGCCCTCAGCTAGACTCGGCTCTTGCCTGACTGGGCCTCTGGGATCCTGGCCTTTGCATTCCAGCTCTAGTCTGAGGGGCTGCGTCTCATATTCAAGAGGGAGGAAGTTTCTGCAGGGCAGGGATTATGCGCACTTTCTTTGCATTGCAACCCCCCTGCAATCCCTCCCTCCTTCCTTCTCTCTCTCTCTCTCTCTCTCTCTCTCTCTCTCTCTCCCTCCCTCCCTTCCTCAGTCGTTCATTCCCTCTCCTCACTCTGCTGCTTCAATAAACCGAGCCCGCACTGAAAATCCAGACCTGAACAACCTCCTCAGGTGGACTCAGCTTTTCAGGCTTTGTTCCAGCAGGATCTTTTTGCACCCTCTCCCTCCCACCCCCACCTGTCCACCTCTCTCTTTCTTCCCCCCTCCCCATCAGTCCGAGGCTTTCGGGTTGCTTTTCTCTTCTTTTTTTTTTTTTTTTTGGTCTCACGTCATGTGGTAGGGGCTTAAGGATTCTCATTGGAGAGGAGGAAAGGGAAGCAGTCGAGCTGCACAGTGCTGAAGCCGGTGCTCCGGCGCGTGCTCACGCTCCTTGATGGAGAGACCACGAGTTTCCTGTGTCTAATCAAACTTTCTTAAGATCGTACAACAAGTCACGGCAGGAAAGATGCAAGATTTAAAGGATGCTTATTCCCATGCAGTAGTCCTACAGTATTTTCATTAAGGTAAGTGCAAAGATCCTTTCTGTTAACTTTTGGATAATAAATGAAAAAAAAAATGCTTCCATGCCGCAGCAAGCAGGTTCATTTGCCGGAACGTTGAACAAAATGTTCCCCCGGAGCTTGCTTTTGTAAGGTATTATTTGATTAATGAGCTTCTGGCTGAAACGTCTTTCCGCGCTCTGTAAACACACTCACTCATGGTTTATCTGCCAGAGACAGCTTTTGTGTTAGAGTTTCATACAAGTTGAAATTTGTGACCTGGAAACAGTTTCATAGTCTTTATAAAAGAAGGAAAAAGGATCTTTTAAAGACCTTGTAAAAAAAAATGCTGGGGGAAATGAACACGTGTTACACTTGTTCAAAGTTTTATATTTAACCAAATCCCTTTTTCAATGAATGTGAATGTAAAAAAATGTTAAAGTTGTTTGAATAGGAATACTTGTATGGGATACGATGTTATTAACAATAAAGCAACTAAAGTCAGTAATTTTACATGCATGGTTAAAATTTACTGAAATTATGTAAAAAGTCACATGACAAATGACAAATTATATTATATATGTTTACAAATGCACACATTTTACATCATACACTGTTGAATATAAACCTCACCTGAAAAGCCTTTAAGCCTGAAACTAAAATCTTCTAATCACACGAGTCTTATACATCTCTGATGTGAAAACAAAAACCTAAGGCAGATGTTCATCATTAATATACTCATGTGTTTCTTATAAAAATAACCTACGAAGCTACAGAGTACATGTATATATTAAATCATGCATGGTGCTGATTTCAACCACATATGAATGGCTTCAAGCTTGAAACCAAAATCAACCCCCCCTCCTTTTTTTTCTTTCTTTTTTTTTTAATAACTGCACATGTCTTATAGATTTCAACACCAAAGGTCTCTTGAGGGAAAAGCAGGAAAGCCATTCATTTTACCAATTACACTCTACTGGAATTTTTTGGCTCTTGTAGGTCTTGTTATTCCAAGAGTTTTGAAAAAAAAAAAAAAAAAAAACCTTCATGCACTTCGGTAAGCACTTATAGCTATGCAAACAGTGGTTTGTTGACCATGCTGTATTCCGTTTCTAGCATTTCTGAGGGTTTCTCTTTCCGCTGCCGATTTTAATTTGAAATGTTTCCTGAACTACAATTTTCCGAGGAATTAAGCGGAAAATTAAGGTTCTGAAACGTGAGCATGGATCCTTGAGGAACCTGGACATAAGAAGTGTGGGGTGTGGACAAAAAAAAAAGAAAGAAAGAAATAATAAAGCGACTTTCTGGGATTTAAATACAAGTTTTGTAGATTTAAACACGGCATTCTTTTGATTCTTCCAATGATTTAAAAACATTACACAAATATGATTAAACAGCATTGTTTTTTAGCTTAGAAACTTAAGCGTTTGCATAAAGGCAATATGAGAAAATATATGTCTACAGAGCACATACAATGGTTAAATGACAAATTTGCATAAATAACTATACACATAATTGACACTTTTTATTAGTCTTAATTCAGAATATAGACTGCTACATAATGAGGCACAGTGTGTGTTATGGATAAATTACTTGTAAGAAATCTTCGAATACTCTTCAATAGGTTAAAACCTATTTTAACTTAATTTTAATCATCCAAATGTCCATGTTAGACCCTAAATGTCAGTATATAATTCAAATGTAAATCTGAATGTGTTAGACTTCAAAGAGCAGCAAGTGTCTTATGCAGTTTATTTATTAATGTATAGTTTATTGATGTATTACATTTCAGGTTGTAATTATTGATAACTAAAATTCTACTATAGTATATAGAAGATGTTAAACTTTTAGTGACTATTTAAGTTTTATTAGCTGTTAAACAGACAAATGGTTCTCTTCAATGCAACTTAGAACATCTAAGTTTGACATAAACGTTTAGGTTATTAATTCATACTTAAGGTCTTGCATTAATAAATAATGGTGTGGTAACTCTTTTACTTGAGAGATGTTGAGTTACATGATAATTCAGGCATTGATGAATAAAAGTTAATAGATCATAAATAAACTTTTACAACTGTCTAATTTTAGCTTCAGTATGTAAATAACATAACTGTATTCAATGGCATATAGGTAGGTACTGTACATGCTCGTAAAAACTTAAAAGGTTCTTTGTTTTGCTCATTCTTTGAAATCCATTAAATATGCTTTGTTTGCTTGTTTGTAGTAAGAAAATATCCAGTGAACATTTAAAAAAGCTTTTTTTTTTGGATATAAAGTGGGTATGAACTTGTTAGCACTTGACCCATGGAAAAACGAGAACCTGTCGTCCATGATGGATTTAAATGCACTGGAATGAGCCAGGCTCTAATTTTGTAATTTTGTTGGCTGTGGGGTTGAATATAGTCAACCAAATAATAAAGTCAGAAACAAATCCAATATGTCATTAAAATACATATTTATTTTGTATGGAAACTTAAAAAATACACAATTTTTTAAAAGGCTTAAAATACTTGAGATTTTCTGTTAGTAGTAGACCTGATAACATTTTGTAAAATAAAAGAAAGAAAGAAAGAAAGAAAGAAAGAAGGAAAGAAAGACATTTCACCATTTTGCAAAACTTTTCTTTGTGTGTAATGAATGTCTATGAGACATAATAACACATTAGAGCATCAAAATGAAATAATGCAATTGATCAAATGTCAGCTGTACCTTATAGATAATTTTATTATATAACACAGTAATAGATTGTTAACCCTTGATTACTTTACTTGCTTGCAGTTATTCTATCTGCAATTTTTTTTTTTAATTATTAACTAATTTCTTGAATCGATTTTGAGAAAGAAGCAAACGGCTATCTGACGTTACAATAAATCAAAACTATTTTAAATTGTGTAAAATTAGACATATACATACAATGTTATATATTCATTTCCCAGTGAGGAATATTAGATCAATTTTCCTTTATTCTGGATATTTATATACTTTTACTTGCTAAGATGTTATCATTTGCAGTGTCGTATAAATTAGAAAGATTGTTCAGATTTTTTTTCAACTGTGAGAAATTAACCTCTTAGAGATTTTGGGTGAAAAAAAAAAGGTGAGTTATTCAGTTTCACTTTGCAAATCTACAGCAACCTTTAGTACACTTTAAGTCTTAACATCAAGTAAGTATTGTAAGTAGTGTTCATATACAGTAAGTAGTGTTTATAACACATTATTTCATTAATGTCAAATAAATTTAACTCCACTTTGTTCTTTAAATTTACACTATCTACACCCATGAATGTATATACACTCAGTAATTTTGGTAATGTAACATACAGTAACATACAGTAATTATGCAAACCTAACGTGTTAAATATCTATTCAGCTTTTATTTTCTCTCAACAAATCACAATAAATGTAAATCATTTTACTACCTAAATGTTTAAATGATGGTGGCATAGAGGGAAGGACCCTCGCACCTACAGGGTTGAGGCTTTGATTCCTGTGTCAGGTCTGCGTGCGTGGTGTTTGCATGTTCTTCCCGTGCTTGTTGGGTTTCCTCCAGGTACTCCGGTTTCTGCCTATAATCCAAAAACATGCAGAACAGGTTAATTGATATGTGTGTGTACCCAGTGATGGATTGGCACCCTGTCCAGGATGTAACCCATCTCGTGCCCGGAGTCTCCTGGGACAGACTCAGGCGTCCTGTGACCCTGTACTGGATAAGCGTTATAGAGAATAAATAAATAAATGAATGTTTAAATGATTATTACAATTTTAATTAATATAAAACAATCATTTCAGAATAAAAGTTTTTTTTTATTTGCAAACTTTTCACAAACATGTCAGATTGGTGTATTTGTCATGTGACTAGGACTCGTTAGAATATCTGAAAAAGAAATATGAGCTGAGGAAAAAGAAATACAAGCAACAGATTGTGTAAAGAAAAGATTTTAAATGGCAACAAACAGGTTATAAGCAGATTAGAGCGCTATGTTTTAAACATTTGTTTTAAGTTTTGGCGATTTCGTGCAAATGCTGTGTTATGCACATTTTGAAATATTTTAATTTTTAAAATGTTTGTGTGTGTGTTGCATTTATTATAATTTTTTTTTTTTTCATTTTTACAGTCCCAAAAGTGAAACACATGAAAATCTCAGAGGGCCAAAATATTCAATAAGATAAACTGAATATATCTTTAAGTAAGGAATAAAACACGTAGGGGGATGATGTAATAGAAAAAAATAACTAAGGATAGAGTGCTGTTATTGTTACCACAACAAATTTAATTATACTCTAATGTTGCAATGTTTTACATCATAGTTTTTATCCGTTTGTTTATATATTTATTCATATCGCATGCTGTGGAGCATTCAAGTTAATTTCTCTTATGCCTTACAATATGGCAGCCCTCCCTCACTTCTTACTTCTCATTTTGCTTTAATACATAAAAAACAACAACAACAACAACAACAAAAAAAAAAAAAAACACATAATGTCATGGACATAACACTGGACATGTTACAAAGTATCAAATGACACTGGAGACTCCTTCTGTGTTAAATGTTTTATATATATATATATATATATATATATATATATATATATATATATATATATATATAGGTTACATTTTTATATTTATTTAATAACTTTTTTCTTTTATTTACCACATTATATATGCCGTTATGGATTCTGCATCTGCAGGACAAGTTCCTGTATACAAGCTGTTGTGTATTGTTCCAACAACAAAGTGCATTATTATAGTGATTTGTATCACAGCTGCACTACTGTCAGAACTGCTGTTACAGGAAATGAATCAACATCCTCAGACTAAAATTCAGCAGATCTGTGAGCTCGAATTTGTACTTCTATAAATATAACATGTTCAGAGTGGTTTTTTTTTGGTCGTTATACATTCATTTGAATGTTTATGGGTTGGACAGGCTAAAAATACATAAAGCACAAAAGGTGAGTTTGGTTTAATTGAATGACGTGTGATAAGGCCAGGCTAGTGCGAGCTGCTGTCGTCTGTCCACTCTGATGAACATGTTCTGCTGAAGCAAACCGCCAGAGTTTCAAAGTTTGTCTAGCTTCGCAGAACGGATGTTTGGAGGAAACGACTTGACAGGAGCACACAGTGTGTCAGAGTGTCTATGGAGCCTCATTGATTTCCTCAGGAAGCGTGCTTCTCGTTCTGTCTTAGATGTTCATTCAGGCTGCAGGGACTTTGGGTTGGAAGTTTAATTGTCAAAAGGTACACAGTGTTTCCTTTTTTTTAAAAAAAAAAACAAACAAAAAAACAATGTGAACTCAATGTTTTGAGAGTATCTGCAATTGAGGATTGGACTACAACAGCTAGAAAATGTTTGAGGCTTTATGTTAGAATGAAATGCAAAAATTTTACAAGCATTGTTGTTGGTTTTTCACGTTAATAAAAATATCAAAGGAAGAAATTCATGTGATGCTAAACAGAGTCTAAAATTCTTCACTGATTGCTCTGTGTTCACTTTGGTTAGCTGTTCCTATCAACTGGGTCTACCCTGGAATACCTCTTACCATAAAGACAGTGATGCAGCGGTACTTTAGTCTTTTAGTCTATCCAGATGTTTCACCTCCTGATCAATACGCTGGACTCAAAATGTTTTATGCTAATCCAATTGTCAATGTCAAACCTCTCATATCGTATACAACTATATAAGTAGCTGGACAAGCCCAAACTTTGTCATTGAGCTGCATTGCATTCTGGGGTTAAGTCCAATGTTTGGTCATGTCTTACTTTAAGATTGAATTCTCATTAACCCTTTCATGAGTAAACAGAACTTTCTTTCGGCTGCTCCCTGCAAGGGGTCGCCACAGCGGACCATCTGATCCGCACACATCTTTGGCACAGGTTTTTATGCCGGGTGCCCTTCCTGACACAACCTCTCCCATTTTATTCAGGTTTGGGACCAGGAAGTATGGGGCGTGGCAACCCACCGATGACTGGGCTTGATCTCTGATCCTCAGATCCACAAACCAACAACCTAGAGCCTTAGGCGCCTAAGCCGATAAATAATACGTTCACATGTCTGGTTAATTAATAAACGTACCTTTTTTACCACAATAAGTTAAGTAATGCCTTTATTTGCCACATATACATTAATACATAATGAGATTTTTTTTTTTACATATCCCAGTTATAAAGCTGAGATCACAGTGCAGGGTCACCCATGATACAGCACCCCGTTTAAGGGCCTTGATCAAGGGCCTAACAATGGCAACCTGGTTAAGCGGGGACCTGAATAGCCGACCTTCCCGAAAGTAACTCAGGGTCTTAACTCTCTTAGCTGCCCCACTGCCCTGTAGACCCTTACCCTATGTCTTACTATGATATATTTGAGATTTAAGGTCAGTTAACTCTTTAGCACATACACAAAAAATCTCGAATACATAAAATATCCTTCACCTTGTGCATTTTATGCAAATACACTTTATTAACCAGCTGCCAGACCCCCATAACTATTTATTGTAGTACTCTGATTCAATATCTGAATTATATAGTGCTTTTAAGTGTGGATGTTATTATGAAACTTTGGCTGTAATGGTAGGAGTAAAGAGGAGCTTTGATAGGACATAAGGAGTAAACCTTCTCACGCATATCATGTATCATGAAAATAGCCTTAAGTGCTACGAGATGATATATATTTTTTTTACTTTTTGACACATTTTCGGTCACACCTTGTCGGTGCAAGTGTACATGAGAAACCTGAAATAGAGAAAAGGTGTAGAATTGTTTAAATGTAAACCCAAATCCAGATTTATTTATGCCTTAAAAATCTGGTTGTCATAAAAACCGTTATAGTAATTATGGAAAGTTTAAAAACGAAATGTAGAGTAAGGGATATCATGGCGTGTGTATTTGTATAAAGGAGAAAATTAGGGGTTGTTATTTTTCAGTTAATCAGGACTTCGGCATGTATGGATAAGTATTATCTACAGTTCTGTTATATTGTAAACACAGAGTTTGGACGTAACGTGATCATGTAGTTAAAGTGTTGCTGTTCTGAGTCAGTGCCTGAGGGTTCGAGGGCTCAGTTTGGCCTGTAAGAAGAGCTGAGCATAATAACGGCCATGCTTGCTCTTTAAGCCAGTCCTCTCCATCAATACTTGGCTGAAAAAGCGAGAGAGAAAACACACAGCTAGGGTTTCAGTGGAATCCATCTCCTCCAGGCCAAAGTTGAAGCTCTACTGTAAGCCTCGAATAGATCTTCTAAATGACCGAGAACTGATGTCATGCTCTTCTTGTGTGTTTGTGGAGCTGGACGCTCTGGCACCACCGCAAAGCCAGGATTCAGAGCTGACGCATTTCCACTTCAGCCATTTACGTGATGTTGGATTTATTCGTCTTAATCAGACATCTCATATTTACAATTCATCCTAATTGTTCATATTAAGTTATATAAAAGGTTATGATGGCTGAGGGTAGTGTTGGAGAGTGAGCTGATTGAAAAAGTTAAAATTGTACCATAGAAAACTTGTAAAAGCATTTAAAAGCAACAGATGGTTTGCTTTAAACTGAAATTGTACAGAATTATACAGTAATAACTTGGACTTACTTTTGAATAAAAAACAAAACAACAACAAATAAACAGCTCAAAGGTTTAGGACAGGATTCAGGGCAAGTTTAACATTTTCTTAATAGTGAAATAAAATTTAAATTTGCAAAAATATTTTACAAAACCATGTTGAAAAAGCTTAGGGAAAAAACAACCTTCAGACTTTTATCCTCGTTAATGGTGCTGAATAAAATAAAAGATACTTTAGATTTAAAAGGCAAAGAAAAAATGAACAAAAGAGTTAATTTAACTGAAATTCAACTTAAAGTTTAAAAATTAAGGTCAGTGTTAGTGGAAAATTATACATTAATATATATTGTATACTATACACAGTAAAAGTATGTTTTTTTAACTAAAGAAATTGGGATTTTTAATGAAATTTAAAATATTACTACTATAAAATATAAACTACTTTGACTTTTTATTGATTATATGTTGCAGATATAAAAATATATTTATGGAGCATTGAATTAATCACTTATACTTAATGAAACAATACAATAAATTTAATTTTAACTATAATTATAAGGGACAAAAGGTTATTGGTAATAACATGGGCTCTTTAAATTTGTAGCAGTTCACACAATTTCAGTTACATAAAAAGTCTTGCAGATTCTATTCACATCTGTTAAAAATTCCTCAAACCTCTTATGGAATGTTCTTTAATGATTGAATGTACAGAAACCTATACCTAATACTTATTACTTATTATTCAATTACAAAGCAGCTCAATGAAATCTCCCAGAAGTTCACTCTGGAAGGTACAGTAATACAGTTTTCTTTAAGAACATTTATTAACTTAAACTGAAAAGGCAATGCTTGCACAGTGATGAGTCATTCCACAAACTGCAAACAGTGTCAATGATATAACGTTTTAATAATTGATAATATATATGTATATTATGTCATGGGGTTTAAGATTAATATAAATAATTCATTGAATAATTTAATGACTGTCAATTTCATGCAGTATAAAAATAATAAAACACTTGTACAAAAAAGTACTATGCTTCATCCTATTATCCTGTTTTTGGTTATTTTCCAATATCAGTGTGTTTTCTTCTGTACTTTACACCTTTCTGTTGCTTTAAATGGTAACTTAATCTCCCTTATCTAGAAGGTTGCATTTTGTCTTCAATCATACCTCCATTTTCTGGTCCTGCACCATCGTCAAAAAGAACACAAAGTCCCCTGTGTCCATCTTTTTTCCTCTTATCAAGCCTGATGGCTGTTTTTGGCAGAGGCTCATGGGACATTGGGGGAAATGTTAGGGAAGTGAGGCCAAGGGAAAGTGTCAGGGTCACAGCACACGTGTGCATCATTTACGAGTCGCTGTAATTAGTGCATCACAACCAGACAGCGTTCTGTTTCCTGCGGATGATTTACTTTCAAGCGCAGTGTCAAGCAGGAGCTTTACTTCTCCAGCCTGACGTTTCCTAAATCGCTCATCTGACTGTGACTGACAGCTGATTATTCAGCTCTTTAATTAAGCTGACCTACAGATCAAACATGATATATTTCTTTAATCAAAGAGCTGATTAATGGATTTTAGCAAGTTGGCGTTTTAATAAACTTGGACTATATACTCAATAAATGGTTCTTTGTATAGTTTCCTGCCTAAAAAGTTTATGGTTTGGAACTTTCTCTGATAAGAGAAATAGCTTTCATGGTTCACTAGCAAGGGCAGCTGTGAAACTCATCAAGATTCAAGATTTGATTTACCCAAAAGTCTTGTATATATACTGTATATGGTATACAAGTATATACAATATATACAAGACTTAAGTCTATTCTATTTCTATTCACAAAACAGTATCTAAAAACATTAACATTAATAATGAAATTTAACATTAGTAATCTTAGAACATTTGCATACATACTTACTCATTTATGATTGCATTTATTGCTTTACTTTTCTATTTAGTCTTTGACTTGCACATATAATTACATATTGAATTACTTGATTATGTAATTGTTACTTTGTTTAACTAAATATTTGTTTGTTTTTGTTAGTTTACCCTCTGAGTTACTTCATTACTTTTTTTATTGCATGTTCATTTGCTATTTGTTTGCCTTTTTAAATTTTTTGATTATTTGCGTTCTTACTTACTAACTTAAACCATATATACATACAGTAGTGCATCAATATTTTAAACTTCAATTATGAAAAAAAAACCTTACACCTAGCAGCATAAAGTACTTTGCTTTCTGTCTCTTTAATAGAATGCTTAAAGATTTTATGTAAACAAAAGAGTATTTCCATTTCAGAAATATTTTTTCTGAATTTATTTAAAAAAACTGCTAAAACTGTTAAACCACCCAATGACCTTTTTGGAGGGAGTTTAAAGAAATCCTAAAATGTTTTATGTTCATATTCCCATGAACTTTCATAATAGACTCAGCTCTAATAATAGACCTGTGGAGAGACTTTAAAGGGTCATTCAGGCTTTAGCGGATTATTAATGGTACCAAGGCTTCCAAAGGGTTCTACTCAGAAAAGGAAATACTCAAGGGTTCTAGCAAAGAGACAAAGCGAAGAGTCGCTGTGTGTGCTACAGCTACACCCAAAAGGTTCTTGATTGTAGGTTCCAAAAGGAGCTTTACTTAAGAACTTTCTGAAAAGGACATTGTCTGTTGTAGGGCTTTATACAGAAACTTTAAGGATGAGACAAACCAAGAAATCCCTTAAGCTTGAAACCTTTTTTTCTAAAAAGTTTAGATTTCCAGTTAACATTTTCATTTAGAATAAAGCTGTACTTTATGAGAAGAAAGAAACAAAAACAAAAGGGGAATTGTTCTACTTATTGAAACTTCTAAAGCAGGTATTATACCTGTATTGAAATGTAGAAGCAGGGAACACTGAGCTGCTCAAAGAACTCTTGACAAACATTTATTTAAAGAATACAGTACCACACACACTAGATACTCTGTGTATTGTCTTTGCTCTTATATCTGGAAGTATTCCAGAATTTTTTCCAGGAAAATGTACTTTTGTTATCTTAACGTCTCTTATCAGCAGACCTGGAAAATATTTAGCTATAGCATTATTCTTCTAGTGAATTTCTCACTTCCTTGTGTGTCTTAGACATTAGGAATTCAGGTGGGTTTCATTAGAGATGCACTTAGGTTATGGAAAGTCGGAGCGAGGCCATATTTCAACTTTAGTTCTTGTCCTTGATTTCCCTCATCGATGGGATCCCCCCCCCCCTCCCAACACCCCCCACCCCCCACCCCCTCTCCCAGGGCAGCCGTTTTATTAACAATTCAGACGAGGATCAGCAGCAAAGCAGGAGCGGCTTATGCCATAAACGAGTGTGTGTGTGTGTGTTTGTGAAGTAAAGTAAGATCCTGCCTGCGAGGACCTGGTGCGATGGACTTAAAATGAAAAGCACACACGTTTGCTGCAGAGTACAAAGTAGAGCCGTCATTAGAGAAACAAAGACTAATACACTAAGCCTGGTGTCTTTTCTTCCAGCATCGGACGTTTTCTTCCGAGCAGCGTGTTCTCTGGTTACCGCGTTCCTCCCCCTTTTTTTTCCGGCCCCAAATCTCCTATTTGACTCATATATCATGTAGAACATCTACGGACACGTTACTGTTAAAGCCATATTCTTAGCTTGATTGTTGATTGGAGACTGCAGCTGAATAAATCCGCAAAACACACACATACACAGAGGCCACACAAGCTGTGTGTGCTCAGGAGAAAGTCATCATACTTTATTCTTTGGCTTGGTGTGTCCTGCATTTTTGCAACAAGATGCATCTTGCCGTAGAGATCATTTAGACAGCGTTTTAAATGTTCACAAAAAGTGCTTTGTTAGCTCAGGAAAGCTTATCACTATAATCCAAGCCGTGGCAGCCCTTCGGTCGGTTTTACTTGTTTGTTTAAGGCTAAAGCACCGGGGTGAGCTTTTTCTTTTTTTTTTAAACTTTAATGCATAGCACATCATGTGACACAGCAGGTTTAGGGTTTTAGTTCATTATTACTGAAAATGAAGAATATATGTAGATATAGTTGGTGTTGATTAATTGAACTCTTTAATGCAACAAGTATCAACTTGATTGATTTGAACAAATATCTGATCATCAGAGGATGTTTTTTTTTTTTATAAAAGGATATTTATTTAACCTTTATGAAAGTGTTTGGCGGTACGGTGGTTTAGCGTTCAGCCCTGTTGCCTTGGCCATGAGTTATGGCTGTGTGGAGTTTGAATTTCTCCCCGTGCTTAGTGGGTTTCCTCTGTGTATTCCAGTTTCCTCCTACAGTTCAAAGACATGGTGCAGACTACAGTCAAAAAGTTGATGGGCTCCAGGACTGTTACAAGCCTACACAGGATAAGTGGTATGGATGATGGATGTTTTCCAAAGTCAGTCCTTTGTATGTATTAAGGAGTAATACATACAAAGTTCTGCTCTATTAACTTACGAGAAGGTCTGTTAATAGATGCTGCGATACCCGTTTTGCAGATGTTCCACAGCATTAAATGTAGCCATGTCTTGTTTTTGAATATAGTAAGACTGCAACTGCACTGACTTATGCAACACCTTTTATTCTTTAGATATAGTACTATGCAAAAGCCTTGACCGCCCCCTCACAATTTCTTTACATAAAATTAAATTAAATGTTAAAGATTCAATTAAAGAAATAGGAACAAATGCTTTACTTTGGAAAGCTGCAAAGTGCCATAAGATACTATTTTAAAATTAGCTGTTTATGTAACAACCTCAGCAGCATCCTCATTTCCCCTCTCATCTGTTTCAACCACTCAGCATTCAGCATCAGCAGGATACTAATCACTGGCCTGATCATCTGTCATCATCTGCATCTGTTTCTCGCTGCCTTAAGTTAGATGAGTTTTACATTTAAATAATGTGTGGCTTTACAAAAACAAGCAAAAAAAAAAAAACCAGCTTAAACTGTCCAGGGACAGGACTGAAAATGTGAGGCAAAAACTGGCTAAAACTGAGTCCTTCAGGAATCCTGGAGACCTATTTCTCAAGACTGCATTAACAAAGTCTGGATTGTTAGCATCAAAATATGAAGAAATGACGGGTGACTCAAGACTTTTGCACAGAACTGTATAAATCAAGGTTAAAAGTAATTATACAACATGCACATGGAAAATAATAAAGAATTGAACTGCAAAAATGTCACATCCTCATCATCCTCATCCTCGTCATCCTCACATCCTCTCTTTCTTTTTGATTTCTAATATAATTAATAACACAGCTTCTTATGTTAATGAAAAGAAAGTATGTGCTTCTAAAGACGTTTCTGTAACATTCCTGACTGTTACAAAACACTGGAGACTTCATTCATAAATGTTAGATAGTCACTTCCTTGTCAACAATGACACAAATGTGATTTTGTAGTGTATAAAAACACAAGTCATTGTACAAGCTGTTTATAAACTTTACCAACACAATTGAACAAACCTCTAATTTGCAGTCTGACCAATCAGAAGCAAGAATTCGGCAGCGATCTTGTACAATAACGTCGTTTAAAATTAAGCATCAAAGCACTGTTTATTTTTTGCTCCTATTCATGACGGAGACAAAGCCTCGCTTACTGTAGCTTTTTCTTTTTTTCAAGCTCTGTGTTTTTGTAACTACGACGCCATTTGTCATATGTCTTTGTGCTCTGACATAAGAGTTATTAACCGCTCGGCACGGTTGAGTGCAAAAGTTTGCATACCCTTAAATCAACAAAAGGAATACAAAGACTTGTATCAGCAAGCGATTTCATTTATTAGATTTCACAGGCACTCCATCATCATGACAAAAAACAAATGTCTTTAAAATATCAGAAACCTTATCCATATAAATGTCCTCTTATTCCTTTTTGAGTGTAATGTAAACATTCTTTAAAGAGCTTTTGTGCTTATCTTTTGCCTAACGGCCTTTAACAAATTTTCTGATGTTGTTACACCAACCTATTATTTTTTTCATGCCCACTTTGCAGCTTAATAATAAATTCAAGTCACTTTAGATAAAAAAAAAAAAAACAGTCAGGGGGTGCAAACTTTAGCACTCAGCCATAGTATTATTGATTAGCTGCATCAATACACCGGTTATTACAAGAATAAAAAGTCAGTTGTTGTGGAAGGCTTTAAATCTGAGAAGGAAAAATCTGATGATGCACGGTGAGTCAGAAAGTGCAGCCATTCAGAAAAATGCACCTTTGTTTGGAAATCTAATCACGTTCAAAGTGAACAGGTCATGAAGCTCTGTTATCGTGCCTTAGCCGGAGCTCTGCATCTGCTTTCTGCCTAATCTACTGATGGTTCTATAAATAATGCATGGTATGGACTCAACCCTGGACCCGCAGGAAAATTACAACCGCTCCTGGCTTTATGGCTCATTCTGAGTCACGCGTTTGGCCAAATCCTGAAGGACGTATTTAACGCCTGTCAGCAAGTCAAAAACACTGCGCTATGGTTAAACCATTATGTGTTGTTATGTTTATGACATCAGGGTAAAATCCTGTCCCATGTGGTCAAAGTCATTACTGCTGGCTTTAGTCCATGACAAAAGCATGTTATTAATGGTCAATCAGCAGTAAAAATGTACATAATGTCATGTAAGATGTGTGGGGTATGGTTCAGATGTGTGGAGTAAAAGATGTGTGGGGTATTGTTTGAAAATAACACGGTACACTTTAAACAAGTTTACTGTCTTACTGTCTTAGACAGGTTTAATTGAAAATTTTGACGGAACAGTATTAAAAACAGTTTTATTCTTCAACCTGACTTTGTAAAACATTTGCAATAGAAAGCCAACTAAGGTTTGAGGAAGGAATTAGAGGCGGAACTAGTGTACATACTTTTCCCTAGAATGGCATTCCACAAATTTTTGTTCTAACCAAATCTTCAAAAGAAATTTGCTGGTTTAATTTGCAAAGACAGCCTGTTGTGATAATCATACATGTTCTCCTATGAATAAAGATAAAATGCAAATAGAAGTTAATGGCTGGATTTTGTTATTTTTTGAGTACTTGTAAAACATAAAGGCAAAAAAAGTAACTAGCAAACTCACAAACTAGCAAAAGAAAGAATAAAAAAATGTGATGTTCACAAATAGCACCCCAAAGAACTGACTCCTGCCAAAAGTTATGAGATTGAAAAAGTTAAAATTTCAAGACGGTATTACTTGCGCGGTATTACACAGTGACTTAGTGGTTAGCACTGTTACCTTGCACCTCCAGGTTCTGGGTTAGACTCTCACCATCGGGTCTGTGTGCAAGGAGTTTGCATGTTCTCCCCCGGGTTTCCCCAGGATGCTCCAGTTTCCTCCCACAGTCCAAAGACATGCAGATTAGGCTAATTGGCCTTTCCAAATTGTCTGTAGTGTGTATGTGTGTGCCCTGTAATGTATTGGCACACTGTCCAGGGATAAAGCTGTATAGATGGTGAGTGAGCTTAACACATGTTTTTCTTTCGGGGTTCTCCATTAAAGGTCACTACATTTGAAATACTCTTTCCATATAGTGGATTATGTGCAAGTTTTATGCCTAAATACATAACTAACTCATTCCTCCCATTTCATCCAGTCTTGGCCTCGACACTATGAGCAGTAACTTCCGCAACCCCAGTAGTTTGATGTGTATGGTGCATTGGCTGGGAACCAAACCCAGGCCTCCCATGCGGCAGGCAAAGACTCTACCACCAAACCACCAATGCCTCATGGTAGTGTCAATGATAACTTTGTGAAATGTCTAGTGAAACCAAATTCTGGCACCAAATTTCAACTTGATCTTACTGTACATATGCTTCGTGAGAAACAAATATTTGAACTTTAAACCTCAATAAATGACCACGTCTTGGAAGAGCTCCTTAGAATGTTATTCTGAACATGAGCTACAGGTTTTATGTCAAGCCATGTAAACAATCATAAGTTATAACTTTTAGATTGAATTTATGTTTTCCCTGCTCCCTGCAGGGAAAATTATTTACTGCTTGCTGGTTATACTGTTTACGATTATTATCATCTTATAATAATTAATGAGATTGCAGCCTAAATATACTGTACAATACTTTAAAAAAAATCACATACTGCTTGAACTACTGGTTTCAGATGAAACTATTAATTATTTTAAAACAAAAACAACACTTAGTGCTTAACTCACTAAATATGTCCTATGCTGTAACACTTTCATTCATGTTTTTTTTTTTATTTGTTATGTTTCAATCACAAAGGTAAATGTATTTTATTGGGATTTTATGTGATAGACCAACACAAAGTGGCACCTAATTGTAAAGTGATGAATAGTTTTTAATGCCTAGGCTGTCAGTTTAGGTGGATGGGGATGTCTTGGTAGGTTGCAGTTGTTCCATACTCTTTCCATTTTCGAATGATGGCTTGAACAGTGCTGCATGAGATGTTCAAAGCTTGGGATATACATTTTTAATAATCCAACCCTGCTTCAAACTTCTCTACAACTGTCTGGTGGGTTCCTTGGTCTTCATGATGCTTTTTGTTCACCAATGTTCTCTAACAAACCTCTGAGGGCTTCACAGAACAGCTGTATTTATACTGAGATTAAATTACACACAGCTGGACTCTATTTACTAATTATTGTGGGTAACTTCTGAAGGTAATCGGTTCCACTGGATTTCGGTTAAAGGGATCAGAGTAAAGGGGGCTGAATATATATGCAATGCCACACTTTTCAGATTTTTATTTGTAAAAAAAAACAACAACAACTGAAAACCATTAATTATTTTCCTTCCACTTCCCAATTATGTTCCACTTTTTCATTTAAAATCCCCAGAAGATACATTTACTCTGTTTGTGGTTGTAATATGACACAATGTGAAATAGTTCAAGGGGTGTGAATACTTTTGAAAGGCACCGTATACAAGGTCCCAAGCACACTTAAAACACGTAAAAAATTCCTTGCCAAGAACACTAACTTGGCCTAAGAACACTAACACTGCTTGGCCACATTAATAGGTACTACACTGTCTCGTTTCTCATTACTGGCATCTTATTTATTTTTATTTCATATGTTTTATTTCATATCTTTTAAAAGTATTGAGCCCATAAAGGGAAATGGGAGGAAAAATGCGTAGGAGAAAATAGTTATTTTGTACACGATAGTTTAGAGTATAACTGGGTCAATGTAAGAAGAGTCACTGCTAAACAATTTTAAAAATCACATCTATAAATTAGATGTATAATATAAATCTATATAAATTTATATATATATAATATATAAAAATATAAATCTAAATTAGATATAAATTATAAAAAATTTAAATCAAATAAAAAAAGAATTATTGTCAATCTGTTAGCAAATTAGTTTCAAGGTGGGTCTCTTCTCCTATCATTTTGCAGACAAATCACGTTTTCTGTCTTGTGATTGTTAAAAAAAAATCTACCTAATGAGACTAAAACCATGTTTGGTTAATGATGCTAGTACTGTACAGTATAAACCCCTGTTTAGCAGTTGAAGAATGACCTGGAAGTAAATTAATGTAATGTTATCCCAAAAGTATAAATTTATTTCTTCTCTCATGTCTCTTTAGCTACTTCATAAAACAGTAAAATATCTTAAAGTATTTAATCTTTAATTTCATATTTAAGATTCTATTTTAATTGTCAGGTGAAACAAACAAACTAAAGGGGCATAGCATGTAACCCTGAGGGATAACAACACAGTGACATTCAATGATACCATTTAATACTATTGTTTTTCCTGTGATTCCTTTCAAAAGCCTCATTATCAGGTTTTCTGCAAATGGGGGTCTGTGAGATTCAAGCAATTTTTGCAAATATATAAAGTAATGGGACAAAACATGTTACCCTGAAAGATGCCACAACAGTGGCAACTGCCGGTATCGCTCAATATGTTGTAATTTCTATGTGTGAGATAGATAGATAGATAGATAGATAGATAGATAGATAGATACTGTGGATACTTTATTTGTTATATATATATATATATATATATATATATATATATATATATATATATATATATATTGCTTTATAAAAACACAGACATCACCACCCAGTTAGCAGCACAGATATATAATAAATAAATAAATAAACTATCCAAGTTAAATAAAATAAATTTATACTACCAGTCCAATAAATATATTTATCAAATAGATAAGTACAATTATTTAAAGTTTACATAATTTAATAATGATAATTGAAAATTACTTAAACCTGACAATAAATGAAGGTGAGTTGATTGCAGCGTTTTGCACTTATTGATCCATGTTGGTTGGGGCTATGGTGTATAGGTATATGATGTTTAATTTTTCTATGCATGAGGGTCTTTTACGTCAGTGTATCTGAGTGTAGCAGAGTTTGTATTTTTCTAGCAAGCAGTAGAAAATGAGACAGATGGCAGCTGGCTGCTGTTTCTAGGCTACACACAAATGCTGCACTCGCATGTCTGGCTGCTCTCATCAGAAACAGAGAGAGAGAGACAGAGAGACATTGATGATGATGATGATGATGCTTTGGTTGTTTTTGAGGCTGTCTGAACCAATCAGATATCTCCCTTATAATGTCTAGTAATTAAATCAAGCGAGGACAGTTTATTTCCAATATGTTAAAGATTTATGACCGGAGATTGCTGTTAAGGGATTTTAAGCAATAGTAGTAGAGATGTAAACAGGTTTGACATAGATTTACATAGAGATGATCAAATCCACTATTTCTGCTATGATATAGAATTATATATTATATATTAAATAAATTATATATATTCTGTGTAAGCAATCTGTTTTAGTCTTATCAAAAATGAAAATAATTTCACACTTTCACCACTATTTGGAAATCGGATTAAAGCTTTTACCAATAAAATAAATTTGGACCTTTTTTGTTGTATTAAACATTGTTTTTTTAAAAAAGCAGCTGGATTTATTTGGGGTTTTCAGAAAGTAAATTCAAGGTAAATTAAAGCCAACATTGAAGTTTTTTTTTTGCTCTAAACTGTCTAGGATGTCTGCATGACATCAGGGAAACGAGAGAAAGAGCAACAACAAACAGCGAGTGCTTTTGTATTGACCTCATATTATTTAAATGAATGATTCATAATGCATGCAGGATTCAGTGTTTTAAAATAAATATACACCAATTTATTTAAATTATGTCTTATTAACATGACTCTTGTAATGAGGAGATGAAAATTGATTATTGTTAAATTTTCTAAATTGCATTATTGTGAATGAAAGGTAAACTTGAAATGTTCCCACATATAAAAAATGTATGAAGTGTTAATTAGAGCAAAAACAAGGATATGGTTTTGGGTAAACATCAACTTTTATAACCAAGCAAAAAAAAAATAGAGCAAAAAAAACAATACGTGATGTATATTACATGAATAGAGATACGAGAGCTGAGTAAATTGATCAATAGCATTTAATTTATATACTAAATCCAAGTAATATTGAAAACATCAGCTTGCTGTGTACAAACCTCAAAAAGAAAAGTGCTAAAAGTGCAAAGTATTAAAGAGATCGAAGGTGTGTATGTGTGTTTATGTGTGTGTGTGTGTGTGTAAGAGAAAGAGAGAGAGAGAGAGAGAGAGAGAGAGAGAGATGGCTTCTAATATGAGCTTGATTTAAAAAAAAATGCTTGCTAAGCTATCCATTTCACACATACACAGAGAGAAGGTTCGATATTCACCCGATCGATGACAGAATGGCCACTCTAGCCAAATCAGACAGGGCTCCTTTTCAAACCGGCGTCTCTGTCGCCCCTCTGCTTCACTCTCCTCTAAGCCAAGGGACTTTCTACAACAACGCCGGACCACGCAGACACGTCTAGACCGGTAGACCGGCGGTGCCCGGCAACGTTGGCCTTTGCGGAGGAGAAAGGCGAGTTGGGTCAGGAGGAAGAAAGTGAGGCGTGCCCCTTTTTTCAGTGAGGGAACGACCCACGGGTGCGGGGAGGTAAGGAGGGCAGAGGCAGCGCGCTTCTGCTTCCATGGTTACTCACCAAATATGAGGCTGCTGCTATTGAGGAGGTTTCGTTCTCATGCTCTCAGCCAGCCCGTGAGCTCGGAGGAAAAACATGCACGAGGTTCTTATCACATAAAAGAGGAACAATGGTGGCAGGGGGAAGCGTATCGCATGACCTTATTCATGAACTAATTTTATATCTTATCAGTCGGTTTTTATCCAGAAATTCTTCGAGAAGGTTATGAGTTGGTGAGGAAAACGGCATAGATGATCATAAAAAAATAAGAAAAATAACATTAGGGTGGTGCATCAGAAAACAAACATTTACATCTTAAATGGTATCATGCTGCAGGCACTGGAATAACTGATTATTGCACTGGTGAAACCACTAAATTTGGCCTTTATTATACACTTCTTCTTCGTTTTTTTTTTTTGCTGCAATTTTTTTTTTAAAGAATCTACTGTTCAAGAGATCGTGAAAAAAAATTACCATAAAGGATATATTTATTGATAATTGATTGGTTGATTATTTGATTGATGTATTGTGAATTTGAACAAACAATAATCAATCTGTACATCCTGTAAACTGTAAGAAAAGCGAGCAATTAAAGGCAAACACATCGAGGCAAATAGCAGTGATAAAAATAACAAAGTTCAAGAAAATTTGTAGCATGAATACATAAACGTTTGTAACTTTTTATATTAATTTAGCTGTGTAAAACCCTAAAGAAATCTCAAGAGTGCAATCATGATGGGTTACTGCAAAGTATCTTTATACCCTTTATAATTAATGAGTCAACTTTTGATTTATGAGTATTTTAAAAAGAGTGCTAATTTAATGATTTGGTCAAATAAAATACCAGCAATATATTCTGTTAAATGAACTGCACATTATCTTTTAAAAAAGTTATCAAAATTTAAAGAACACACAGGCGATTTGGTTAAATGCTAAGTTTAACCCATAAAAAACTTTGTTGTGAAACTTAAAACGTATACACATTTAAAAGTATGGGAAAATGAAAATAACTAATTTATTTTAAAGTAAAAAAACACAATATAATTATTGTTTCCTTATTTGTATTTCGCCCAAAAATCTGTCCAAATTAATTGTATTTTGTGTGTCATATGGATTAAGCTGAAAAGTCCTGACCTCCTCCTCAGCTTAAAGCTGCAGAATAAATTTTGTGTGTATACTGTACATTGTTTAATAATTTATGAAATGAATTCTGTGGCATGTCTGATGAAATAATGTACATATAATCACAAGAGTAGTTGCATTTTTTAGTTTCAGAGTTTAGTTAGCTGAAGCAGTCTTGGTGCTGTTAATTTATTTGGATTCTATTTATTTATTTTATATTTTTTTTGCATTTTCATTTATTTGCTGTTTGATTTTTAAGGCTTTTTACCGTTTCCTGAAACTACATCACATATAGTGGCTATATACTGTATAAAAATATCTATTTTAAACACTACATAGAGACTAAAATGGTGTATCTTATTCTGACTGTTTAATGTATGTATAAAAGATTTTTGTTGGGGGGGGTGGGGGTATTAATGCATATGTTGATGTTGGTTTGCTTAGCTTAGACATTTAAACACAGATTGTACATGTGACATTTTCATTTACCCATATTTCAGTTTTTTTTTTTTTTTTAAGTCTAACAAGAATAACAAAAAGAATGTAACATTAGATATGAAACTCAAACCCCCAAATTTCATTAGTGATTTTATTAATTTTGATAGCTGGGAAGTTTGCTGTTGCATTTCTTATTTTTTATTTTATAAGGAAATATTTATTTAGATGGACTTTTGGAATAATTTTCTGAACAAACCACTGATAATATTTTGTTACTTTCTTCATGCCAAATTTGAGCAAGCTGTGAAATTACTGAAGGATATGAAGACCACCATCCTTCAATTTCCTTCAATTTCTTCAATTATTATTATTATTATTATTATTATTATTATTTGCATTTGAGCAAATGAACGATGAATCATAAGTGGATATTCTGTAGTTTGATGAAGGAATGTTGCCTGGGTCCCACATACATGTCACACACAGACAAACACACTCACACACACACACATGCACAACACACCACACAGTGACAGAGAGTGAGACAGATGGCTTGTCTGCGGCCTTTTTAACGAAGGATCGTGGGAAACCTAGGACACACTGCAGCTCACCTGCTCTCTCTCTCTTTCTCTCCTTCATACACACACACACACACACACACACACACACACACACACACACACACACACACACACAGTTTTTTTTTTCTATCGCTTAGGCAAAACAGCAGCTTAAAATCATTAAACTTGAGGGACAACCAAACATTTATTGCTAAACATCAACATAAAAAAAAGAAAATTAAGTTGAACCTTAAACATTTATATGGTATTGCATAGACAAAAAAACAAAAAAAAAGATTGATATTAAAATACCAGCTTGGAATTAAATGCATTTGATTTGTATCTTATTAGTATTTTTTGCATAGCACTTTTATTTCCTGCAATTCTCATCATGAATAATCTTAACAAAACGGTACATTTCAATTTGTAATAAATGAAACCATGAATTATACACTTTTATTTGTCAGCTTAATTTAATTTTGCACCTTAATTTTATTTATTTGCTTTTCTTAATATTATGGAACTGGAACTAAATGGTAAACATTGATATAATAATAATAATAATAATAATAATAATAATAATAATAATAAAAATAATAATAATAATAATAATATTGAAGTATTTGACATTTTTAAAGTTTACTTTTAATACTGTATTTCTATATTGTGATATGGAATACAAAAAATTTTTGTAAGAGCTACCAGGTTTTGACATCAATTCACAATTTAAAAGAATTTACCAAGCAATATTGTGGCAAACAGTGCAATCAGCTGGGCTGGCTTTTAAAAATGTTGTACATTTTGTAAATAAGAATAATAAAAACTGATAAGAAGTAAACAATGTAAAATGTATCTCATTTTAATAAGTACTGTAAATGAGTCCTTCCTCTCTAAGTACATAATTATCTGAAACAATCGACATTTACAAAATGAATAATAATGAGTTACTCTAAACATTATGCTACTGGATCAACATTAAGTTTCACTATGACCAGGCAACAAAACACTGATATACGGTAATTACTGATCCAATGATGTTGTCTGTAAGGTTACAATTATTTTATATTTATGGAAGGAGTCTCCAGTGTCAGAGAAGTCAGAGTTAAAGCTGTCACAAAATTTTTCAACATAGAAAAGTCTTTTTAAAGGACTTCTCAGCAGCAATCGCTGTTTACTAACTTCAACAGAGGAAATAATAGAGGCCAGTAAAGTGCATGCTGTTCATTAATCAATTAAAAACTTTTTTCTTGTTTAGAAAGATAAAACTCTTAAAACATGTAGTTCATACATGTACAGTACTAATTCTGATTATTGATGCAACCCTGAGGTTGAATATTTTTCTACAACAATGTCCATTCCTAACAATGTTCAGAGCCGCACTTGCATAATGTTTGGTCTTTAATTAATTACTTGATGGAGCATCAACCCAAAATAAAGTTGATGTTCCAAAGATGCATGCTGTCTTAAGTTAGTTTATTCTGGCTTTTATTAGGGATACCAAGCTACTATCAATGTCATGCCATTAAAAAAAACAAAAAAAACAAAAACAAAGAAAAAACATACTCTGGACAATAAACATCAGTCTAGACTGATTGTTTAATCTGGGAATCTGGAAAAACCACATTAAGACTTTAGATCTCTGGTATTGGCTATGATAAGGATGTTCAACTTTAACCCTTAATCAGGCGAAGAACCACCTTACAACTTTAAATTGTCAGTATTGTCAGTACCTTAGAAAAAAAATATATATATTTTTACATTTTTCAATTGGAAATTTACATTTATATATACAGGTCTTGAGTTGTTACATAATGAAATGAATGAGACAACAAAAAAATGAATTTCAAGAAGTATTAAAAAAATTGGAAAGGTCCTTTTTATACATTTTTATATATTTATATATATATTTTAGTTAGTACCCTATAAAGTATTAAAACTTTGTTGTACCTTTTGCTGAAAGTTAACATTTTAAAATACTTCTAGAATAGTTATTAAGATTAAATGGTTGGTTTTATAAATCCTACCAACAATTTCTGCATTTCTACGTACTGCACTTATTCTTTCTTAAACATTACTCTATCTCTAAGGTCCCTTGAATAAAACCTATTTGGACAACCAGTGAATCAGTAAAATACAAACAATCTTTTTTGTGTATACTGAAATAGAAGACGAGGGATCAGTGGTGTGGATCATGTGGAAAAAAAAAAAAAGTAAAAGAAAAGAGACCAGAAAGTGAGAAGCAGCTGAAGGGAAGTTGGGAAGCACCCTCGATGACTTAACCCTTTTCAGCCTATTGTTCAGGACAAAGGCTTGTCACAATAAGCTGTGGGATGGATGGCACTCGAAAGAACGGCCACTTTGGTGGGATTTATTGGGTTAACGGTAACACAAAAGGAGCCGAGGACATGTAGCACAGCAGGGGAAGAACACAGAAAACGCCAGGCGTGAAGGTTTTACACTTTGCCTGTTCCTTTTCGGTCATGCTGAACTTAGCGTAACCTGTATGGAGTGTGTTTGAGTTAGTAAATGACATGGACCTGTATAAATTATTCTTTTTTGTTTCTTTTTAAACGTGTGTAACTAAAGGCTATCGTGATTTAGTTTCAGGAGTATAAGACTTTGGTTAATGTTTTATAATCTGTGATTTCTAACGATTGCGCCAATTTTCCTGGAGCTATTTTGACTAGCGAAGAGTATTAGAAGTAATGTCTTTTTAAATTATAATGTACTGCATTTTTTATGTGTAGCTGCAGTTTTATAATAACATGAAGAATCAGACTTTACATTTCGGAGTGTTTCTTTACAGTTCAACTTTTTAATGAAGGATTCCATGGTGTTTCTTGAAGTTTGAAGGAAATATAAATGGCATATACAATTAGACAAAAATATAGTTTCCGTAACCTTGTCCCGGACTTGTTTCGTTTGGCAGCTGTGTGTTGTTGCTGTTGCTGTCGAGTTTGACTTTCTTGGTATTTAACATCCTTTGTACCTCAGAGACCGTATGTATAGTAAGTACCATATCCTTTGCATTTCTTTTTCAATTACGAGGGAGTTCAAACCAAACTGAGACTTTTGGTTGTGTAAAATAACAGAGCATTTATTTCTCTATATAATCCCTTGCTACACTAATGCACCGATCCCAGGTTTTCACTAGTGCTTGGACACCATAAGGGTAGAAAGTTTTCTCAGTGCCATGATTGGTCAGCCTGCTTCGGGCTTCTCAGTTGTTGTTGTTAGACTTTCGGGCTGCTCTTGTTGAGGGGTCGCCACATCGGACCAACTAATCCGCACAACTTGGCACAAGTTTTACCTGGGCTGCCCTTCTTGACATAACCCTCCCATTTTATCACGGATAGGGATTGGCACTGCATCCATTGGCCGGGGTTTGGGCAATGGCTGGGAAATCGAACTCGGACCTTCCACGTGGTAGGCAAGAAACCTACCACTGAGCTAGCAATGCCCTAAATGCTGGCCTCCAGGGAGCTCTTTTGATGGCCAAAGCATGTGGAAATGACTTGTTAACTGTCGATTTACAAGGATCAGGCGATCCACTCACTGAATGTTCACAGGATTGTCTGCCATGATCGTTACTGTATTTGCACTACTTTGCCCCATTCACCATCAGAGTAGCCCTTGTTTCCTTGGTTGCTTTTTTGGTGGATCCTTTTTTTCTAGACAGAGTTACAGTTGCGCCACTTTTTTATAGATTAATGGTTCTGTGGAATGTGTTTAAGGTTTGGGACTTGTAAATTAGTATCTACCAATAAGCACTTTTTGCTCAAAACATATAAAGACATTTATAAAGCTTTGGCTTTTAAAATAGTGTAGCAAGAGCACAGTTATTTAAGTATTACAATAAATATGCAAATGTTCCTCGCACACCGTCGTAGATATTTGGCAGCATTGCCAGCTTTCGCATGTTTTGTTTAATATTCTCATATTCTGATCTTGACCTGTGGAATATCAACACAACTATAAAATAATCGGATATAAAAACAAACAGTGGATATAATGATAAACTGTTCTCACAAACAATTGCTTGTATCCAGTCCACAGTGGACCTGAGAGTTAAACTCAGCTACTTGAATTTTAGTTTACTGCCTGACTACTACAGTATGTAGAGAACCAAGTAGCTGGTGAATAGACATGAGATTTTTATAGATTTGAATTTCTTTAAAAATAGTAATAAATAAAGAACTGTACAGTTTGTGCTAACACAGAAGACACATTCCATAAATACTAAATATAATCACACATATCAGTGATTACTGTAAATTGGTTTAAATGTGTTTTTATACAGTAAATGTGGAGTTTACACAATAAGGTTTAGTATTAATATTAGAATGTTAAGCGAACTACAGTTAAATCAAAACTTTACCGTATAACCAATCAGAATAAAAAGTTTAACAATGATTTTTTTTTAAAATCACAACAGAATTGAATTTCAGTAAACGATTCAATATTTTCTTACTTGCTAGGGACTGTATTCATAACTACAGTCCACTACAGTGTGTTGGCATGGTTCAGGCAAATGTAAGTGAATTCGGTCGCCATAAATATTTGTAATGTACTCCGTTTTCACTGTATCGTATCATATTTTGTTCTCCCTGGGGTCCGGATCTATTTCCGAGCGGTACGGTTCTTCTCCTGAGCAGAGGTCGGTATCAGACCGCAGAAATGTGCGCAGCTGAAAAGTATCAGTTTCACGCTGCTATTTGTTTTGATTCCACCCCCGAGGAATCCTTCCCCTCACTTGACCCGTGCTTTTCTTCTGATGCATTTCAGCAGGCTTTCCATTAGCCTTTCTCCTTCAGGGATGGAGCAGCTCATTTAGCCCGGTGTGCGTTGCGGTGGATGTGCTGTTCCTCTGCTGGGTCTCCATTTTCTGTGCTGTCCTACCCATCTTCATTAGGATTTTTTTTTTCATTTTAAAGTGCCCATGGACAAAACAAAACACAACTAAGTGCAGACCCAGAGGGCTTAAAATATTCTCATGCATCAAAGCTAACCTGTAATAGATAATATGTTTATCTATTTTATGAATATGGATTTCTTTATGTGCTCCGAGCTGTTGTTTTTACTTTGTCAGTGGTGATATTCTCTTGAACAATGAACAATGCCACAATGCCAGAAGTATCAGGAATGTGATGTGTTGAAAAGCAGAGTGTGGTCTGTGATAGTCACAGTGCAGTAATTGAAGGGTCTCATATTGGCTGCCATTTTAGAAGAGAAAATGAATCTATAACTGGCAGGGATGTTCTGCTCAATTATTCATCGCAATCAGAGCTATTTGGATTATTCAGGACTAATAGGATTGAACATTAGGAAAGTGTCGGGTACTTTAATACTTTTATCACTTTGTGATGAGTAAGGAACACTTGGGCGGGGGTGGTTATAATAAAATAATCGACCATTAAGTGGTGTGAAGAAGCAGAATTTACCGTCACCCAGAAGCAGAAGAAGCACACAAACTCAATAATCAAGTAAAAGTATAAGTACAGTACTTACCTAAATATATATCTATCCATACATCTATCCATCTACAGTAGGACCAGCTAGGGACCGCGGAGGCCAATGGTGACCATTGTATTGTATTTGTACATTGTATTTATTCCCATTTTTATGACCATGGTTGGACCTCTGGTCAACATTCACACGCTCATTCACACACTATGCGCAATTTGGGAACAAAAACAAAATTGGGCAGCTTGACATGTTAATGAGAAACCACAAATTGTAAACTCCTCATTGTGAAGATGTAGGAAAAAGTAAAGTTACTGTACATCTACAGTAACTTTGGATGTGAACTTTAGATGATGTCAAAAAATATGAACGTGATTTTAATTCTTAAGGAAGAAGGTGTTACGTCCTCTAAAGCATGCAGTATATATTTCTATCTTTATTGAGACACTGTTACAGTGACTCTGCTGGTGCTGTGATGGTCGTGTCATTTCCTCCATCTCCAGGTCCAGATGGATGACACCAATTCCTTCACAATTAGAGAGCCATTGGAACGGAAGCCTTTGTAAACTCAAAGTGTCTACCTTATTTTTTGCAGATCGGTGCTTTTGTTTTGTTAACGCGTTGGTTGTTGATTTGTTGTTTGGATGTACTGTGTATGACCCCCTGTGTATTGTCTTGTTGGCTCTGTTTGCAACTTTCTCTTAAATTTACCTTACAGTTATTCGCTATATAACCTTTTGCTTGGTTCTAACTTCATTTCGAATTTCGTTTGCTCAGTTAAGTCGACCCCGACCAGGCCATTTAATTGGACTACTGTCCTTGTCCCGTTTTACAAGCACCGCAGGAGAATTGATTAATCTGTCAACGTACAGTATGTTTGACTCCGCTACAGTAGGTAGCAATATACAGTACCCCTTTTCAGCTTGTTAGCATTGAATTGGCAAATTCCACAAACAAATAAGCTATAGTGGCAACCTGGCAGCATGTTGAACTTTACAGCTCTGTACTTTTTTGTACAGTGTTTTACGCTCTACTTTTTGAAGATACACGCTATTCTTTATGTTTATGGTGTTATCTGAAAGCAGATGATTCAATCCAATCATTCTGATTCATACACATTGACATTCCTTACAGACTTAAATAATTCTTTTGATTGTGTAAAGCTGCCTAAAACAATGACAAATGTTAAAAGCGCTATCCAAATAAAATTGAATTGAATTGAATAGAATAGATGACACCGGCACATGGTTAGCAGCTTCTTCTGATGTCACTATGCATTTTGCTCAACTTCTGGGTCAAAGCCCGGATTGGGAACTGGCGAGCATGTGCGGAGCGCCTAGTCTAATTGAGTTATACGTTCAAGGAGAAGTTTGACTCCCAACTGCATTATCTGGTTCTGCTAGTCTGACTTTGACAAGTTTGATTTAGTACGAATTCATCCAGACTTACATCTTTACATTTATTTGAAATGTCTGCAAGAAGTTTTAGTCAGACTAACACAATTAATTGGACACAATGCCATGTACATGTAGTGACTGTAAAAAAGGAGTTGAAAAGAACAAGATGCAGGCAAACAGAAACATATTCATCCTAAACTCTTTTCATCCTGCTCTACCATTATCAGTGAAAACTTTAAAAGACTAGCGGGGAGTACACACTTTAGTAGGTGATAGCTTTTTAATGAATCTGAACTTGTTTATCATGTCACATTACCGACTGATCTCTTCTAACTTTCCTCACCATTCACAGCAGGTTCATTTTGGGGAAAAAAAGCATTTCATTCGTTCGCCTTCCTCACATCTCTGTATTAATGAGATAAAATCTCCACCGCCAATTCGTTTGCTAGAAAGCAATTACCGTTGCGCGCTGTGCGTCGATCAGCATTCGGTTCACAACTGGGAATATAATTAAGTTAAAAAAAATTACGAAAAAAATCTTCATCCATGCTACATGTTTTTTTTTTTTTTTTTTTTTAAAGGCCAAGCACTAAAGCTTGTTTGGGTTTAAATACTTTAAATGTTTAAAGCTGAAAGCTTGGATATTGACAAAAGCAATTTTTTAAGGGTTCAGCATTTCGAGAGCATTAAAAGGATCTGGAGCAGTTTTCAAAAGAAAGCGGTGTTATTTATCATTGCTCTTTTATTGGTATTGGCGAGTAAATTAATGCTATCACCCAGAGACAATAAGGTAAAGCCGAAACACTAATATTCTCACTGTATTGTTGAATCAGTTTCACATAATTTACTGCAAAAAAAAAAAAAAAAAGTGGTTAAAAGCACAGTGTGCAATTAGACTGAACAGTTATATCTCCAATGCCAAGGAATGCAGCACTTATGGGTGGGACGCCACTTATAAATTATCCCCAAACTCCCAGTTGTGTTGATTTACATTTAATCACTCTGAAGCCAAATCCTTTCTTTCAGGTTTCTTAGAACTCTCTAACCCAGTGTTGGACGCACTACTCCATGTGCCTGTGTGTGTGAGGCCTGATACAGGTTGCTATGTGTTTGCTGTGCCCATTCGGATGTGCCCTCCAAAAGGACCCCCACTATTTCCCCCTCATTGCTTAAACCCACGACACCAAATCCAGCAGCTGCCGCCCCAAGCCGTGCTAAAATGGTGACCGTGTTTAGTCTGGCATGGTGCAGGAGCTTTAATTGGCAGCTGGGTCAAACAATGTCACTTTCTTGGCTCATCTCCCAGGCAGATCTCGGCTTGTTAGGTTTGTGGTATCGGGTCACTTTACAAAGAGGAGGGGGTTTGACCAAAGACCCTTCCCGTGTTCACCTCAGGTTTCATAGGCACGAAAATATTCACCAGTCTGATGAACAAGTTTAACCAATAACTGAAGAGGTGATTTTTATATCGATTTTTTTTATAACTTTTTGCATGATGAGTACTGAGCAGTACGTTTTGTTACACGAGCCGACAGACATGGGAAAGCAGAATGATTGACAGTTGTGCAGATGTTTTCAGCTCTCTGATATTACATGGAAGCCCCGCCCCTTTCTCCTCCATCTCATATTTCACATCTTTTGGCCAGAGCTCTTGTCTTGACTTGATTTTTTGACTTGAAAAATGTCCTGATCTTGAACGATGTACTTTTTTATTACTTTTGACTGCATTTTAAAACCTGTCGCTTAGAGTTATTCCCATATCCCTGGAGATGGCAAGTGATTTAAATGGGATGCATTTAAAGCAAAACTGTAAAACACTGTTTAATAATTGTAATAATGAAAAAAATATAATTTTCATTTGAAAATGTGCTTACCCATTTTAGACAAAATTGTAACATTTTCTTTATTTATATAATACATTTTTTAGCATAGAATTAGTACATTAGATAAGAAGTTTTTTTTATATTGGTTACATATATATATATATATATATATATATATATATATATATATATATATATATATATATATATATGATAAATGATATATATCACGTGTGTGTGGTGTTTTAATGTAAATTATAGTTATAGTGGGTTGGATCAATGTGAGTTTCTAACCACTTTAGATTTTGTGGGCTTTATTGATGTTTTAAGTGATTTATCTTATTTTAAAATATTATTTACAATTTGCAATCATATAAATCACTTAAAACATGAATAAAGCATCTTTCCTTTTTCTCTTGACATGTGTTGTCTGTGCTGCTTAAAACATCTGTACCTTTGGGTTTTTAATGCAAATTATTGATATGCTTTGAAAAAAAATCTTCAGAAGTCACCGAAACAAATGGCATTTGTAAGGGATTATCTTTACCATAAGAAAAAAAATGTATTAATTTTGTTTGGTAGTAAATTTCACATCCTAGCTTTACTGCTAATCCATGGTATGCTAGCTAGCTGGATAGTAACTCCAGTAGATGCTAGCAATGGTAACCTTTAAGATCAGCACATATATATTGAATGTAGAAAATAAATCATGTGCACAAGTTAGGTAGCCCATATATTTTAATTCTAGGTTTTATTGTGAACAAACATAATAGAAACTATCTGATCGAAGCAGGTTTTGGTACTAAGCAAACACAACCCCAGGTGATCAACAACATGTAACTTTTTACCCATTCAAAACCAGTCACGACGGACTTTCAGCAAGAAAACACATCTGATAATTGAATGTCATCTTAAACAACACACTTTCTCCTTAGTAATTGCTTCTAATTTGTTCTTATTTCATTACGAGAGAAGCTACAAACACAAGGCTGAATCCCAAATGCCATCCTGATCAAGGGCACTACTTGGTGTGAAGAACACGAGATTATACATTCTACATAGTGGGTTGCATTAAATTTAACAATACATGAGATTAAAACACCAGACCCTGGACATACAGTAAGCTGATATTTTAAAGCGGAATAAGTGGAAATATAAAGTAAATATGGTGAGTTTTTCAGGACGGTCCGCCACCTCCATGGTTTATTGTCCTCAACTTTTTTCTACATAGTACAGGGAAGAATTTAAAACTGTGCCCATGTTGTGTTGTGGGAAGCTGTTGTGCCCATCTTCTGGAATTCTAGTGCCTGTAAGAAACTTAAGGGACGCTTAATGAAATACATGTTCCAAATGAAGGTTAAAATTTGGTTGTTTTAAGGTTGTGTTTGCAACATTGTGTTTAGAAAATTAATTCATTTTGATCATAATATCATTTTATTAAAGGCAGACTATCTTTTAAAAACCTGATGTTGAGCATCATCACTTAGTCATTACATCCAGTATTAGGGTTCCTGCTTGGCTGTACTGTACTTGATCATGTGTATAGGTGGATAAACTACTTACTGTACACTTACAGTACATTTACCTGTCTCTGACAGCATATGTGTGCAAACGTCATGTAATATGATATCTTAAACTTTAAAGCTGATAGGGAGCAGACTCAGGAACGTGACACAGGGAAAGGAAAGTTTCAGATATGAACGTTTATGAATTTGTATATTTTGCACCATTATGTACTTTAGTTATAGACTTCTTGTACTTTGAGCCACACTGTGAAAACTAAACGCGAATATCAGACAGAACCTATGTTAATTAATACAGTACATGTTTCTTGTTAAATGTAGGAGCAAAAAGAGACCCTATAAGCACATAATGTATGTTTAATGAGATTTTTCTATAAGAGCTGTTTATCTACAGTATGTATGATACATGCAGGTGCTTTCCTCTCTTACTGTAATATTAATAATAAGCATAATAAGCATAATAAGGTGAATAATTATAATAATAATCATAATAATCATCCTCATCATACTCATATACCTAATGATGATGCCCTTATGATTTATTGCTTAATTGTTCTGTTTTGTTGTGTCTTCTATGTTATTATAAAACAGCTCGACTGCAATACTGTATATTGACCCCTTTCCTGTCTTAACATTGTCGTCATTTTTCCTGTCTCAGAAACAGATAGATAGAGACATATATAAGAAAGGTAAAGACAGATGTGCACTTTTTCCAGTCCCTTTCAGACACACTGGGTCAATAAATTGCATTTAGAGTGAAAGGAAATAAAAAACGAGTCCTGAAACAGCTCACATGAACCCATTAACCCAGTTGTCAATCCAGACTTTGGCCTACGTATGCTTTTCTCTCAATTTGTCATGAAAGAGATCCAAACTTTTTTTCTTTTTTCTTCTTCTTCTTGCCTTCGCTCATGGCTATCAGCCAGACAGATTTGGAAAAGACTGATGCATCTTCCAGATATTTAATTTTTGCATGTGCGTGTGACTTTAATAGGATTCAGATCTTTGCCGAGTCTTTTAACTAGGTGAAATGCGATGGAGTGCATGAGTCATGAGTCCTGTCATATGTCTGAGTAATTGTTATGAACCGAGTGACTCTTCGGTGTTTGTAACGCTGCCCTGTGGACGAATAGCACTAGGAGTTCTGCTGATAGTTTCTCTTTCAGATAAACAGCTAAATTGACGGCATTCCACGATGGTGTTTGGATCTCGACTTTTAAATGAGCTAACGGTAAAATCATGCATAGATTAAAGCTTACCGATAACTACATGGACAAAGTAGTTCATGGACAATATTTCTTCAATGCGATTGAAATAATTCTGTGTACAAGGATCTTTACAGGGTTGTTTTGGTTTATAACTGTTTACAAAGATGCTGATCCAGTAATATGTGTGTTTACATGCATAAACAATTTATTAAGATTATTACTTTTTTTGACAAACCACACTAGCCTAATTCTCTACAGTACAGCGGTACCTAAGCACACGAACGCGCCCTTATGGATTTTTGCCTTTATAATTGAAATTTCGCAAGAAATTTGCCTCGATATAGGAAACGTTTTCCGCATAAGAGCCAACGAACCGACTAAGTTGCGCATACGTCCGGGAGCCGTTCACAACATGTTTGCGTCATTGGAAAGCCAAGCAAAGTGAGTTTACGTTTTTGTTTGTGTCTTTTTTGCATTTTATGCAAGATTTAGTGAAGACATAGCTTGCACCATAGGCCCTAAGAATCTTAGGACAAGTATAGTAGCAAGAAGAAAAGGGACTTGTTTTCAGTTTCATTGCCAAGTGGGATCATAAATAAAGGTTATGTGAGGTTTAATGTCTATATATGTCAGATTTTACTTCATTTTCATGTCTTTTTAAAATGTTTTGATTGTTTTTATTTGCAAAAATATAATTACAGTGTTGAATATTGGTAATATTTGTAATATTTTGTGCACCCAGAACGAATTATCTGCCTTCTGCCCTATCTGTTTCGCAATATGAAATTTTCACAGCAAGAAATCTGGAATGAATTAAATTCTTATGCCGAGGTACCTTATTTAAACCAGAAGCCACACTAGCATACTTCCCTCTAACTATATTTAGAATCACTAGTGTGTAATAAAATACTCCTAAATATGAGAGTCATAAATGCTATAATATTAATGACACAGTAGAGCATTTTCCAGCAAATATTTATAGAAATGCTAAACTAGTGCACATCTTGCGGATCTGGCATACGCGTAACTCATCCCATAACCTCATACTCCAGTACATCTATCCTGAATGGCAACTACGCTAATTCTCTCCATCTGTTCTGTACTTTTCTACCCATCCCGAGGCATCTGGAGATTGTGCCAGCTTCAGTAGACAAAGGCCAACCCTGCGAGGTTTCTAAGGCATCTTGAAAAGGACCTGCTCCAGCTAGATTCTGCTTTATGATGGCTGGAGCTACACATCCTGCTCCTGTGCTTCCAGTGATCCAGACCCCATCTGCCCTCTGCACCTACTGCTGAACTGAATCTACACAACTTCTGATATATTGAACTTTCACCTGCACAACACACTTGATGTTATTTCTATCTGTTATCACCCAGATGAGGATGGGTTCCCTGTTGAGTCTGGTTCCTCTCAAGGTTTCTTCCTATTGCCATCTCAGGGAGTTTTTCCTTGCCACTGTCGCCGTCACCCTTGGCTTGCTCATCAGAGACATTTCATTCATCATTTATTCATTTAATTATTATCTAGACACATTTTTCTCACACATACACACTTCCAAATATTTTCTTTTCTTTTCTAAAAAAAAAAAAAAAAAAAAAATCTTTAATTTTTTTTTGTGAAGCTGCTTTGGGACAATGACCATTGTTAAAAGCGCTATATAAATAAAATTGAATTGAATTGAATGTACTTACTGTAGCCTAGCAGATGAGAAATGCACTAGTTTTATTCTATAGTAAATAGTGAATTTCTTCATGTTAAGTATACTTTAACATTGCAGTATATCAGAGTAAACTATATGATTGTATTATCCAACTTGATTTTTGACTTTGCTAAGATCTTCGAGAGCTGTTTTGAGCGTATTGATGTGTTGCTTTGATTTCTGTATCTTTGATTCCAGAGAGAGCAAGAATATGTTTTAAGTAGAAACTACAGCGATAATAAGGAAATCGATACTCATCAATACTCATTTTTTATTTATTGTTTTTCAGGTCCATGAGATGATTAGTTAAGAGACATGGAGTGACCTGATCTTAAGGTAAGCGTTGATACTCTTTCATACTCTCCATCATGCTTTTGCAATATTGATTTTATTTTTTCCTCCTCCTGCTTGTGATATACCGTTTAAACAATTGAGTATAATAAATCTTGGCATTCAGATGATTGATTTCCATCATTTCAGGCTTAAGTAGTGTTGCTAGAGTATTACCAGCTGTGCAGATGGCAACTGCTTGTTAATCTTGTGGTGAATTTCAGCCATTTTTCTGCCATCTCCAATAAATATATGTAGGGCGTTCAAGTCAAACCTGAGACCTTTAATTGTGGGATTGTGGGAATAAAACAGGCTTTATGTCTTTATATAATCAAGGTAGAAAGGTAGAAAGTTTGCTCAGTATGCTGGAGCCATGATCCTCCTGTCTGCTTTACATCTGAAACACTGGCCTCCCAGGAACTCCTTTTATAACCTGGAGTGAGATCAGGACTGTATGAAGGATGTGGCAATAACTCCCAGTACAGAGTGATTGTTTGTACAGTTCACACGGACAGATGCATTTCTTCTGCGAGTTGGTGTTGATTGTTAAGGATTAGGCGTTTCACCCGCTGGATGTTCAGTGAACGACTACAGTGGGCTCTGCGCCACCGGATCTGGATCATTTACTGTACGTCATTTACAGATGTACGGCCTTCTTTAAAATGTTTCCCCCTTTTACATGTTTTACTGCAGTTAAGACCAGTGTTGGGGGGACGTTACTTTTTAAAGTAACTAATTACATTACAAAACTACTGTGATTGAAAAGTAATCAGTTACATTACAGCGTTACTTTCTGATAAAATTAACTAGTTCGAGTACTTTTCCATTGCAGAAAATGAAAACTTCTTTGTGATTCCTCATGCATGTTGTTTTAGTCAAGACCTTTATAATTATTCTACTTTCATCACTCAGCCAAGTTTGGACCATAATCTGTTAACTACTTATTCTCCTATCTCACCTACATGGTTTTGCGCGGTGACTGTAAGTACGGTTCATCATGGTTCACCACGAGTCTTGGTGCTGTGATTGGGTTTATCTTTCCGCGCGTCGGTCCTCGTATAGTCAAACCGCATAGGTGAGATAGGGGTATAACAGCAGGAATAACAGATGGGGGCAGGGTATCGGGGCGGGGCTTGTACACACACACACACACACACTAACAGGTTGGGAATGATTGCTGTATGGCTCATGGATTACATAAATTGTCTGAATAACAGATTACATTTTTTGAAAATATACCTAAACTAAGTACTTAAATTGCGGATCTAATGCGTTAGATTACAGTACTTGTTACATCAAAAAAGTAATCATTTGTCACACCCAACACTGGTTAAGAGTCTAATCACTGTACTGTGCTTGAAGACTTCTTTAAGTTTTTCACCTTTATTTTGTCCTGGTTTGACATGAACGCCCCTTGTATATTAATAAGTACAGAATATTCCGATCACCTGAACAGAAATCAAGCCTGCTCTGTTAAAAGTATGTAGGATGGTGGGAAGGGGCGGGGTGTCAGGTCAATGCAATAACATCTATTAAAATTCATTATTCATTTGCAAACCTGAATTCAGTAATCAGCCACTTGTCATTAACCCGTAGATCCGATCTTGTGGTACAGCTTAACAGCACAAGCTCGTCTCTATGGGTCTCTGTCTCTGTGGTAGACCAGCTTCTGGCTCGTGGTTGTTTTTTTTTGTTTTTTTTTGTATCTTTCGTATACACACCTTAAAACTGGCTTCAAATCAGTTCAACACAAATTAAGTCTTTTCTAAGTCTTACATCTTTTCACATTTCTTTGTATGTGATACAGAAACAGGGAGTGAACTGTAAGTCTAAGTGAAGTGTGTGTATCCGGGTTGAGGTAGTAGGTTGTATGGTTCCGAATGATACCCTGGGAGTTAACTGTACAACCTTCTAGCTTTCCTTGGAGCTCACTAACGTCGTCGAAGAAGACAGTTGAAGAGCAGGAAGGTTTGGTTTGGATTGTAAATATGTGCGGGTTGTTTTTTTGTTTTTTCGTTTGTTTGTTTTGGGTCAAAATAGTGTTTCAGTTACGCATTTTTTTTTTTCCTGATATCAAGATACAAACCTCCATGCTGTCGAATGCTTTATTCTGATTGAACTAAAGGAGTTTTTACACTTTGCTATTTCTTGACTACATTTTTCCCCCCGTCATTATAATAACTTCAACAAGAAAGAAAAAAAGAGATGAGGAAATGTTTGAAATATCAATGATTCTAACTTAAATTGAACTTTCATTTATTCATTTGTTTATTTATTTGTTTTTCATGGACATTCCAAAACATTAAATGCAACTAAAAACAAATCAAAGTATCAAAGTATGTCATTGTTTACCTATAATAAAAAATATAATGGTAGAAAAATTGCTGTGGTATGAAACACATAAAACCTTTCAGGATATGGAAATTAGTTTGGTTTATTAGGCGGCAGCAGTGACTCACTGGTTATTTTTCTCTATAACAGCACATCCCAAGTGTTTGATTTCTTACATATTGCCCAGCTTCTGTTAATAAAAACAAATCTTGAAGTGATTACCGGAAGTCATGATAAACAAACACAAAGTGGATAAGTTCACTCCATACTCCATTACTGCTATTCCTTATTTGCTCTAATACCTGATTACACACACCCACTGGGTTTTGGGTATCTATACTGGCCAGGGGTAGCAACAGTTGCCACTGTTGGGCCCTTGAGCAAGGCCCTCAACAGCTCAGATGTATAATGAGATAAAAATGTAAGTCGCTTTGGATAAGAGCGTCTGCCAAATGCCTAAATGTAAATGTATACTGTTACTCAAAAACAGATATGGATATGTTATAATTGGTCATGAGTGGTGTTCAAGGTAAAATGGGTCTTGTGGTAAAAATTTCTCAAAAATGATGGTGTAAAAGTGATTGACGTGAATCTATGAATGGCCGCAGTCATTCCCGTAAATACCGATCCCTTAAAATCGACTGATAACTTGTCGCTAACTGTCGTTTTGACCTCACTCCAAGCCACTTCCACCTGTGTAGGGCATTAAGGGAGTTCCTGGGAGGCCAGCGTTTCAGACATGAAACATACAGTCTGATCATGGCTCCGATGTACTGAGAAAATGTTCTATCTTGATGGTATCCAAGCACTAGTGAAACACTGGAATAAGTGCATTAGTGTAGCAGGAAATTATATAGAGAAATAAAAGGAGTTTTTACTTTCATAACAGTGTTCTGTTTTTCTGCAAAAATCCAACTTTGACCTTAAGGCCACTCATATCTTCATACAGTATGTTCAGCTTCATTTGCTTAAAAATCCTACATAGTGCTAAGAAGCAAAAATCTAAATTATATCATATATTTGAAATAACCTACATGTCCTCCCATAGCCTGTATCACTGCCCTGAAAGTCTTTTTTATCCTCTCAGTTGTAAAATTCTGCACTTTTTTTTTTCTTGTAACTCTGCCAGACTTTCATGCAACGGCGTCTTCAGATCAGGACTGAATATTCACAGGGTCATGAGAAAGATATTCTTCAAACCATTTGTCTGTTGATTTTACGCTATATATATTTTTTATCTTGCTCCTAAATACATGCAAATTCTACAAAACTCCTGTGGGGCCTCAGACTTTTGCACTCTAATGTAATAAAGCTCAGAAGTTTGACTGTCATAAGGATTATTTTATTAGAATTTCATTTGTTTCTGCAAACAATGTTATTTTTTCCCCTTGTAATCCTTGCAGATTAGTTTAAATTAACTTTAAAAATATACTATATATTTATATTTATTTGCAGATGTTTATACATAAACACGTACACATATTTACTAGGATATATGTACAGTATAGAGAACATTTCTTTCCGAGAATAAATACGTGATTTTTTTGGTACTGGTCAATACCAAGATTTACTAAACAACTTAGTATTAAGCAATGTGTGGTATTTGTTTGCTAGCAAAGAATTGCTAATGATGGATTTTATGTTTTATGTGGTACGATGTTGTGATATCTAAACCGTACCTTTAAAATGCATCATGCTTAAAATAAACCACTAATAGTTCAAATTAATTCACCAGCATTGTACAGAAATTATAATAAGGTTATTTGCCTTGTAGGAGGATGCTGTAGTTTCCTTTTGAGTCTTAATCTTCAAATATGTCCGGATTGTATAGCTTTTCTTTTTACTTTGTTTTGAGTAATTGAATGGGGCAGCATAATGGTCTATAGGTTAGAATTGTTGGCACCTCAAAGTTTAAGAGTTTGCTTCTGGCCTGAAGGTATGGAGTGTGCATGTTGTCCCCATACTTGATGGGTTTCCTTCAGATGCTCCAGTTTCTTTCCACAGTCTAAAGATAGAAGATGTAGGCTGATTGGCATCTCCAATTTGCACGTAATATATGTGTATGTTCCCAGCATGAGACTGCATACGCACCTTGTGTGATCAGGTTCCAGGTGGTCCTGCACAGGAAAAAAGGATGGACGGCTGGAGAAAACCAATGCAGTAATGGACTTTTATCCAATATCTGTCCAATATTAATGACGTGGTTGTTGTTATGGTTACTGTAAGTAATGGACATAAGTAAGATACTACAAACTAAACAGAGATCATCTCTCCCATCATTTGAAAACATTCTGAAACCATTCTGATTAAAACTATGATTAGAAGATTCTTTAAATAGATTAAACCTAAATATGAAATCAAAATTGTATTTGCCACCTCGGTTGCCACCTTGATGCCCAATTGTCACTATGGGCAATTTGGGAACACTAATTAGCCTAATCTGCATTTCTTTGGACTGTAGGAGGAAACTGGTGTACCCTGAAGAAACCCTTCAAGAACGGGGAGAAATTATAAAAACTCCATGCACACAGACCCCAAAGTGGGAATCGAACTGCTACCCTGGAGATGCAAGGCAACAAGGCAACAGCATAGAGTTATATACTGTACATATACAACAATAGTTTATGACACTAACTGTTAGTTATAGCATGGGGGAAAGTACTTCAGTACAATCTGTGGTACTGGAAATAGGAGAGAGCAGCTACCTGCCAAAACCCACATTTAAAACCAGTCGCAGGAGCACCTTCCACAAGGAACACATCTGTTAACATTATCATAAACAATGATTATTTGTAATTATTAGTAATTATTTTTTAACTGCAACCGGCTTTGTTGTTTAATTTACGCCTGAAGCAAGCCACAAAGCTAACTAGCTTCTATACCACAAGGCTGAATCCTAAATCCCTCTCTAACCCTTCTCATCAAGGACACTGCTTTGTGTATGACAAGGGATTGTTTATGCACTAGCTTTTCCATTTACCTCTATTTGGGATTCAACCCCAGATCTCAGAACTTAGCAAAGCTGAAATTCCAAAGCTGAATAAATGAAAATCTAAAGTTAATCTAATACGTTTCTCAGGATAGTCCATCACCTCCATGGCTTATTAATCCTCACCTTTTGTCTACTTAGTATTGGCAATAATTTAAAACAACTTTCACCTACGGTAAATACACTAACTGTCCGTCGCTAACTGGTTGTTGCCAGCTCCGTCAGTCGTGGATCATTAGCTCTGCCAGTCGCGGAAAGATACGTGCTGGCAGAAAAAAAGTGAAACAAACTAAATCGTGATCTGTTGCTAATAAATGTGGGACTGTTGTATATAAGCTTGGGGTTGTGCTGCCGTGTTGAATATGCGCACAACTGTGACATCTTTCGACTTAGCACAGTCATGCTGATATTTAACACAACAGCACTCCATCTTGTGTGATTTGTTTAAGTGAATCAGACAATTTAGCATGCTTTAATTGAAGCATTTGCTGGTTTTTGCAGAGTTGTGTTGTGTGGTTTGGAAGTGAGAGACCCACTAACAGGGTGCTCTTATATAAAAGATGTTTAAGCTCATTTCTTCAGATGAGTCGCTTTACTTTTACTTTATAAGCGAGATGTCGGGCGGCTCTGAGGTGTCATCGATTCGTCTGGAGCGAGACCTTTTGCTGGCGTGTCAGAAAGCTTCGCAGATCAATGCAGAGTTACCCTTTAACCTCTCAAATAAATCAATGAGATTGAGCTGGCGGGATCTTGGCTCTGTTGATAGAATGGCAGGGAGTTTAATGTGACCGGGCTGAACACGCTCTGAGGCTGCTGTGACTGAATTTGTTTTTTCTTCATCTCTGCATTATTACTATACACATGCTCCTTTTGTAACCTCTTCAGCGAATATTTGGATCTTTCCTGCATATCGCCAGTGGGTTGGTTTTCCACCAGCAATCTGAAATAAAAAACAGTTTTTCAAAGGTGATGTTATATAGTATGACAATAATCAATGGCAGGTTGTGTAATGCTGTCCATCACCTTAAAGGTGAATAGTTTGCAATAAAATGTTTTAATCATTTCCAATAAAACAGCAATTTGATTATTATTGTTTGTTTGGTTGGTTGGTTGGTTTGTTTTGCCCTCATACTTCACCAACAAAGTTACTGTAAATCTGCTCAACTAATAAAGCTGCCATATATTTTTCTAAGGAAAGACCTCCATGTCGCAGACTGGAAGGGGTGGAGCCACAGTGTAAAAAGTATTTATAATAATAATAATAATAATAATAATAATAATAATAATAATAATAATTGACATGGGCATAATTACATTAATTAGATGTTATGAATATCATTGCTATTGAATTGACCATCTGACCATTTTGATTCATACACATTCACATTCCATACAACTTAAATAATTCTTTTGATTGTGTACGTAAAGCTGCTTTGCGACAATGACAATTGTTAAACGACAGTTATATACAAATAAATTGACAATAAAATCGAATTGAATTGAATTGGCCAGCCCTAATTTGTAGTCACTTACATAGTTGTGAAAAGTCTAAGTTCTGCTATCACTACCATTATATCAGTTTTCACAGCCTTTGTTACGTTCCTATTAAGATATTATTTTATTATATTATATTATTATGTTAAGACATTAACTAGTCTGTCTAATTATAACACTGTTTCTGTGTTTAATTGTCTGTAACAGTATGTAATAGAGAAGCAAAAACAACCTCCAATTCCTGGCCAGGTTTGATCCCCACCTGTGTTTGCATGTTCTCTCCGTGCTTGTTGGGTTTCCTCCAGGTACTCCGGTTTCCTCCCACAGTCAATAGACATGCAGATTAAGTTAATTAGCATTCCCAAATTGCCCGTAGTATGTGAAAGAGTGTATGAGTGCCCTGTGATGGATTGGCACCTGGCCCAGGGTGTGCCCTGCCTTGTGCCCTAAGGCTCCTGGGATAGGCTCCAGACCCCCTGTGACCCTGTATACAGGATAGATGAAGTGGTATAGATTATAATTGAAAGAGAATAAGTAACATATGGACAGAAGCATATATATTATAAACCTATGATTAGCTGTTGAAATACTATGATAGGAAAACAACCTTCCGAGTCGGTCTAATATGAATTAAGAATTGGTTCAATAAGGACATTTACTGTGCCGTAAAGCTGTGCAGACTCTGGTGCTACAGTAAAATGATCTGAACCACTCAGTGACAGCTCTTTTCTTTCTCATTTTAAGTACCAAGAATATCTTTTGATATTAAAAGAAAAATACATAATATAAAACTTAATAATTGATAAATTGCACCGATCAGCAATGTTACGAGGTGAAGCACACTAATATTACGAAGTGCAATTTCACTTTAATATAACACTTTAAAGCAGGAAAGTAATTCATCAATGACAATGAAAAAAAAACAATGTTGTCAATATTAACCATATTTATTTACCAGACCAACTCCAGAACTGTTGTGCATTTTGCAAATATTTGCAGTAATGAGTTGGTCATGAGGAGGTTTACTACTTAGACAATTCCGATTTTTTTGGCACATGTGCGCACATTGATACATCTTTGCTCACATTATCTGGGTTAAAATACTGTGCATCATATTTGTGTCAACACGTGTTCATTTTAAACAATGGATGCGATTTTGGCCAAAGTATGCTTGGGCTTTTGCTCTGGAAGAGGGCTGCAGTTAGCTGACTGCATTTGTTGAGGTCCAGAAGAAGAAGGAAAGCCAGATGTCTCACTTTAGCTATTCTAGCAGCTGTTGCTAGCACTGATATTGAAATCTCTGCGCTACTGGCGCTAACTGACGACGTCAGCACCCTACACATGTGCAGAAACCAGCAAAAAGTCATATGAATTCCGATATGCCAGTTCTCACTCAAGTCCTATGACCACTTCTCAGATATGTATCTGAACTACAGTAGGACCCTATACCAGGTCCGATCTAAAAAACATCAAATTTGTGCGATATAAAGAATGTATGCAAGCACTGTAAAGATCCAATGCAACTACATTAAGAAATATATATCAAATTAAACATAATATATACGGTATATTAGCCAAATGTTTTTTGCGTTTTTTTTCTCTAACTGCAGTGAAATGTATCTATATAACAATATTTTCCAATTATAAAGCTGTAGCACACACCTGCACAGTTAATACCTTGAACTCCAAGAGCCTGAAAAAAAAGTGAGTTTATTAAATATTTTAATTTATTTCAGATTTTCTTGTGATGAGAGCCATACCAAATGGCCAAATGAGATTCTGTTGCCAATAAATAGCTGTTTTGACTGATGCACTTAAAGACTTTCCCAAAGCTGTGCAAGGTCGAATAGTTACGGAAAAGCTACAGAACAATGCAACCCAGGAGTGAACAGGGCTGTAGAGTTAAAATATGCATGATGCAGTGAAGCGTTAATGTATAAAGACGAGGGCAGAGATTTGCAGACGTCAAGGTTGAGGCAATAATAGAGTTGATTGATTAAAGTAACTAGTTTAAAGCTCATATTGATTTCATTTGCTTGAATATTCCCTTTGGCTCTGTGGAGACTTTAGTGCATGCAGCCTGAAAGAAAATGAACTTGGACTTGAGTTATGTCGCACAGCATTGTGAAAAGTACACACTGGCATTTAGAAGCCTGTATAGACCGTATACCTCAGGGACAAATAAAACAGAGAATTAATTGAATCGTACTATATAATGACAAGCTTAATAAATTCTGTTGATTTGGAACTAGTGATAGTAAAAGTGTTATTTATCCATTTGTAGCTAAATTCAATGTTCTGGATCATCCACCAAACAAGTAAGATCTTATTATCACTTATTTTATAAATAAGATGACATGGTGGAGGAAAGTGTGAAGGGCGTTCAAGTCAAGTCAAACTGGGGCTTTTGATTGTTCAGGATAACAACACAGTAAAAACTCCTTTTATTTCTCTATATAATCCACTTGTATAATCCACTAATGCACTTCTCCCATTGTTTCACTGGTGCTTGGACACCATCAAGGTAGAAAGTTTTCTTAGTACGTTGGAGCCATTATTGGACTGCCTAATTCACATCTGAAACCCTGGCCTCCCAGGAACTCCTTTAATGGCCCAAACATGAGGAAATGGCTTGGAGCGAGGTCAATTGTCAGATGTGGCAATAACTCCCAGATGAGTTCCTGTAATGTGCAAGTGGTGTTGATGAACGATTGTGTGTACAGTTCCCACAAACAGATGCGTCTCTTCCACAAGTTTGCAATGAGCTATCCATCAGTTTTTAATGATCAGGCGTTCCCCGCGCTGAAGGTTCACATGAACGGCTGCAGTGTGCTCCAAGCCACCTCGGACGTGATCATTATTCATGGCCATATAGTCTTCTTAAAAAAGTTAGCACCATTTAAATGTTTTACTGCGGTTAATATTCTCATCACCGTCCAGTGCTTGGAGTCTTCCGTGGATGTCAATCGCTTTTGCACCTTCATTCAACAGGAATTTCACCAAAAGTCTCTGTTTAAATTGAACACCCCTCGTAGCTTCCTTAACAAATAAAAACAGAATAAAATGCTTAGATATTAAGCCTTTTATCCATCTTTTAACCGAATTTATTTAAGTTGGCATTTACATTTATTTAGAACACTAATTTACTTAATGTTATGTGCAATTTGGTAAACCAAGCAAAAGAACTAGAAAACAGTCACTTTTTTTCTAATTTTAACTTGCACATTTTACTAAATAGTTTGCACAATTGAATAAAATGAGTGAATAACTGAAAAATTGTGCACATGATTTTGTAAAAAAAATTATCTGAAACACATATAATGTAATTACTGTCATGCTCTGTATAAAACTCTGTTACCTAGCACAATTAAAATCATAATATAAATAATAATAATAATAATAATAATAATAATACAATTATAAAAGGTGCATAAAAAAGCTACAATGATTGACAAAGTCAAATGTTAAATTACATTTACAGCACTTGTCAGAAACTCTTACTCAGAGCAACTTAAATTAATCTCATTAGACATCTGTGCAGATGATGACCTTGCTCAGTCAAAGCCCGGTGAGGCTGGGTTTTGAACCTGTGACCTTTCCATCAGTAAGCCGATCTTAACCACTGAGCTTCTAGCTAGTTCCAAAAAAGAGAATTTCAAACCTTTCTTCCCGGGAACAAAAGAACAATTTAAATCTTAAAATTAATGTAAACAAAACTACTAAATATGATAGAAAAGCTACTCCATGCAAACTAAGCAAGGAGAAAGTGTGTCATCCCGGGTACTGTTTAAAAAGAAATGTCACGGGGCTTTCACAGATTTAATCTCATCCTATTCCACTACTGAAGAAATGAGATCCTGCATTAGGTTCAGAAAAACAAGACAGCTGTTCTAAGCTTTAAGACATGAGGTAGCATGGAAGTCTAGTTTTAAATACTGAATTTGAACTTCAACTTTAACTGCAACAGGAAGCCAGAGGACTGACCTCGGTTCCTGAGTAAAGGGGACACATGAGAGAATTTGTTCCAAAGGCTCTGTAGAGACGAAATCTGAGAAAGAGAGCTGATGTAGTTAAGTGTAGACTTTGTCTAAAACGTTGAAAAGAATGTGAAGTCGGAAAACGTCGTAATTTACTGATGTTATAAAAGAAAGAAAGAAAGAAAGACAGAAAAGAAAGACAGAAAGATAAAAAAGAAAAACATCTGTTGAGTCGGGTGGTTAATGTGATGTGATATGAAGTTTCTTAAGACAAATAAAATGATAATAAAGATAAATAAAATGACAATAAAAGTTAAACTATTTTAAAAAATCAACAATTTCTTAATCATTTTAGATTCATTGAAGAAATCAAGAAATTTATTACAAAAAATTACCATCAGGTGAAGCAAAATTTTCTGCAAGATACTAATTAAGATTTAGAAATTTTGTATAGTAGTTTAAAAGCTAAACTTTATATGTCTTATGCTAGCCAGATTCAAGACCTTTCTTCACTGACCTTCATTAGCTCTATGCTAAAATTAAATTATTAAAATATTATTGACTATAACAATGCTACTAATAAATGATTTAACCCATCAGAAATCTGTTTCATTAAAAAGTCTTTAAAACATTTTTTTTGTTTTTTTTATTAGAGTAGCGAAACATTCAGCTAATAGCTGAGGTAAAACTAACATACCAGATAATACCTTGTTAAAGTTTGAGTTTAGCTTTGTCAGGTTATACAGTATTATAATATATATATATATATATATATATATATATATATATATATATATATATATATATATGTCTCTGTGTGTGTGTTTATTATATTCTTATTTTAATGCCACATTAATATGAAGCTATAGCTGCTGTTATAGAAAATGTCACCATCTTCTGACCAATCAGATTCAAGAATTCATCACCACTTCGCTCATAATAATTGCTCATATTCCATACCTGAGAATAAAACTAACTATAACCAAGCAACCAAAATGTAATAAGATTATTAATGTATATGTCTTTGTAGCACAAGTCTAAGACGTAATAATACGAAAATAGTAATTGGAAAATAGATATTACAGTTAACATCAGAAAATCTTTTATCGTCTTTTCTCACTTCTTGTCCTTTAGAGCCGTCTAGAGATAAAGGAAAATAAAAAAGCACAATATGAAGATTAAGAAAGGATATTGTTACATAAAAAAGCTCTTGGGTTAAAAACCCCAAAGAAGGTGTGTAAGAGATTATAAAACAGATGCGCTTGGCTTTTTTCATGCGACGCATGCCAGTGTTTGAGAAGCAGCTCGTGTCTCGCCGGCGCTCTGCAACCTCTAGACGCTGCAGGACAGGGTGACGGATGGCTCGTGCGAGCCAATAGCTGCAGACGAAGGGGTGGGAACTACCTGCTCAGTCCACCCGTCTACGCCACCCCTCCCCTCCCTTCCCCCCCAACTGATCATCAGACCAGCCTGTGTCTGATTCAGCAACCAGCTCCAGCTCCAGCGTTCACCTCCAAACCCGAGTCCCTGAAAGACGATGACGACAGCGGCGTCTCGTAAAAAAGATCGTCTGGAAATCCTGAGGTAAATTGATGATGCATTGACGATAATCTGGTCATTCCATCGAGAGTCACCACATCGAGCCTCAGGGGAGTATGGACCATAAGACTGCAGGGGCCAGAGGGTAAAGGGGGAGGAGCTGGAGAGGTGATGAGAATAGCATCACTTTTGTTTGGGCTAGATCGCTGTTACAGATGGGAACGTTTTCTGTAAAGCGTAATTGAGCATATTAAGGAGTGATGGTGGAAGTGCTTTGCGGGGGGGGGGGGGATGTTGGCGTTGTGGGGGGTTTGGATTGAGGTAGCTTGGGGGTTGACTTAATTCCTAGCAGCTGCTTAGAACATCTGTATAGACCACCTTGTCTGATTGGTTGTCTCACCTGCAGTGACAACTCGAGACGTCTCGTGGAGTTTGGAGTGATTTACGCTTTTAAAAAAAATGCGTCCTCGAATCGGTGTCTCCGTTTAATCGTGGTCGCTTTCGATGATGGACGTCACTTTGAGCTTCTGGTGGATGTGACCAGACCAGGGTTAGAGGGCAGGACGAATTAAAAGAGGACAAAGGGGTAGGACTGGCCGTCTGGAGGAGAATGAGACAGCAAAGGGGGTGGGGGTGATGATGGGGTGATGGGGAGACTCTAGCTGCAGACTTTTAATGACACAGAGATGCTTGACATCATCATCCGAGTTGGAAAATTGGTAAAAAGCGAATCTTGTATTGTTCCGTCTTCATTCTTCCATTTGGTACATAACAGTGACCAGCATAGCGCTACTGTATGTCTGGGAAAAGAGATGTTTTCCCCTACCCTGTTCATCTACGCTTTTCTTTTTACACAGGACGATTGCGGCAGTCGCAGACCAGACGAAGACTCTTGACTCGGTAGACAGCCTCATCGATGGCGAATAAACATCACTCATGTGTCTGCCTTTCTCCTGTTCCCTGAGACCCTAACTCGTGAGCTGATTCTTCAAAAAAATCACGGGTCAGGGACTTGGGCTCAGGTGGAGGGTTTTAGCGACTCCGGTAACAAGCCAAATCAATGATCTGATATTAATTAGATATTAATCAGATTGACTGCCTGTCTGTTACTTATTGCTCAATAAGCTCTAAAACCGCAGTTATTGATGAATCTGTAGCCTCTGTGACTGTTGTCGGGAGTTCAACAAGAACTCGACAAGAAGATGAATCCGAATTCTAGTCGTGGCACATGGGTTTATTGGGAGTGTGATCGCTTGATCATCTCTCAGGTTCGAGCTCAAACGCTGTAGGTTTTGTAACCAGAGACGGATTTTCGTGACTTTTTCACAAGCAGAGGTAACGCAGCATGAAGTGTGTTAAACTAATTTTTTTTACAGAAATGTAATATAAATGTAATAAACAATGATTTGCCCGCCAGACATGTGGTTCTCCTTAAAGTGTCCCGAACAGAACATATGGACAGCACAGGAGACGGGAGACGGTTTAATGCTCCGACAGTTTACGGGAGATAAAGCACAGCGTGATCTCTTAGTCAGGAAATTATATTGCAGTCATCTGTATATCTATCTATCTATCTATCTATCTATCTATCTATCTATCTATCTATCTATCTATCTATCTATCTGTCTATCTATCTATCTGTCTATCTATCTATCTGTCTATCTATCTATCTATCTATCTGTCTATCTATCTATTTAGGTTTTCATGCATTTATAGACAAAATCTTAGCTTAATAATCTTTTAATTGTTGATCTAATCAATTTTTCTTTTGTTCTTTTTGGTATTTTTTTTAAATCAAGTGATCTAATTTAACATTTATCTATCTATCTATCTATCTATCTATCTATCTATCTATCTATCTATCTATCTATCTATCTATCTATCTATCTATTGATGCCTTCACACAACAAATCTCAGGATATTCAAGTATTAATTGTCTTTCTTTCATTCTTTGTTTTTTTCTTTCTGTAAATTTATTTAAAAATAAATAATATAATTTAACAGTGTGTCTATATGTCTGCCTGAAATCAATCAATAAATCAAATAAATCAAATGAATCAATATCTGCCTATTTATAAGTTTACTCTATCTATGTCTCTATGTCTGTCTATATAAAACAAAAATCAATATATTAATCCATCCATTAGCCATTTTGTACAATTATAAAAAATAATATTTTATTTAGATCAGGTTCCTTCCTTCCTTCCTTTCTTTTAGGTTAGTTTAAATCGAAAAATTTAGTTACCATAATTTGCCAGGTCTTAGTGTCTTTCTCTGCATAATATAAAAAGGTTAAATAAAGAAGTAATAATTTAATCCAGGAGTTCTTTTGTTCTTTCTTTAAAAGTTCTTAGAAACCATTAAAAGCCCATAAATCGCTAGAGATCCACTGAAGGATCCTTTTCCTAAGATCGTACTGTATGTGCTTACTTTTGTTAAAAAACTAATAGCACATTTATAGCTTTGTTTTTGGCTGATTGTCTTAAATGAGTCTGGACAGGGTTTGCGTGTGTGTGTGCCTGTCTGTGAATTGTAAATTAAATGATGTCATGTTTATGAGAGGTCTGCTGTTACACATTTTATAATATCAGATTAGTTATCATATCTAGCTAACCTATAAACACAGCTGTGTATCTCTGTACAACAAATAATTAAAGCAGCACCATGCCTCCTGTCTGGATTCTGTTTGGTCTTTGTTTGTAAGTCTGTCGGGGTGACACTCCGGGCCCGGGACCCCGACTCAACTCTTGTCCATGTCTTTCTTTAAAAGTTCTGGTAAGTTCAAGTAGGAGTGAAAGAAGGCTCCACAAATTGCAAGCTCAACAGGATGGGTTTTCCACTGACCATTATCATCTCATTATGCGCTTCATTGCGGCTTATTTATTTATTAAAGTTCACTCAAAGCGTTGTCAGGTTCCGGATAATGGAACACATCAACGTGAAAAAAAAAAAAAAACATCAAGCAGCTCAGAAATACATATCTGAAGTGAATACCAAAAGCTCGGTGAGTGTGGATCGGCTCAGGAGGACATGAACGATGAACCATCTGTCGGCTCGTGTCCTCACGCTGACAGAAACTCTGAACTCCCTACAATTACAACTGTAGCCTGTCAAGCTGCAAACTACTCATGAGTTAAATTTGCTAAACTGCAGCCAGTGTAGAGCTTAGTGCACCAAAGCGACTTTACCAAACTGAGGAAAATCAGCTGTGACAATTTGGCCTTATTGTGTGGATAATTTATTATAAAACAAATCCAGCTGTGTGCTGCTTTAGATGCCGACAGTATTTTTATTACTATGGTTTGTCCAGGTTACTTACAATCCTTTACCTTTCTTTCACCTCTTTATTAATGCTAATAAGTAATAAATACTGTAACACATGATAGACTCAAACATTGATGTTTTTTTATTCATCTAACACAAAAGCAATTTTTTTGTTTTTAATCCTTCCTTTTTAATCATGAATATTCTTTTTGATTTTTTTGAACCCTGGATCATCCTAGCATGAGTCATGAACGAAAAACAAAAATGCTCAAAGCAAAACTATTTTAAGCTGCCACAAAGTCATATCTGGTTTTTGCACAGAAAAACATTTAAACACTATGACACATGACCTTCTTCTTGAGAGGGATTTGAGTTACATAATATTAATGACGTCTAATCTAGATGAGTTAATGCCAAGTTAGCCGAGATGACCCTTTTACATGTTAAATTTGTTATTTACATACTATTTTTTTTTTTTATTCTAAGACTACAATAAACCAAATGCTGGATTAATACACCTGTTTCTACCAGGGTATGAAGCTGAGTTTCGAATTAATGCTTACTAATAAAAACAAAGAAGCAGCAAAACAATCTTCCACTTGAAATGGCTTGTAATAGCGATGAGAAACGTGTAGGTGTTAATAAGTCCTGTAATAACCTTGTGTGTGCAAATATGCACCGGACATAAGTGTGCTCTGGTATTTAAACACTACACTACAACTTTTATTAGGCGGCACCGTGGCTTAGTGGGTAGCGCGGTCACCTCGCACTTCAGGGTTCCGGGTTCAATTCCCACCTTTGCATGTTCTCCCCGTGGTTGGTGGGTTCCCTCAGGGTACTCCAGTTTCCTCTCACAGTCCAAAGACATTCAGATTAGGATAATTGGCATTTCCAAATTGCCTGTAGATGGTCCTCTGGAGAAGAAAATGGTCAGTATCCTTCAGACAAGAGTCAGACACGAGTGAAGAACTTAACAAACAAACACTTTTTATTATATTGCAAAGTATATACTTATAAAAAATGAAAAAAATGAAAATAGAGGACACGATCTACTTAACAAACAAGTGATTCAAAATGCACATTTAACAACTAAAAAACACAAAAAAATACAAACCAAGGGCAGAACAGTTACACATTAGGCCAGTAATCAATATTGATATCACAACACGTCTTATTTTTAGAAAAAAGTTGGGAAAGAAGGTTTTGGTGATCTGGAAGAATGAAAATCCCGTTTATATCACCACTACCCTTTATAAGGACATACTGTTTTTGTGCAAAGTATGTTTTTGCATGGCGTCTTTTTTTTTATCTGAACCACATTACATCTAGATAGCACAGAGTAAACAGACTCACATTTCTCATGAAGTATTTTTTAAGTTTGATAAATTACCTCTGCAGCATGGGTCATGGTCAGAAGAAGAATGTGTGACACAAACATGGTTTGTCTATAAAGACGTTGGAAAATCCCTGCTTTATGGTAGATGATTCTTTTCCAGGATTGCGAGATTAAGTGTTTAGCTCATCATCAGGAGCAGGAAGTAACTTAAATTTGCAGGCCAGAGCAAGGTTAAGTCCTAATAAATGAAATGAAGTGTCCGGTACAGTTTATAATTCACAAACACCTGAACACACCCACTGAACCTAGTGCTTATCAGATTAGTTGAATCAGCTGTGGTTGAGCAGAAGAATCACCAAACCGTGCCGGATAACGGCCCCTTCAAAACTGGAGTTGAAGATCTCAGATGTAAACTGACATCAAAATTAATACAAGCAATTTCGAATAAACCTTTGAATCATTAGGCTTCATGGAGCATTGAAGTCCAGGCAGGAGTTTTGATTGAACAAAAAACAAAGGACAGTTATAATAGTCAAAAAAAACTCCCTTTATTTCTTTATATAATCTTATGCTACACTAATGCACTTATCCCAGCGTTTCACTAGTGCTTGGATACCATCAAGGTAGAAAGTTTTTTGTCAGTACGCCAGAGCCATGATCAGACTGCCTGCCTGCTTCATGTCTAAACTGCTGGCTTCCCAGGAACTCCTTTAATAGCCCAAACATTTGGAAATGGCTTGAAGCGAGGTCAGGACTGTACGGGGGATGTGACAATAACTCCCAGCCGAGTTCCTGTAAGGTGCAAGTTAAGTTTGTGAATGATCGTGTGTACAGTTCACAAATACAGATACATCTCTTCTGCAAGGTGGCAACAAGTTATCCGTTGATTTTCCAAGATCAGATGCTCCACTCTATGGATGTTCAAGAGAACGACTGCGCTGGCCAGACAAGTCATTTACAGATCTTTAAAATGCTTTCCCCATTTAAATGTTATTGTGGCTACATTAGGAACGATTGATTTGTACTGTACGGTGCACAGGAACGATTGCTCTCTGCCCCACACACAGTCTCCCAGCTGGACAGAGTTTGCATTGTTTTTGTTCTCTGTTCTCGGGCACACTTGCATATTTACACTCTCCGATGCAACTGCTTTGGTTTGGATTGTAGCGTGTTATGCACAGTCTGAGGTTTTGAAGGAGTTCGATGGCACTGATGGCATCACATCCAAACAATAGTAGGTATTTTTGGCTTCCATATCTGATTTAATCCGTACTCGAGTACGCTGTACTGTACCCAAGATCACCTCTGGCAATGGATTTGGGCACGGTTCCCCAGCCTGGAATGGTTGTGTTCTCACTGACCAAAATGACCCAAACTTTGGGGTCAAGTGTTCTCTTGAAACTATTTCGGGGTCCCCATTTGAAAACGCCCTAAGAGTCTGAACACATACTGCACTGTGCTTAAAAAAAGACTTGCATTAATTCTGTTGAAGGTAATCTCATTTACTGTCATTTTTTTTGTAAAATGCATTTCGAGGATGGTGAACTTTTTAGATTTTAGCCATTTTTCTAAAACAACGTAAATCCTTGACACTGGAGACTCCTTGCATAAATGTTACATCTGCTTGCTTCACTGTTGATTATTTTTCCATAAAACCATACGTTTTTACTTCTAACTCAATTTAAGAATGTACAATCACACTATTAACAAATTTTGGAGAAAATATGAAATATATATCTTGCATGAAAATAATTTTCAGATGTTTTTGGTTTTCCAGTGAGTAAAGAAGCAGAATTCGACCTGCAGAGTAATTTTATTAGTGCAGCCCTGGCACATGAGCAACCTGGAGTGCGTATTTAAATGATCATAGGGTGAAGGAAAGCGTTTTACTGGCGATGTATTAGAGCGGATAATGCTGGTGAAAAAGATTTGTGCTGAACAGAACATTTATTGTCTCCATGCCTTAAATGAGAGTCAAATAAGGACGCAGTGCTGGTTCTTTTACACACACACAAATACACACACAAACACACACAAACACCCATACACACATAAAGGCATGCAGGCAAGCCCTTGTGTCAGGTGATGTCTGATTATTTAACTAGAAGTCTCATCTCATCTTTCACTCTTTCCTTTTAATCTCTCTTCTGTCTTCACATCTCTAAGTAGCGTGTGAGCTGAGTGCTCTGTAAATTTCAGGAGTTTACTGCAGTAGATAAAACACACCGCTGCTGTCTCACGGGGATTTCACACTGCTTTGCTGGAGAAGACTCATGCTTTCTCCTTTCTTTTTAATGGACAGGGTTTAAAATCATCAGATCTGAAAGATGCTTTATTTGGCGTAAAAGGCAGAGATAATGATTTAGTTTGAACATTTTAAAATATTTGGTTTATATAATTCTCTATAAAATCTCAGTTAACTCCATAAATCTGGCTGTTGTATATTTTAGCTGTGAATTTAAGATTTATAATGTTGACATCCTCAATAGTTAATAGCTCTTATTTAGAAATTTGCATTGATGATCAAAACCATTTGAATTGTTTCTTAAACTTCAGGTTACTTTGATGCTATCAACCGTTTAAAAACTTTTTACATTATTTTGGCTTTAATACTAAAGGCTTAAAAGCCAGAATTATTATTATTTTTCTTTCTTTCTTTCTTTCTTTCTTTCTTTCTTTCTATCATTATTTATTTTAAGGTTGATGTATTTTACCACTGGTTATTAAGGGTTTAACGTAATAATAATAATCATAATCATAATAATCCTGGCTTTAAACCCTTTAATAGCAGTATGTAAAATACACAAACAAACATAGAGACAGGAATACATTTAAACAAATAAAAAAAACTAACTAACTAATTAAAGATTTTTTAAACTAAGGACAACAACAACATTAATAATATTAATAATAATAATGATAATAATAATAATAATAATAATAATAATAGTTTATAAAAATCAATAGTTTACTCATTAATTCATGTATGTATTTTTATCTGTCTGTTTTGTTTTAGATATATTTTACATTAATTATTGTATTAATATATTACTCTTTGTAGCTTTTGTTTGTTTTGCTTTTGTCTGTTTATTTTTTTAGATTTTTTACATGAATTATTATTATTATTATTATTATTATTATTATTATTATTATTATATGTAGCTTGTGAATAAATAACACTTGTTTCAGTGTTAGTTTTTCCATTAGTTTGTTTGTAATTTGACCTTAAATTTAAAACATTGTGGTAAATTATGTGTAATTACAATAAAAAACAAAGCCAAAATTAGTGCATATTAAATTAGTGCATATTTTATGATAATTTGCCTCACTTGTATATTTATTTATTTATTTATTTATTTATTTAAACATTCAAACATGTCTACATGATTCCACGGTTCTTTGTGGTGTGAGTATAAACAAAGCGAGGCTGCAGTCCCTGGACTCAGGGATGAGGAGTGGTCACAGTGGAGTCTTGTGCTCTCGTGCTAAAGCAACCTGTTTAGCGATCAGTGTATGAAATGAGACTCATTCCTGTAGATCAGCGCCCCCTGCTGAACAACACCAGCGCTTCTACCAGGAGCCCTGCACCTCCGTGAACACGGCACCAGACTCTCGACTCGTTTAAGACGTCGATGCATATGATTACAGCTCTCGCAGGTCTGATCGGGGCCTCTTGACCCTCCGAATCGCACAACCGCCAACCTCAACCTCGAATTATTTCAACAACGCCTCGAATGGAAATCACTGAACAAACATGACCTTGAATAAATGTGTTTTTCAGAACACCTCATCATTTTCCCCAAGGCCAAATATACTGTTTGCATTTACATTCCCAACCGCAGGGCCATATTTTTTCCCGCCAACATATTTCCCTTAAGTGCTGACTACACGCGCTCATACAGTCTTACCGCATCTGAAATTAGAGGGGATGTTTGCCAAAAACTTTATCTATCTGAAAACTACCGTTAATAGACATTTGTAAGCTTTATTTAAGCATGATGCCAGTTGAGATGAAACTTCACCGCAGACAGGTTTAACGCCAAAACACTAAGCTTCTTAGAACACAGGAGATAAGTGAGTTTGAACTGAAGTGCCCCAGGCACGGGGCTATTCTAGGTGATCTATGTATATAGTCATTGCTTAAACAGTATTGTGTGTTTCCTTGTGCAAAAATGTTCCAGTATTGTGTGTGTATGTGTGTGTGTGTGAGAGAGAGAGAGAGAGAGAGAGTGTGTGCGCCTGAGTGTGTGAGTGTGTTTGTGTTAGTGAAACTCAGCACGTCCCCCTACAGATGAGCTGCGAGGTCAGTGAGTTCGTCCCTGCCAGTGTGCTTGCCAAACACAACCAGACACTCTCTATTAGCTGCATGCTAAGGAGAAGGGGCCCGTGAACAAATCTTCAAGGGGCAAAAACTCAAATCTTCACTGGACACACATGCTTTAAATCAGTGTTATTTTAAAACCAGTGTTAAAACAGCTTACTGGAAAAAACAAATAAATACATGAATAAATAAATGAAATAAATAAGAATAAAGAAAAAAACGTAATAGTAAAATCATGGAAATGTCGTGTGATCTGGACCTAAGACAATATGTTTTTTAAAGCAATCTTTTAAGAAAAAAATGGAGACAAATGTGTATGAACTACTGTTTAATCAGACAATGAATAAATAAATAAATAAATAAATAAATAAATAAATAAATAAAGTCCATGCTCATGGATGAGATTTATTTAAGAGATGTGAGAAAAGAAACAGTGAGAAAAAAAATGTGTTAAACCAAATCCAAACTTTTACATTTCCATTTTTTTTTTTATTTCTTGTTAATTATTGCTCACTCTTGGGTTCTAAAGACACACAGCCTGTTTTAAAAAAAACAATACAATTATTTTTATTTCATTTTTGTAAATAAGCTTCAGCTTTAGTATTTGAACTGATATTGTTAAGGAACTTTACCCATAAGCCTTATCCAAAGGTTCTCAATACAATATAATTCATCACTTTTAACAAGTATTTAGGCTAATATTTTCTCTACTTAAATAAGTGGCATTCGAGTCAAACTGGCACTTTCTTATAATTAAAGGCATAAAACTGATTGATATTTATGAAAGACTTTAAGTGCAGGATAGGGATGAAACTCTTGGCCATTTACAGTAAGAGTCTCATCATTTGAATGGTCAAGAATTTTAATTTAAAACATTTCATGAATGACGATCCAGGCCGAGGTAGAAACATCCATCGAGTGGAACACCTGATCCTCGAATGTCGACGGATAACTTGTCATCAACTTGCAGAAGAGACGCATCTGTCTGTGTGAACTGTACAGTACACACAATCGTTCACCAACACCACTTGCACGTTACAGGAACTCGGCTGGGAGTTATTTCCACATCCCCTATACAGCCCTGACCTTAATCTAAACTATTTTCACATGTTTGAGTCATTAAGGGAGTTCCTGGGAGGCCAGCGTTTTAGACATGAAGCAAGTAGTACGATCATGGCTCCGGCATACTGAGAAAACGCACTAGCACAAGCACTAGAGAAATAGAGAAAAACTCTCAGAACTGTGTTCTATTATTCTGTACAATTAAACGTCCCCACTTGTACACTTTTCATATATATGTAGATATTATCTATATTGTACATGTTTGTATTGAAAAATCTAACAAGATTACTGTAATTCTCCAAATCAGTCAATTATGGGGCATAAAATCATGCAGATACAAATCAATTAATATCCATATTAAACATCTGTATGGAGTAAAACATGATCTCAGGGACTTTAGAGACAGAAAAAGGGGCAGGAAGGAAAGTGTAGCTTAAAGCATCACTCTTTACAACCGTGGTGAGCAGAAAAGCATCTCCACGACAGCAGAGCTACAACAGCCGACCCACCACACATGGTTTCAGCCAAGAACAAGAATCTAACATTACACAGATAAAAGAACTTCTTCACAGGCTTCTGGAAACATCCCGACTTCCTGAGAAAGCACTCACATTGGAGACTCCTTCCATAAACATCTCTTTACTGCTTATAAATTTGATTAAACCTTTCTTCGACTATACAGTACAGTACCTACAGTACCATCCACCATACAAACCCCAATTAGAAACGCTACAGTATTACAGTTACTATAGAAACGATAATGATTTAAATAAGTGGCCGTTTATAAACCTGTGCAGCCGAGGAACTCCTGTCAGAGCTGCTATTCAGGAAAATAAATCAACACGAGAATTCGCCGGTGCTGGGGTATTAATGAGATTAATCCTGCAGTCAATAATGAATACAACATCTACGTGACTGTGCGCAAGTCCTTGTGAAAGTACGCTACATCATTAAAACGGTGACTTCGGGGTTTTGTAAGGATGGAAGCAGTCAGCGCGAGACAGAGACACAGTCCTTTGTGTCCTCCTGCGTATAATCATCCATCTCTCTGTCATAGAGCTTAGTACACAGTGCCAGCGAGGGAAAGGCAGGTGACGGGAGCTGAATGGTAATAGGCTGAGCTTTGCTGCAGGGGGAAGTGGAAGGAGCCAGACACGGCTTCAGACAGCAATACAAAAGCCTTATACATACCTAGAGACAACACCAATGGTCTTCACACACTCACACACACACACACACAAACACACATACTAAGCACATACTATAAGGATTTGCTGGAATGCATCTCAGACCATTTATTTAACTCATTATGTCCTTCAAATAATAATAATAATAATAATAATAATATGATACAGAATAAGCCAGGTTTTAAAATGCAAATCCGGGGTCACAGCCTTGCTGTTATCTAATTACCCGCGTTCTTCCTTGTCTCGTCTTGTTTTTAACATCTCCATCTTTCTTCCTACGCTATCAATCATCGCTAATAGCATCTGTCGGATTTGTCAGGTACAAACGTCCAAGACGATAGCGGATTCCTAGTAGGACATCCGTTGCCTTGAGGTGCCCGAGTCAGCACACGCTCGCGACTCGAGACGCACCATTTATCTTTCGAATCTGTTGCGTAAATGGCTCATTGTGTTCTGTAACACTCCATATCCCATGTTCATGCATGGCTGATCCAAACCTACAGTTTATCTTCACTCTTGTCTTTTTCTGAGCAACAATATTGCTCTCGTTATTTTCCGCTCGTTCACCCAAGCTCAATAACCTCAAGACTGTAAAACGGTCCTCAAGCCAAATGGGCACGACGCGATATACAATCAGCGTTAGCAAAATATTAGCTCTAATGCGGTGTTGAAAAGAGTGCATGAGGTACATGCTGGAGGGATGCCTGGGATCTCTCCCTTTTCCAGCCCCTTGTCTGGTTACACATTCCACCGAGAGCTTGTCTTATAAACAGCAGCGCTGCAAGGTGTCATCGAGACCGGGGGGGAGAAAAGGGGGAAAGAAAACCTGTAATGCTTTAGTTACATTGTCAAAATGAAACAATTTGACGTTCACTGAAGTATGATATAATTTAACGCCACACTGTACATTAAACCACCGTTACACCGAGCCATGTGACTCTTAGGTCCGCCAAGAAATGGGTGGTCGGAGTAAGAACCTGTAAGGACGCAGTAAGGACGCAGTAAGGATGTGGTATTGTCTCCCTTAACATGGAGCTGCCGTTTTTTTTAGCATCCTTAAAAAATACTAAGAAAGACACAGGAAGAACCTAAATGAAAAAGGTGAATAGTATTACAGTAGATGGTGTTCTGCGTTGTTGCTCCATTAATAGAGTTCTCACAATGACCTCTTCATGCTTCTGCTTAGGCCAAGGGAGGTCCATGCCATGTTGTTGAAGACCACATTAAGTTCATATTATGTTCTTCTAGTGCTAACAACGTTATATGGTGCGCATGCAGAATGTTATCAGCTCGTCTTTGTTACATTCATAGAATTTAGTATAAATACTGGATCCAATTCCTCACACCTTCATCAGTGACAACGTACTAAGTACAGTAATTGGTGCGATCTGATTAGACATGGTAATTACTCCATTCGAACACTTGTTGGACCTGGGGAGCGCGCGATCATGTGCGGAAATTAACAAAAACATGATAGACGCATTGATAACCTGACGGAGACGTGGCTAGGAAATAGTATGAATCTGATAAACGCACATTTTTCCATTTTGATCCTGTTCCCTCTGCATTCTTTAAAATTTTTACGATGCTGTGTACGTTATATTTCAACATACAGTACAATAGTTACTCTTAGAATCATTCCAGCTTCTTTATCTGACCTTAATGTTGTTGGTAACAGCTCATTCACAGGGATCTGTATGGATTTGTATTAGTTATGGAGTCTCCAGTGTCAGTACTGTGTAAACAGTCTGAAATAAGCTGTACCTTTAACTTTTCTGAACGTCAATATTTATTTCTATGCAGCACAGAACCTTAACAATGACAAACCGCTGTTACATAAGAGGAATAAAACACCGTCTTATATTTTTATTACTTTCATTTAAAACAGTGATTTATTTCTTATGTAAAGCAAGAAAATCAAAAACATAACAATTTGTGTGCATTATTAGTCAGTCATGAAAATATAAAATTAGAAATAGAAAAAAAAAACTCACACTGTTTTAAAATACTGACAACAAAACTATATAAATCATCACATCAAACCAGATAAAGACACTTTTATGTGATACTCAGAAAACCTGCAGGACCTACAGTAGAACTCACTTTTCCTCTTTCATATACACAAGAGAATTGCAATAATGGGATAATGCACCTTTCCCGACATTATTTGCATTTTAAGTTTTATCAGTTTACTGTATTCATCATGACAACAACAACAACAACAACAACAACAACAACACTAGATCAGTTCTTCTGGTAAAGTCTCAGCGGCTATATTGACCATATTTCCCGGATTATTATTTTCAGTCATATTGTATGAGAATGTTAAAGAGACTCCTAATGCTTAGCAATTAAGCTAGAGATCACAAACAGGGTTAAAAGTGATGGTTTACATTTGACAAACCAAGCCACAAACATTTTCTCTTATTATTATTATTATTATTATTATTATTATTATTATTATTATTATTAATAAGAGAAATGTTTGTGGCTTAATTTGTCAAATTGATTTATTATTATTATTATTATTATTATTATTATTATTATTATTAATAATAATAATAATAATAATAATAATAATAATTATAATAATAATTTAATTCATTTCAATTCTATTTTATTTGTATAGCGCTTCTAACAATTGTCATTGTCGCAAAGCATCTTTACACAATTAAATGAAAACTATGGGAATTTGTATGAAATGTGAAAAATGTGTATGAATCAAAATGATCAGTCCCTGGGTTTAAATCCCATTTCAGGTCTGTGCCCATGGATTTTGCATGTTCTCCCTGTGCTTGGTGGGTTTCCTCCAGGTAGTCTGGTTTCCTCCTACTTCAGGAGTGGGAAGTTGGAGGTAAGACTTATGTAATTTTTTCGGCCTCTGGACATGCAAGCTATAAAGTAAGAAAACAACTTGGACGCCTACAAGGTTGTCTTTTGTTAGCCAGTTAACTGTGCCACCTGATGCATATTTACATCCTCAAAACAGCTTTTGAGATTTTATCTCTTTATGTTGATCGATCTAAAGCAAACACTACAGTATATAGAGCATAACTCTGCTGAGGAAACTGAGCCGCCATATTGATTTGAGTCACTTGTTGAACTCGGACATGGAGTTTCTGGTTAGAGGTCGAAATTTACTTAAATTCAGCATAGGTGATGTTTCTACTCCTGTTCTCTCTCATGAATCGATTATTTCGATTATTTATATATTTAACACTGATTTGTTAAATGGCAATAAATTATATTTAATTATATGAACATTATATATAAACAATGAGACTGTTTTTAGACATATTTGAGGGTCCTATAATAATAATTCATTAGGAGCTTATTTAATGCAACTATAAATACAATTAAAAGGGACTGTGTTTATATGTTTTAAATCTAACATGAAAGCATTGTTAAATATTTACTATTGTTATTCATAACAACCTCTCACAAATCGCTTTGAGGATATCATGTAAATTCTGTAATTGTGCCAACCACACAGAAATGGAAAAACTGTAATCCTAACAGCACATCCAGGCCAGCGTTAATGCACAGGTTACAAGAAGTTACTAACAAACATCCATTAAGCAAGTGCTAAATTCTCTAAAGGCATAAACAGGTTTATTCCTGAACTTAAGTGACCTGCTGGAGCTACAACGCCAGGCACCAGGGCTGCTCCATAAAGAGCACTTTGATTGGCGAGTTGTAAACACTCTACTGCTTCCTGTCATCAAAACCTGCTGACGTTCTACCTGTTACTGCCAGCCCAATACTCAGCACACAAAGCCAGATATTCTCCCTCTGCACCTCATAAAAATAGCAGCGTTTAATACGTAAGGAGCAAACGAATGTGCAATGCAAAAATTGATGCATATTTAGAAGACTTGTTTATCTGCTATTAGCTTAAAGGAAACTCTTTTAGAGTTATTAGAGAAAATAAATCTCAAGCCAATTTAATGAACCTGTAATAACATTTTAAGAACCCCTCAAAGAACTTTTTTAATGAGTTATATTTGGAGTTAAATGCCGAATTATTGGTAATTATATTCTTTTAACTGTCCTTGTTGTTGCTGGGTTCTTTAGGTTTATTTATTTATTTATTTATTTATTTATGATAAAATGCTCTAATAGGAAAACTGATCTATATTATACTGTTGTTTGTTAGGACTATTTTTGTTGTTTATTGTTTTATTTGGATGTTCTTTTATTTTATTTTATCATCACTGCCTGCTTTTACAGTCTGTTTTCATGACTGCAGCTATTTTAGGATTGTAAAGCTTTGTTTGGTCAACTGTATTGTGTTAAATGTGCTTTAAAAAAATATAAAATTTAAATTTGACTTTGATTTTTGACATTGAGATTTCTAAGATTTGTGGAACATAAACACAGAAGAACCTTTACTCGATCAAGTTATGTCGTTCCACACCATTAAATGTAAATCTAAACAGAAAATAAATAGATTTTTGTGATATTTCATATTTATATGATCTATGTTATAAATAGAAAAATTTATCAATATTGTGGTAGCAAAGGTAACTCTGCTTTATCACTCCCTTATGTTGTTGATTATTTTCCTACAATACATCAACAAGAGTTTTATTCCATACTTCAATTCAATTGTACATTTTCACAAAAATATATATTATATATATATATATATATATATATATATATATATATATATATATATATATATATATATAAAGTACTGGGCAAATGTCTTGCCACCATCATTTCTTCATATTTTGCATCCAAAGAGCCAGTTTCTTGTATTTTTATGTAGTCTTGAGAAATAGTTCTCCAGGCTTCCTGAATGACTTTCTTTGGCTCTCATTTTTGGCAACTTTTTGTCCCTCATTTTTAGTCCAGTCCCTGTACCTGAGTAGTTTCAGAGGAATAAATTCTTTTTGTTTGTTAATCCAGTGAGATGGATTGTGTGAGGTGCAGATGATGACAGATGATCAGGACCGGTGATTATATACTGCTGATGCTGAGTGGTTGGAACAGACGAGAGGGGAAATGAGGTTGCTGCCGAGGTTGTTACATGAACAACCAGTTTTTAAAATGTCCCTTGAGGTCCCTATCCTGTCACAGTAGAACATTTGTTTCCATTTTCTTTAATTTAATCTTAACGATCTTAATCGTGCAAAAATATCTAAAACATATGTAGGAAAAATCTGAAAAACATATGATGCGTCAGAAATATCCGATCAGTCATTTTTACTGAACGGTTGGACAGCAGACCACATCAACAGAATCATTTCTAAAGTGTATAAAGGGATTTAAAGTGCTCAGATTCAATCAAATGCCGGTTTGGTCGACACTGCAGTAGGATAGCTGGAGGGTATGAGGTGGGGGAGATGGGTGATGGGTGATGGGTGGAGGGTAAAATGTTCTGGGCTGGAGCAATCATGAGGTCTTTGAGAGACCCTAATAAGTACAGTATGTGTTTGAATAAAAAAAGCCTTGAAAAAAAGCAGGCACTGAAAAGTGGCTAAATGACAAGCCAAACAGACCATCACAGAGAAGATGCAGAGTCGCAAACTTCAGAAGGTCACATTTAAGACCATGTATGCTGAAAATTTACATACTTAAGTAAGCTGAGTTCTATATATGAAGAGCAGAACACCGCAGGAAATCCACAACAGACTGGCTCGAACATCGGTCCTATTCACACGCCGAATAACGCAAGACCTAGAACAGCTTTGTGTAGGCAGCCGCGCCAGAATACCTCCGAATCAACAAATCATTCAAGTCCAAATCATTTCAAAATGTTTATAGACGTTTGTTTCCTTTGAAAATTCTGGATTTTGCACAAAACTCAAGTGAAAGTTCAACTTAATATTTTATTATTGCTTTAATATGAAAAAATGCCTACAGTAAATATAAATCTGTGTTTTGCAGCTGTCGAAACTGCTTTCAAAGCAAATTTATTAATCAACACTTTCTAATTAATCAAATTCAAGATTAAGCCTAAGTGATTTATTCCTTATGTAAAGGTTAAAACTAAAAAGTCAAAAGCATAGCGATTTGTGTGTGCAGTTTGTCAGTTATGAAAGCTTAATTTCAGCCGAAAAATATTCCTGTTGAAAGATTAATTTCAACAGAACTGTAGTATAAATAAACTTGTAATATTGTATAATAATGTTATAATTAATATAATAATGGAATATAATAGAATCTACAATGTTTAGTTCATATATTAATATAATGTAAAAGTGTAATATTTAAGCAATAAAACTTTAGGAGTGTGCTGTTATAGGACAGTTATCGCTGTGAGTGATGTGGTTAAGCAGAGTTACAGAATGGCTGCAAACATGAGGTTGATTATTTTCCAATACTAACATATGCTTAAGTGTTTTCTTCAGCAAAAAAGTTGGATAGAATTTCAAATCCCTGAAACCCCTGTATAAAATTGTTATCATAAAAGTGTTATTTAGTACATAGAAGTAAACTCATGGGAGAACTTTTACACAAATAAATCATATCCAGTATATTGTATACAAAAATAAGACAAAAAAGGTCTTCTTAAGTCACAAATATAAAATATTTAAACATATAATATATATTTTATATTCTATCTATTTTGGGGGGTGAAAGCATTTCGCTCAGTAGTTCAAAAATCTCTCCTTTTTAACTTACTCGGTCTCTATTTTACTCATTCCCTATATTGCTTAACTTCCAAGTCTCTACATTGTGGGAGGAAACCATAGTACTGGGAAGAAACCCACCAAACACAGGAAAAACATGCAAACTCTACTCACACAGACCAAAGGCAAGAGTCGAACCCTCATCCCTGGAGGTGCAGGATCACAGTGATAACCACCACACCAGCAAGCCGCCACCCTTTCCCATCTTATTTCTACAAACTCCATAATATTTAGAATGACAGGATCTAGCTTTATGAATTTTATAAAGTAGGATTTTAATAAAAATAAATAGTTCACTAGTTCTATAGGGCTACTTTAAAATAATTTCTCAAAATCAATGTGTTAGAGCTTAAAACACTTTATTACATGTGTTAATTGGTTAATTATTTTACATCATTATTCAATTTTACTATTTTTGTCGATAGTGATCAAATAATTTTGCAATTGACTGTATGTTAAGAGGAAACAGGATTGGGATGCTAACAGCTGCAATGACATTCCATCTAAAGCATTTTTAATTAGTTTGTTTGTTTTAATCTTTAATCAATCAAATGAATTGTTTTGATTTCCAAATTTAGTTTTCTGGGTTTTAGATTCATAATAAATACAGTATAATTCCTAATGAATAAATTTTTTCAATATAATTTATAGCCTTTGTTTTCCTTCAAGCTTATCTAGAGATTCTCCAACATTTTCTCTTAATTTAATTAATTTGGTAATGAACTAAAAAAAAAATATGCACGTATTTAAACTTCTTTTTTTCGTTTTTCATTTTCACATTTTCTTCAAAGAAACCTGATGTTCACATGTACACCAAAAACAACAAATAAATATTTAACAAATGCCAATTCATCCTATTTTTTTGTTCTTTAAAAGACAATATAGTATAATGACTCTATGTTAAGAAGACATGTTATAGCTACATCTTAGAGAAATAAATGAATAAAAAACAAAAATCACTTGTAAATATTGAGATGTGACAGCTTATGTGTGCCATATGTTGTTTAGATGATTGATGTTGCATTTAACTAAATGTATTACTTATTAATAACTAAAAAAATAAAAACAAGAAGCTTGATTGAGAGAATTTGTGAGATTTGTGAGAACTTTTCTGAATATGGCAAACTGCTTTGGATAAAAACATACAGCGACCCTTGAGGCTACTGTATATCTAAAATCGCTCCTTCTTTGAGATTCTCATTTGTGTGTAAAGTAATGATGCAGAGAAACACCTCTAGCACGGAAACCAGACAGCGACTGAGCCTAGCCGCGCTCGTGATTTCGAATACGGTTCACACAATCTCGATAGAAATCCCCCTCGATTTAAAGCTGACATTCTACCCGGTAATCACACGCTCATTGTTTTTGTTTAAATCTTTCACACCGGAGTTCAGAGCCAAAGCTATAAAGCTGTAGTTACTCTATAATTACTGACGAGGTGAATTATAAGCAATAAATCATAGGTCAGTATTACAGCATAGATGCATAACAACCATTAGAAGTAATGAATAGTAATGAAGTGATGCGGATACAGATGTGTCTCCAAGTCAAACAATAAAGCTGTCATGTACCATAAATTAACTTGTACCTCTTGCTGAAAAAAAAAGACTACAAAAACAAGAACTTAATGCCTCAGTCTCAAAAGAAATTAAAAAAAGTTGCTGTTTATTAATAAGTTTGAATGAAATGTTGAAGTCTCTGGGATGAAAAGTGGAAATTTTTTTTGTTCTTTTCCTCAACTTTGACACGCATCAGATATAATCTTAATACACACAGACAGACAGACAGACAGACAGACAGACAGACAAATACAGGCATACAGACAGGCAGGTTAATAGAAATAGAGACAGAAAAATAATGACAAATAGATAGACAGATTAATTTAACTTTTATACAGAAAGACTGGCAGAAAAACCACCTATTATACAGATAGACAGACATTTAAAATAGACATTTAGAAAAAAAAAACATTTCTTTTTTTTTACAGACAGATGATAGTCAGATGGACAAAAGGGTTAAGGTCTTCCTGGAACCTCCAAATGAAGCATTCTAATGGCTCTCTCTCTGCTAGCATTGTCAAAACAGGCATGACAATGTGAAGACAAAATGTACAAGCTGAATAATTACTTTACTTTTGATACCAGGACATGTCAGCTGGACATAATGAAACAGTAAATTTTGTGCACATGTAAGGAGTCCCTTTAGAAAGTCTAAGTTATCCACCATAAAGTAATGATGAGTAGGTACTGTAAAAGGTAACCGGGTGTGTTTACCTTTTCATCTCATCAATTATTGCAGGGCACACACACACACACACCCATTTACACACTATGGGCAATTCGGGGACATCTATTTGCCTAATCTGCATGTCTTTGGACTCTAGGAAAAAAACAGAGCACCCGGAGGAAACCCACCAAGTACGGGGAGAACATGCAAACTTCATGGACACAGACCCCAAGGTGGGAGTTGAACCCATAATCTCTAGGAGCAAGGCGATAGTGCTAACTTCTATACCATGCCTCCTTGTTTTTAATGTAACAAGGCAAATTCAATTATTATTAATTATTAAAAAGCAAAATAGATGTGCATGCAAACTGGATAGTTTCAAATTCAAATTCACATTTTATTTGTCACATACACAGTCATATACAGTCATACACAGTACGATATGCAGTGAAATGCTTAGACAACTGCCCGTGACCTTAAAATAAAAGACTATGAATATAAAATAAGGATAATTTAACTAAGAAAAAATTAAATTTAATATAAAATTAAAGAAAAAAAAACCCATAACTGTACATTAAAAAATATAGAAAATAAGAAAAATATATGAAAAAATATAGAAAATAAGAAACAGCTGTACAATACAGAGATATAGACTTTATGGACTTTTTGTGTGGGAATAAAGTTGAATATAAATTAAATATAATGGAAATGTCACATATTTAAAGTGTTTAAAGTGACTTGTGCATCCGGAAAACAGAACGTCCAGGTGTGCAGATATGCTTGAAAGTGACATATTTAAAGTGACTTGTGATAGGGTAATTGGGTAATTTAACTAATGTCCACGAATGTGTAGTTGTGCAGTGTGAGTGAATGTCCAGAATGTCTACAGTGAGTGCAAAAACCATGTGTGTGGATGTGCAAAATGGATCAGTACTGTGTGGTGTACTGATTAAGAGACCGTATTGCATGCGGGAAAAAGCTCCTCCTCAGTCTCTCTGTGTTGGTCTTCAGGGAGCGAAATCGCTTTCCTGACCTCAACAGAGAGAACAGTCCATTGCTGGGGTGGCTGAGGTCCTTCACAATCTTCCTGGCCTTGGTCCAGCACCACCTGCTGTAGATCGAGTGCAGGTCAGGGAGCTCGGTGCGGATGATGCGCTCGGCTGATCGCACCACCCTCTGTAAAGCTGTCCTGCATGGTGCTGTTTCCAAACCAAGTTGAGATGTTTCCCATCAGGATGCTTTCTATGGTGCAGGAGTAAAAGTTCCTGAACACCTTGGAGGGCAGTTTAAAATCTCTCAAGCGTCTGAGGTGGTAGAGACGCTGCTGGGTCTTTTTCACCACGATGTTGATGTGACAGGACCATGACAGGTCCTGCGTGATAAGAACACCGAGTTATCGAAAGCTGTCCACTCTCTCCACTGGACTCTCATTGATGAGGGGGTCTGGTGGAAGATCCCAGGTTCAAACCCCACAACCACCAAGTTGCCACTGTTGGGCCCTTGAGCAAGGCCCTTAACCCTTAACTGCTCAGATGTGTAATGAGATAAAAATGTAAGTCGCTCTGGATAGGAGCGTCTGCCAAATGTCTAAATGTAAGTCCACTGTCAACTCCTTTGTCTTACTAATGTTTAGAAGGAGGTTGTTCCTCTGGCACCAGTTCTCCAGATTCCCAATCTCCTTCAGGTAGGCCGACGCGTTGTTGTCAGAGATCAGGCCCACCACGACGGTGTCATCAGCAAACTTAATGATGGTGGTGAAGCTGGTAGTGGCCACACAGTCATACGTGTACAAAGAGTATAGCAGGGGGCTCAGAACACAACCCTGGGGGACTCCAGTGACACAGATGGATGGACAGGCAGATTTTCTTTTTTTTATCCATCTTTAAGGCAATTTCGTGATAAAAAAAAAAAAAAACATAACACAGTTATCCAGTGATAGCTTGAACCGACGATCTCAGAACCTGGCAGCAACTGGTTCCCCAAGGTGTGTTCCTCTCAGAGGTGCTCAGAGTGTTTGAGTTACTGAACCATCCTTGTTGTTCAAACCTTTCTGCGCATTCTCCTCTGACCGTCCCTTGTTAACAACAACCACTGGATGTTTCTGGTTTAATAGACTATTCTTTGAAAACTTTAGACACTGATGTGTGTGAAAATCACAGAAGATTTGGACACACTAGCCACAGAGTGTATTTATACAGGCTCAGAGACAGGAACAGCAAACTTTTAAACTTTTTAATAACTCGTGGTCTGATCATTTTTCTTTCTGATGATAATAAAGCGAACAGTGAAACCTAATAGTAAATGTGTAAATACTGCAATGAATTTGGTTTCTAATATACCCAACATTAAAGGTTGTTTATTATTATTATTATTATTATTATTATTATTATTACTATTATTATTATTATTACTTCACACTACTTTCTATACAAGTGCAGCATGTTTTAACACATTTTAACAGCTTGTTTTTTTTTTGTTTTGTTTTTTTATTCTCCCTTCAGTCTCCTACAGTACATAGGCTCCAGCTATATTGTTTGGAGCGGATTGTATGGCCCAGATCCAGGTTTCCTCTCCAAACACGCTCCAGAGGAAATGAGCTTCTCGGCACGAGAGGACCAACTGAGCAAAGCTTTCCACTGACTTCTCTTCGGCTTAGCCTGATTACAAAATGAAGATATTTCTGGACTGTTTCGACTTATTTTCTGGCTCCTGTCCACTCAATAATTTGATCCACAAGGTTAACAGCTACCTTATGACTTTTAAACGAGCAACATGTTTTCTTATACTGTAGACAGGACAGGGCATTATGTTTATTTACCCTTAATAGTCATTACATCTCCCAGTTTGTGTTCTGTACTCATCTGTAAGGTCGTTATAGTAAAGCATACAGCTTACTTCGCATTGTACCAATTATTCTTGATATTTCATGCCTTTCTGATATTTACTAAAAATATGGAGAAATTAAACCAGGATGTGAAATAACAGTTATATTTAACCTGGTTTTACCTTTTTCACCCATAAATAGAAATCTGCAAAAGATATTAGAGATGCGGCACATACAGTATTTAAACAGCTGATATTCGGCCGACACAGAGTAACAGATATACGGATTTACCGTTCAAATAGATAGATTAACAAACGGAGATAGATAGATAGATAGATAGATAGATAGATAGATAGATAGATAGATAGATAGATAGATAGATAGATAGAGACAGACAGACAGATAAACAGACAGACAGACAGATAACGATTCAATTCAATTCAATTTTATTTATATAGCGCTTTTAACAATGGTCATTGTCTCAAAGCAGCTTCACAAAGATGAAAGAAATAAAAAATAAAAAAAAAACGATAAATATATAGACATTATATATAGACATACAAATTGAACTATTATAGATAGACTTCATTACGTGTTTTTTATTTATAAGAGAGATATTAAAGATGTAAATAATCTCAGCTGAACATTCCCCCTGTCCAGATGTTCTCTCAGGATGCACATTGTGTGTTGTGTTTGTTGGTTTGTTTTCTTGTGTCCTCTCAGTGTTAACCCATCACTGCCTCTAATGCTCTTATTACTGAGATATAAACACACAGCGTGGAGATGATTGAACACACACACAGGGAAACTGATACACACAGAGATGGAAATAACACACAAGCATATCAGATGTACACCAATGCCCATTTATTAAACACACACTGACTCTTGTAGAGATTTTCTAGCCTGGTTCTGTAGTTGTCCTTAACCAGAGACAGAAATGTTCCAGCGCCACCTAGTGGGTAAAAGTCCTCGAACACTCAGATGACCTCATTTTAGGACACAGTGACATTTACTATCAAAGCCAAATAAATTGTTTCGTTAAGCACACAGCTTTAACATGAGTTTTTTTTTTTTTATAAATATAAATTTTAAATTGTGTTTCCCAAATTATGTGGAGATATTTTATTTAAATGCAATACATTGTTTAAATGGTAATTACATTATCTTCTACAAAGCTGTAGAAGTGACAAATATGTGGACGCTTCAAATTCAGTTTTTTTCTGTACAGTATGTTAAACAAATGAATGGTGTCAAACAAATATATGATAAATCTATAATGAAGTATTAAACCACAATACTTTATTTTGCACATTATGCTTTTAATCGTTTTAGAAACTGACTCAGAAAAGTCGGGGAAAACACTTGGATTGAGATTCATAGAGACTATTAAACATATTAGCTACACAAAAAGATAACTTTAACCCATTAAATAAATTTGTCAAGAGAATAAAACCTGAGCAGCGAACTTCCACTGATATATCCTACTGTATATAAGAAGATCACACTGGTGCTTCTCCTCTTTCTCACAAACATGTTTATAACGCTACGTCTTGTGATCATTGTAATACTGGCTGTGGAACTGGACCCAATGTGATACTAATGAAGCAAAAGATGGTACACTATACAGTACTTCTATGCACTTACTTTTCCTTATCGACCTTAATTTACACTGAAGTGATACCAGGATCTTACTAAAGTGTCAAAAGTACACATTAACATTTAGGCATTTAGCAGACACTATTATCCAGAGAGACTTACAAAAGTATATTGTAGTTTTCATCATTGGATAGATCCTTAGGCTGGTTACTGGGTTACCAACTAAGTACCATCCGCTAAAAACAATTGGGAATTTTTTCAGTCCAAGCATTAAAGGAAAAAATACTGTACATCTTAGGCCGTCGTTTAAAGATTGCCAAAGACTCGGCTGTATAAACATCAAGTTTATTTCACCATTTAGGTGCCAGAACAGAAAAGAGTCTAGATGCATGTGTTCCTCAATCCCTGAGAGATGGTGGGACCAGCCGATCAGTGTTGGAGGATCGGAGGGAATGTGGTGCGGTGAGACGTGTGAGTCATTCATCAGTCAGGAAAGCAAAACTACAACACATGATTGGTTACATCCTGTATTCTCATGATTTAGACTTTAGACTTTAATGGGGTTTGTATAGGCGACACACAAAAAAAATGCTTTTGGGATCCCTTTGGAAAAAACTGCCATCCTGCACTCAATTGTTGAACTTGACATTCCACAACGGTAAATCTCCTCTCCTGTCTCAAACAATCCAAGAAACAAAGCTCTATTAAGTACAATTCCTCTGATATAAAAGAAATATCTGATAGAGCTTTGTTTTTTGTTTGAGAGAGGAGACTCAGGAGTCACATTGGCTTTGAAGTGTATGTCAGATATATTCTTTGTGTTTGTGGGTTTCATATACAGGGGAAGAGCTCACACATATTCCTTGATGTCACCGTATATGATAAGCCGTATACAGACTCATATCTTTAAAATCTTTTCACTTAAATTTCATCATTTCAAATCATCAAATCAGGTTATTTTTGGTGTTTTGCACAGGAAGAGTTATTTGTCCCTATTTGTACTAATGTAGGCATTTTCTACATATTACGCAATAATGTAATTTCTACAATTTTCTTCATACTGTATACAGTTTTCTCAGTATGCCGTATCCATGATCAGACTGCCTGCTTCACATTTGGAACACTGGTCCCCCAGGAACCCCATTAATGGCCCAAACATGTAGAAATGGCTTGGTCAGGACTGTACCGGAGATCTGGCAATAACTCCCAGCTGTGTTCCTGTAACATGCAAGTGGTGTAGATGAACTATTGTGTGTACAGTTTACACACACAGATCTGTCTCTTCTAGAATTTTTAAGGATCAGGGTGTAACTCCATGTATATCTGGGCAGGCAGATTTGTGGGCTAGTACAACTCCGGTTGCTAAGCAACGCCGCTGTAGAGGCAATCAGGCAAAATGCAAGACGCATGGTTGCATCGCTATATACCATAAGCCTTCCATTTGCCTCAGACTGCATGTGGATATCAGTTCAACACAGGTTTTGAGAGTGAGTCTAAATTGCTCCGGTATAGAAAAAAAGTAAACAAGAAAAGAAAAGTTGTGTTGAAAAGAAAACAATGAACAGTTTATGTTTGATGTTTCTTTGATACAATGAAAAGGAAATTTATTTCTAAGTGATTTGGAGTTTTTGAGTTTTAGTTATCTTGCAATACAGTGAAGAATCTCAGTAAGGACAAATAGTCCTGCAACCAGCACCCCTCCTTACTGCTTACCCTAAGCTTGTATTGGGCAGATCCGCGATACTACCCCCTAGTACCGTCCACACAGAACACAGCCGTTCGGCTCTCTAAGTGTTCTCTGGAATGACTACAGTCTGGATACACAGTCAGGATCATTTCTGAGAACACTTGACACCAAAGTCTGATTCATTCTGATCGGTGAAAACACAATCGTTCCTGGTTTGGGAAACGTGCACCGCGAAAAAAGCATAATTAATTAATTATGTATAATAGTCAGCAGGTGGCAAAATTCTTGTTTCATCCGGCTGTGGTTAGGTAACATCATGCAGAAATTTAAAGTAAAAGTACAGATATTGTCAGTATTTTTGAGTGAAGTAAAAGTAAAAAGTATCCTCTAATATAGCAAGTAAAGTACATACTGTATAAATATGTACTTAAGCACAGTACTAAATAAATTTACTTAGTTACCTCGCACTTGTACTAACATAATAGCGTAAGGTACAGTAGGTTCTTTTATTATTTTTTTTATTATTATTATTTCAAAGCCGAACATAAGTTCCCAGCATTAGCTTTTTTTGTGTGTCAAGTATCAAGTATCAAGTATTTGTACTCCAGGTGCCAGAATTTGTTAGTTAATTAGCTTAGTTGTTTCCTCTATATATATATATATATACACTCACCTAAAGGATTATTAGGAACACCATACTAATACGGTGTTTGACCCCCTTTCGCCCTCAGAACTGTCTTAATTCTACGTGGCATTGATTCAACAAGGTGCTGAAAGCATTCTTTAGAAATGTTGGCCCATATTGATAGGATAGCATCTTGCAGTTGATGGAGATTTGTGGGATGCACATCCAGGGCATGGAGCTCCCGTTCCACCACATCCCAAAGATGCTCTATTGGGTTGAGATCTGGTGACTGTGGGGGCCATTTTAGTACAGTGAACTCATTGTCATGTTCAAGAAACCAATTTGAAATGATTCAAGCTTTGTGACATGGTGCATTATCCTGCTGGAAGTAGCCATCAGAGGATGGGTACATGGTGGTCATTGCCCGTGGCTCAGGTAGCCCGTGGCATTTAAATGATGCCCAATTGGCACTAAGGGGCCTAAAGTGTGCCAAGAAAACATCCCCCACACCATTACACCACCACCACCAGCCTGCACAGTGGTAACAAGGCATGATGGATCCATGTTCTCATTCTGTTTACGCCAAATTCTGACGCTATCATTTGAATGTCTCAACAGAAATCGAGACTCATCAGACCAGGCAACATTTTTCCAGTCTTCAACTGTCCAATTTTGTGTTCCTAATAATCCTTTAGGTGAGTGTATACAATCTCAGACTATTACAGGCGATCAATAAAACTAGGATTGTACATAGAACATATTGGACCTCTGAAAAGTACAAGTATGAAGTCAGCATCCCCATAAAGTTCGTCTGCGGAAGGAAGCATGAAGTGCCAGCACCAGCAGATGACATGCCTCCCCAGATCAACACAGAGTGTGGGAACTTTACACTGGATTTCAAGCATCTTGCAGTGTGTGCCTCTCCATTCTTCCTCCTTCGTTTTCAAATGAGATGCAAAAGTTGCTCTAATTAGAAAAGAGGTAAGATGCTTCTGATGTTGTTTGTTGTTCAGTACTTTTTTTCTCTTCTCACTTACAGTGGATGTCGGATCTCTTGTACAGTACACCTTGAAACTACTGCGTCTGTGTAGTGGTTAGTGCTACAGTAATTATGTTCTGTTCCACAGCAGGGCACTTAACTTTCAGCCGATTTCTGGACATGTCTTCTGTCAGCGCTGCATCTCCCACCGTCTGCGGTCTGTGACTTTGTGCCACTACAGTGATTTTTGTTTACACTCCTTCAGAGTCTCCTACTGAATTCTCTGTATCCCCACAAGATGATCATTCTGTGTACTGTTCATGGTAAACCAGTAAGTACAGTAAGCTGGTTTCCAATATACACAGCTTTGACTCGAACTAGCCTTGCTTCATGCAGATGCAGTACGAGTCTAATTTTCCTAGATCCCAAGGACAAGAAGCAGACCTACTGTATGGTGTCTGGCTTGGCATTGAGCTTTGCAGTGATGTAATGGCAACATTTCAGTCAGATTGACTTTGACAAAACGGATTCACAGCGCACATTGGAGATTTTTTTTTTCCGAGAACCTCAAAGTCTGGTTCATTTTCATCAAGAACACTCCTCGCTTGGGAAGCCTATTGTACATGAGCATGGAAGTACGTGGCTGTTTAGATGTGAAATAATTGGTGCTGTCCATCTCCTTCAAAATGTCTGTGAGCTCATAGTGTAGCTTGCACCAGTCTAATCCTATAGGTGATAAAGTTAGAGGGCATGCAAGAGTGTCACTCTTATCGAAATATCAAAAATAATAGACATAGCATAAAAGTTAACTTCCTTGTTCTCTTCGTCTCTTGTCAATTCAATTCAATTTTATTTATATAGCGCTTTTAACAATGGTCATTGTCTCAAAGCAGCTTCACAAAAATGAAAGAAATTATTTTTTTCTATTTTATTTTGAAGAAAATAATAATAATAATAATAATAATAATAATAATAATAAATTGTGTATGTGTGAGAAAAATGAGTCTGGATAATAATGAGCAGTTAACCATTAACAATGAATAATGGGCAGATGGGGTCTGAATCACTGGGAGCACATAAGCAGGATGTGTAGCTTCAACCATCATGAAGCAGAATCCAGCTGGAGATGGTCCTTCTCTGGATGCCTTAGGATCCTTACAGGGTTGACCTTTGTCTACTGAAGCTGGTACAATCTCCAGATGCCTCGGGATGAGTAGAAAAGTACAGAACAAATAGAGAGAATTAGAGGCGTAGTTGTCATTCAGGATAGGTGTACTGGAGTATGAGGTTATGGGACGAGAGATGCCTCTTGAGTTTCCTTTAAACTGGGAAACTGTGTCTGAGCCCCGAACACTGTCTGAAAGACTATTCCAAAGCTTTGGAGCTAAATATGAAAAAGCCCTACCCCCTTTTGTAGATTTTAAAATTCTGGGAATTACCAGAAGTCCAGAGTTTTGTGATCTTAAATTGGATTGTAGCGTATCAGAAGACTGGTTAGGTATGTGGGAGCTAAACCATTTAAAGCCTTGTATGTAAGTAATACTATTTTGTAATTAATTCTAAACTGAACAGGTAGCCAGTGCAGGGATGATATTATTGGGGTTATATGATCATATTTTCTGGATCTAGTGAGAACCCTGCATTTTGTACAAACTGAAGCTTGTTTATTGAGGATGCAGAACAACCACCTAGTAATGCATTACAATAGTCCAGTATGGAGGTCATGAATGCATGAACTAGCTTTTCTGCATCAGATACAGATAAGATGCTCCTAAGTTTAGCAATATGGAATAGTGGAAAGAAGCCCTTTAAAGAGAGCATCACATCATAGGAAGGAAATGGTCACCACACCCATCCAGCGAGGTCCTGTATTAGGGCAAATTAGGCATGTATACCCCCATGGTGAGGGTATACAAGTTCAGGATGCTAGTACAGTTCAGGATGCTAGTACAGAGGGACGTCTGATTATCCTCAGATCCTCATCTCTTCTCTGCCACATGCTGGTCCGTTTAATTGCTGGCACAGTGGTGAGACGGCACAAATCCCATGGAGGGTGGTGTCTCAAATCCGGTAAAGGTTTGGCAGGACCCAAGGAGTCGACCCACTGAAGGCTCCTGGAGGAGATAATATTTCTAGTAGAATGCTCATAGGATGTACAGACCAGTAAACTGATGTTCTCACACTTAAATCCAGTACTTTGTCTCCAGTGTCTCATACAGTGCTATCATAAAGTGTTTAAGGAGGCTTGTCATAAGGCATATCAACACCACTGGATCTACTCACTGGACCCCCTGCGGTTTGTGTATTATTTTAGGTACTCAACAGATGGCGCCATCACCACCACTTTCCATCAGGCATTTAAAGTCCTGTGCATATGACATGGCATATTTTTTCTTACCATGAAGACCATACCTGGTCTCCTGTCTCATCTCCTGAGTAATATGACACCACTAACAGAACATGCGAAATACACACTCACACATCTTTTTTTTCTGAACCAATAATTTTTCCATTGAGAGTCCATCATGCGTATGGAAATATAACTGTTTTGAGTAAAACTGAGACATGGACATTAGGCTAACTGGCAGTCCCAAATTGCCTGATGTGTGTGAATGAGTGTGTGTGGGTGTGTACCCTGTGATGGATTGACACCCTGTACATATTAAAGTGGTATTGAACATTAATGAATGAATAAATAACATGAAAGCACCTGATATAATTACACAAGTAATAAACTTAAGAGAGGTTCGATTCCTATCTCTGTGTGCATGGAGTTTGCATGTTTCTCCCCGTGCTTGGTGGGTTTCCTCCGGTTATTCCAGTTTCCTCCCAAGGTCCAAAGACAGGCTAATTCATATTGCCATATTGCCTGTTGTGTTTCAGTGTGTGTGCCCTGTGATGGATTGGCACTCTGTCCAGGGTGTACCCCGCCTCATGCACTAAATCTCCTGGGATAGGCTTCAGGCTCTCCGTGACCCTGTACACAGGAGAAGGTGCTATAGATGATGAAATGAGATGATCTCAAGATGATGATCTTTGTGAAGAATCCTGTAAACTTCAACCACGAGGGGGAGCCAAAGAAACCAAAGCAAACTGTTGCATTGAAAAAAATAATAATAAATTTAGGACATAAAAATTAGAAAAGACAAACCGAAAATGACCACACTAACTGTATTTCTCATAATAAATACTAGAAAAATGAAAATAAGCTTCCTTAAATTATTTTTTTTGTACTTTGAGAAAGAAACTAGAGAAATAACTACTGTATATGTTAGCTGTATTAGCATGCTAGTTAGCTAATGCTTTAAGTGCTAGCTTGTGTGCCTGTAGATGTCTCGTATTGACACTGTGAGACACACCAATCAGCCATTACATTATGACCACCTTCCTAATATTAAGTAGGTCCCCTCTTTTAGCACCAAAACAGTAACGTTGTGACATTTTTCCACTAGAATCAACAGTACTACTGGAATTAACCTTTTCTTCAACTGGATCTACGCTAGCATTTCGATCAGATCAAACTACATGGGTCAGCCTTAATTCCCCATGCGCACCAGTAAGCCTTGGCCACCCATGACCCTGCCACCAGTTCACCGGTTTTTCTTCCTCGAACCATTTTTGGTACGTCCTGTATGATATGTTTTCCTTCCTTCAAATACTTTTAGTACATCCTGACTACTGTAGATCAGAAACATCCCACAAGAGTGACAGCCTTGGAGTTTGAATTATTATTATGAAAATACATTTTTCTCTGTATATATTTATTACACTATCATAATTGTTCCACTCTGTATCTATCTGCTATCTTTAACGATACTGTAAAGGAAATTATAAACCAGCTCACCTTGTCTGCTTAAGGTGTAATATTTGGATATTAGGTATAATATCTGGACATGAGGTGTAATATTTGTATATAAGGTGTAATGTTCGTATATAAGGTGTAATATTTGTATATAAGGTGTAACATTTGTATATTAGGATGGTAATTTTGCTTTGTTGTCTGAGTTGTGTGTCTTAGATGTACTGGGTGTTCAATACATGTAAATATAACCCCAATCAGCCATAATATTAAAACCACCAGCCTGTTATTGTGTAGTTCCAGTTTTGCCTCTAAAACAGCTCTGACCCATAAAGGTCTGGACTCTATAAGACCTTGCAAGAACACTGAAGAGCAGCACAGTTTCGCTGATCCAGTCATCTAGGCATAACAGTTTGGCCCTTATCAAAGTTAATCAAATCCTTATGGTCGCCCATTTTCTCTGCTTACAACACATCAACTTCTGGGACAAAGTGTTCACTTGCTGCCTAATATATCCCACCCACTTCCAGAGGCTATTATAACAAGATATTAAAAAAGTTGCTACTGTGACAAGTGCAAAATTGTGATGTCTAGACGCCTGGATCAGAGCAATTCCAAAACTGCAGCTCTTGTTGGATGTTTCTCATCTGCAGTTGTCAGAACAAACCAAAAAGTAATCCAAAGAAGGAAAACCGGTAAACTGGTGACAGAGTCACTGGTGGCCAGGGCTCACTGATGCACATGGGGAGTAAAGACTGACCCTGTAGTCCGATCCGAGTGAAGTACTGTATTAGCGTAGATCCAATTGAAGGAAAGGTTAATGTTTCGGTTGTAGAAGGGGGACCCACTCAATATTAGGCAGGTGTTCATAATGTTATGGATAATCAGTAACTTTAACCCTCTTTGCAATAAAGATGCGAGCATGCTTGGTAACCAGCTTGCTAATAATACGGCTTAATGTTCTGGAGTTATTAAGAAAACTGACAGTCTGGGAAATTTAGTTTCTATAACCGACTTCTTTTTATTTTATATTGTGAAGCAAATTAAAATGTAAGATTTTATTAACTCTTATATCCACATGAAATAGATTTTTTACTACCTAATCCCTAAGGATTATACTAAAGTAGTACTTAGGACTGGATACTTTCTTGATGCTTTATTGTTGGTCTAATAAAAACTGATCTAATGAAATACCGTGTTAAATTTTAAATCCATGGGTGGGAATACACCCTTGATGGGATGCCAGGTTATCTCACGACATGATGCACACACCACAACCACCACCAGCAATGGAAATAAAAAATTGTCTTTAAGATTAAAATCCATATAACTTTTGTTAAACTGAATAATTTGGAAGAAGAAAAAAGCAGGGCATTCCACTAGAGGGCACAATAGAGCAATACACTTTTCATTAAACAGTATTTATTCCATGCACTAGATACTTGCATATTATTATTATTATTATCATTATTATAAATTCATTTTTTTCTGTTTTCATTACACTATCACAATTGTATCTGTATCTATTTGTTATTTTTAAATACACTATAATGAAAATTAAACCATCTCACCTTTTCTGCTTAAGGTATAAAATTTGTATATTAGGTATAATATTTGCATACTAAGTGTAATATTTGAATACTCGATATAATATTTGGATACTAGGTGTAATATTTGGATATTAGGTGTAACATTTGTATATTTGGATGGTAATTTTGCTGTGGTGTCTGAGTTGTGTGTCTTAGATGTACTGGGTGTTTAATAAATGTAAATATAACCCCAATCAGCCATAATATTAAAACCACCTGCCTGATATTGTGTAGTTTCAGTTGTGCCACTAAAACAGCGCTCTGTCCCAGTTGTCAATCCATCACATTTTGGCCACATTTTTTGTCCTGCTTCCAACACATTAACTTCAAGAACTAATTGTTCACATATATTCCACCGGATACCAATGTAATGTGATAATGAATGGTATTTACTTGGATTTATTGCCATAGATGATTCATTAGGATGGAGAGTTTTGTAGCCTGGATTTGCAAACTTCAGTTTGGTTGCTCCATGTCTGAAACACTGGCCTCCCAGGAGATCCTTTAATGGTCCGAACCATTGGTGGTGGCGAGGTCAGGACTGTATGGGCGATGTGACCATAACTCCAAGCAGTTTCTGTAATATGCAAGTGTTGTACTGTAGGTAAATGATTGTGTGTACAATTCCTACAGACAGATGCGTCTCTTCTGCATGTTGGTGATGATTTTCAAGGATAAAGCTTCCCACTCGCTGAATGTTCACAGAAAGGTCTGCCGTGTGCTCCGAGCCACCTTGACTGGGTTCATCATTCACGGATGTACAGGATTCTTTAAAACGTTTGTAGCGGTTAAATGTTTTACTGTGTTGGGAGGTTCATCACTGTTCTGTGCTTGAAGTATTCTGTACTGTAAATGTGTTTTATGCCATCATTCACCTGAAGGGAATTGAACGTATCCTTGTTCAAATGAATTGCCACTAAATTTGGGGTTTATTACCGTATGTACTGTATAATGTTTTTTTTTTCTTCATGAATTAATGTATTAGTGTGTCTTGCAGCTGAGTATTTTAGATGTGTTTGTTTTGCGTTTGAACTTTTTGCAGGTCAAAATGGGGTCACATTTCCACCCACCGATGGAAAACCAAGTAAATAATGAAGCTTGAGGCTTAGGATGCAGTCAGTTCACAACCGTGTGACCATTCCCTAGGGTTAATAACATTTTCCGGTCTTTTTTATTTGCCTTTAAATAGAAAGGCGATGAATTATAATGGATTAACCTGTTAATTAAAAGATATAATAAAATGCATTTGTGAATTTTATTCCTTTTGACTAAGAACTCTAACCCTAACCACAGGTGGATTTGTAGTTGATTAGTACAACCAACACAATTAAAAGTATTATGTTTGTATTAGAAAAACACATCCATATTTTGTAATGTTACATCATAGATAAATCAGACCAAAATGAAATGTTTTAGTTTTGTCTTAAAGCACTACCTTTGGCAAAAACCAAACAGCACTTATCAGCCTGAGGAAACAATCCCCACTGTGAAGCACGATGGTGGTAGCGCCATGCTGAGAGTTACTCTTGGCCTCTAATTCTCTGACTAATCCCCTTATTACCCCGGTCACTGATTTTGTTGATTGGCCCCTCTCTAGGCAAATTAGTTATGGCTTATTTATTCCATTTTTTAAATAATGCATGTTTTTGATAACTCCTTGGCTTTCATTATATGGTTTGTTTACATATAATCTCTTAACAACTTTTTTTTATCTCTAATATCCTGTATATTTTAGGAATGTGAGTTTAGGTGGACAAAAGTTAACACCACTTAACTAGTTATGTGTCTTTTAATGGCAAAGTGGTTCCACCAGCACTAATGCTACATTTGAGGCAAAGTTGCAACTAGCAAGTCCGACCTAAACACTCCCTCAACTGTTAACTTTACTTAAAGTAGTTAATGTTTACTTAAAGGAATCTTCTCTACTACCAGCTCCTTCTCTATTCACTATTGTTGTTGGTCTTTCGGCTGCTTCTGTTTCAGAATATCCAGTTCGCAAAACAACTTGGCACAGGTTTTACACCGGATTACCCTCCCATTTATCTGGGCTTGGGACCGGCACTGCGTCCAGTAGCTGAGGGGTTTGGGCACTGGCTGGGAATAGAACCCGAACCTTTCACATGGCAGGCGAAACACCTACCACTGAGCCACCAGTGCCCTTCTCCATTTACTATTTTGACGGCAAATAGTTTTAAATGTTGTCATTGACAGAATGTTTAAATATTGACTCAATATATGAATATACAGGATATGCTTAAGTAATAGGTTTCATTTTCATATTTAAACATTTTATGTGTTCAATGACATCATACAACAAGAATGGAATCTATTTGCTTATTTTAAAAAAAGAAAGAAGTTTACATTGTGATGTTTTGCTAAAGTCATTAATCTGGATTTTTGTAGAATCAACCAGACATGGTGCACTTGATAAATACAGTTTATATGCATGTCACAGCCATTTTTCTTTATGTGAAATTGTATATGTTACTTTTATTTCAGACCCAAGATGGCTTCAAACCTAACAACAAATTTAGTTTGAACTACAGTAACAAAACTCACAAAAAACATCTGAAATCAGTAATTTATTAAAAAACAGTCCAATACTTTTGTTTTCAGCTTATACATAAAATTTGTGAAGTCAGAGGAAATTAGTTTGAGCATTTGCTGTATTTTATATTTAAAAAAAATTTTAAGCCTGTAGAGCCAGACTTTTGAGCCACCCTACGAGTTTCCTGTTGGAGCAGCAACACCAATAATAAACTGATCAATAACCTGATGGCTAATAAGCAGATTATTTTGCATTAAATTGCATTAAAAGGACAGTAGGTAATCCTGGTTTAAAACCCACAGGTGCTGTCAGATTTATATTTCATGATGCACACAAGTATCGCCTTTATTACATAACTTTAATGTTTAGGAGCAATATGATTACTCAGCAAGTAAGTGAGCGAGCAAGAGCAAGAGAGACTGATTAGGTTTCTTTTTCAAAGATACAACACCGCAATAAAACCCTGATAACCCTACCACATACATTTAAAGTCCAGACTCAGTGCTACTGTTGTTCTCAGCAGAACGTTCAGTAAGTACAAGAAGTCGCTTTCTATTTTTAAAAGGTTTGAAAGATTTTGCTAATTTCTAGGCTACTTATCTGTGTGGTAACACACAAGAGAGGATAAATGTGAAAAAAGCTAGAAATGTGCATCGACCAGCAGATGCTAGTGATGTACAAACAGACAAAGTTGTTTTAAAAATGTACAGTACACACCTGATGCCCCTGCGAAAAAACTAAAGAACTGAGTTTATTATATTATATTTATTATATACTGTTATTATATACTGTTGTGGATGGGTCTTACTCAGACATTTACATATTTAGTTAAAACAGGCCAATTAATTGTTTATATTTATACCCTCTGGTACTTTCTGACAGTTTTTTCCTCTTTTCTTTCTTTGAAACCTTTGTAGGTTTGACAAACGTACATATTGAAGTACATGGATAAGAAATTTACCACGGTAAGATAACTTATGTACCATTTACTTACCTACACTAAGTAACTTACTACAGTAAGCTTTTGGTCTTGCTTTAAGGTCTTCATGAGAGTCTTCATGGTGTTTGATGGATTTTGCAAATACATTTGACACAATACTTTTCTTGCAAGAACGGTTCCAGAACTGACTGTATAAATAATAACTGACTGACTGTTGTTGTTTTTGTTATGCAGAATCTTTAAAGCTCAGCATATTATTATTATTATTATTATTATTATTATTATTATTATTATTATGTGATCATGTGTATCAGTGCTGACAAAATTTCTCCGGAATAAAAAAAAAAAAAAAAAAAAAATATATATATATATATATATATATATATATATATATATATATATATATATATATATATATATATATATAATTATATTATATATATAATTAATAAATAATAATAATAATTATAATTATTATTTAATTGTTTTTTATAATTTCTTTAAGAATTAATATTAATTAAGATTTTTTTCAATTCAGGAGAAATATTGTCAGCACAGATACACATGATCACATAATAATAATAATAATAATTTATTTACTATCATTACAACAGATCAAAATAACCCAAGATCATGCAGTATTTGCAAATAATATATAATATAATAAACAAATTAAGTTAATTCTCTGACTAAATAACATTCAGAAATCAGTATTTGTTGAATAATAATAATAATAATAATAATTAGATTTGGAAATACAGCCTTTATGTGTTTTGGCTCTCCGCCAGTTTTTCACATTGTGGTTGGGTAACTTTACACCACTGTATTTGCAACACAAAAAAAAAAGGAAACAGCTCAGCTCTGTGTTATGGTTTAATGACATTCCAGAAGTTTCCTGGAGTAAATTGTAGTGCTCATTTATTTGTTTCCAAGAGCTGGATATGAAAGATATTGGTGGGGGGGGGGATAAAGGAAGTCTCGAGATTCAAAGAATCGGTTCCCGGGAGTCGTATTCGAAAGAGTCGTTCGGGTAATCATGACTCGGCCCTGATTGCTGTTGGAGGCTGGGTGAGGCTCGAGCTGGGGAGTGGAGCTGTGTGTGTGTGTGTGTTCTCTCTCTCTGAGGCGGAGTTACTCCTCTTCTTTATCTTTATATCACTCTGGGGAAACTTTAGAGAAAGACGACGTGCTTGTTCGGAATGTCAACATTGTTCCTGCGTCGATAAGCGACATGTGAAAGACGTGTGTGTGTGTGTGTGTGTGTGTGTGTGTGTGTGTGAGAGAGAGAGAGAGAGAGAGAGAGAGAGTTTTTCGTTTTCCCCAGAGTCGACTCTCACTCTGGATTTCTTTTAGCTGAGAAGCTCCATGTGGAGTCCGCGCGCCTGGTGAGTGTCCGAGTTTAACACGTGAAAAAGTTGACTAACTCTCTGTACTGACTCATAGCGGGGTGTAAAACTGCATTACTGAGATTATATCGGCTTAACTGCATGGTGTAGTTAATGTTCACACACACACACACACACACATCCATCTGTTGAACTCGTCAAGTTAAGAGTTAACTTTGGATACAAAAGTTTCTTATGTAACACATGCCCACTGTTGGTCAGAATGATTTAATGCATTGTCTGCAGAAGCGAACCTCTACAGACGACTCGAACTGCGTGCACGTTTATATTAATGCATTATTGCGTTATCGTTTCTATAGCAACAACATATTCGCGTGGCGCACGAGCTCCATAAAATAAAGCTTACACAGCACGAGGGTGTGTAACAAAGTATAATTGTAACAAAGTATAAAGTAACAGATGCACGGAAAGTGTATATAAAGTAACAAAGTATAATTGTAACTAGGTAACAACATATAATTGTATTTTTTTTTTTTATTGTTTGTTCTAAATGCACTCATGATAGGAGTATTCAGTGTTGGTGTGTCAGTGCTTTGTAAATCTTCTGTATAGCTTAAATTTATAATTGCTAATATTATTATTAGTAGTAGTTCTAAGAGAGCAACTTTGCAATTAAATAAACATTTAAAATTAAAATTTTAATGTTTCAATTACTGTGCAATGTGGCATGATTTGTATTAAAAAGGTTGTCATGTAGAAAATATTTTCTGACTGACATATTGTGACATCACATTAAGTGACATCATAGTGTGATGCTTTTTTTGCATAATGGTATTGTTTTGGTAGGTCCCGTTTAAATCCATGTGCATGTGCCCCATGTGCCCATTGTCTTTCTGGAGCACCGGGGTGGCGATGGCGCAGTGTGCCTGGGCCCGCTCATCGTTGCTTGCTATATATTTTTTCCCACTATTTGGGGTTTTTGGGGTTTTAACGTGCCCAAAAACTTGTGAAAATGGGCAGACAGGTTGGAATCTGCTGCCATTACGATGCCTGGAGATTAGCTCATACACACTTGCACGTATGCATGAGAAACCCGGTACACAGTTAGTACTGAACACCATGTCAGGCTGTGTCATTTTATGTAGTTTGTAAAAAAAAAAAAAACGCACCCAAAGGAATTTGATATACTCTTCCTATGGAATTTGTACAATTGCCAGCAAACCGGGCCTATGTGATCTATAAACTTTGCGGATGTGGGAATTTTAAAGTGCACACAGGGTGCTTGGGCTCGCTTATTGTTGCTTGCAACTAATACTTTTTATTGTTTGTTATAAATGCATTCATGGAAAGAGTCGTCAGTGTGTCAGTGCTTTTTAAATCTTCTGTAGGAGAGTTTGTGTTATAGCTTCTTGATAACATGACTTTATAATTCCTATTATTATTATTATTGTTGTTATTTTTATTAGCATTATAACTAGCTTTAAAGAGAGCAACTTTGCAATGAAATAAACTTTTTAAATAAACAACATTTTTTTTTCTTAAATTTGTGCTTCTTTGCAATGCAGCATTATTTGCATATGATACTAAATAACTAATTAAATATATATAAAACGTTGCATTTTTTATTTAATCTAAACAAATAAATGGTGTGTATACATACTGGATGCAATGCCGGTCCCATCCCTGGATAAAATGGGAGGGTTGCATCAGGAAGGGCATCCAGCGTAAAAACTTATGCCAACCCAAGTAGTTGTGCGGATCAGATATTCTACTGTGGCAACCCCTTGCCGTGAGCAGCTGAAAGACCAACAACATACATAAATTTTATATTTTCTTTTTTTTTTTTTTTTTGCTGCTGCTCAAAAAACATTTTAGAGGTGAGTTCACCTTCTTATGCCATAAAGATTATTTTATAATGTCACATTATCTTTCATTCAGGGCGCATTTAAGGATTTTTTGCCAACTTTGGTGTCACCGGAGAGTTTTAAGCTCAGTTAAGCCGATATTAACCTGACTCTTCTTAACTTTACCGGATTAGCTTTCTGCGTGATCAGAACATTCCCCCTGACAGGGTGCTGTGACTTGTGAGGTTGTCTGGATAATTTGCTTTTTCTTACAATAGGACAGTCCTAAACATTACAGTGAGCTACAGTAGCTAGGCCTGATAGACTAATAGAAAATGTTTCCTAAACTGCTGACACGATGAACCTTACATGTTGTAAGGGCGATAACGATGTGGAACAACTGGCATTTGGGAATAAAAAAATGAGGGGGTTTGAAAAAGTAGAACAGAGTCAGTGTAAAGGTTGTTAAGTAAAGTATGTCTACTTGTGACATCTTGGCGACATTCCTGGCAAGTTATTTCCCGTAATACTGTACAAGCCTGCCATTCCTGAATCATTGACCGTAAACAAAAAGACAAAATGACATTTCAAACAAAGGTTCGACATGCCCTAAATAACATGTATCTCAATGTCTCAACATACTGAGTGTTGCATGCAGTTCCATATACAGTACATTATAATGGCTGAAATATATGAGCATATGTTATTTATACCATTTGACATCTTGTACATATTTGTTTGGAATTTCAGCTCCTGAACCAGTTGTTGAGGTTTTTTAATATGGTACAGGTTAAATAAAATGCCACCCAGGTTTCCAACTTTGCAAATCATTTAGATGCCAAAACATATCCTTTCTTTTATTTATTTATAGCAGAAAAACATATCCGTGGACCAAACAGTGTGTTTTAATTTTACTGAGCTGATTTTTCTTCAAATGCCAGGTTTTGTGTTTTGTATCTGGTTGTAGATTAATGATTAATCACAATAGCATGTGATATGAGTGCTTGCAAGATGGATTTTTTTTTTACCGTGATGTAGGTATCAAGGTAGTCTCAGGGTACCTGGACTGTGGAATGTAATACCATGGTATATTTTACAGTATTATATAGGTATGGGATTCACCAGGGACCAGCCAATATACATTTATATAAACTTTTAATTTTTTACTTCTTAACAAAAATATTTGCTCACATGAGATGATATGCTGCCAGCCAATGTGTGAACAGTTTAGAGTGAACCACCTGTAGGATTATAGAGGAACTGCAACATATTAGTACCTTAAATGCAAACAAACAAGTATTAAAACATTATTTAAATAAAAATGTGTTTCGGATACATACATTGCCATACAATGAATGATGATGCGTAACTGAAATGATTTTTTCCCTCCATCTTTAGGACCATGCTGATGTACTCTATGCACCATATTATAGTGAATGGTGGTACATACTTGGATAGAATTAATGATAGCTCTATGGTATGGGTACCATGGTAATCTGATGGTATCTGTGCCATGAAATTTAGTACCACTATATATATTTTTTATATTTTCTGATATCGTACACGTACCATACTATGGTACATGGTTTTCTCTTGATACATACTTTGGCACAGAGGTACATCTATGATAGCGTCGTATTATTGTACATAGTTCTACCATGAAACACAGTATGTACCACGATACTGTCAAAAATATTGTATGTTATAGATGATTATATACCATAGTGGTCATATTTACTGTAAAATGGAATAGTACCATAGTATTTACTGTATGTAACATTAATTTAATACTATAGCATATGTTAAGACTCTTTATATTACATTCAATAATATGGTACCAGTAGTATAGTATGTACTAAAATATCTGTTGTGGTACACTATGTACAAGCACGCCTGATTAGATACCTGCTGAACTTTGGTAGCCATTGTGGTACCCGATAGGTATCATGTTATTCACCACAGTACATACCACAGGACTACCACAGGACCCACAGTGACACAGTACCTACTGTACCCTTGTACTCCGTAAAGTCCCATGGTGTCTACGTACTGTAGCTATAGTAATGTCTGAAGTACTGCAGCAATACTATGGTCTGTACTATAGTTTACCCTTATAAAAAACTTCTCATGAGAAAGTTACAAGCTACAGAATGTTTTGAACAAAAAGGAAAGTCAAAAGAAGAAGGTCAAAGATCATTTCCTGCCGTCTGTATAGACCTGGTTAAACTGTGGAATAAATCTGATGAGAGCAGTTTGACTTTAAATACAGAGACAGAGAGAAACACCTGGAGAGGTTATGATCCCCATGAAATAACCAGACGTTTGCTGCCAGCGGAAGCACAAGCGTCTGATCTGGTTCCTCTCGTTTTGCCGATTCTCAGACACCAGGTTTAAAGAAGATCAGCAAAGGCTCTGGTTAGGCGTCTTGCAAATCTTATTTGTTCAGGAAAGGAGCTTATTAGTCGGGTTCATGTGGTTTTTGTGGCTAAGGCTCTTAATCTCCAAAAGGAAGAGAGCATGCATAGAGGATTGAGGAAAACGTTTATCTGGGGACACTCAGACAACCGTTTGCTCTCGCCCAGCGGCAAAAGGGTGAAGTCTCTACAACAACAACAAAGCCAGCGCTAAAAAAACAGCCGCCACCAGCAGGCCTTTTGCACACGCTCAATCAGCAAACAGCATGGGGGGGGGGGATAAAAAGTGGCTATTTCGGAAGAAAGAAAACGAAACTTATCTTGCAGATGTGTAGGGAAGTAAAAGAGTGTCGACTGAGCTGGTGCCAATAGAGAGGATTGAGAGCCTACAGAGGCTTATTTCTAAACAATTTTTAGGTTTTATTGTCTGAGAATAAATCAATTCTGTTAAAAAAAAAAAAAAAAAAAAAAAGCTACAGTGAAAATAAAATAAATCCAAGATTGGCTGGTGTGATGCGGCTTAATACATAGTTTAGGGCACATCGCTTGTAGGATTAGTGAGGAACAGCAACATTTTACTGCTTTAAATGCAAACATACAGTATAAAAATAAAAATTAATGAAGGAATTACGATACATATTTTTTTTTCTCCTTTATAGTTATTATTATCCGACTTGTTCACTTTTTCGAGTCCCTGCGTGTGGGCGGTTACTATGGAAACGGAAACATGATCAATTTGTTTGATTTATAATATCTAGCTGCGATTTGTCTTGCTTATTATTTGAATGACTTTTATTGCTTTTGTAGAAAACAAATCTGTCTCCTGGCCAATCAGAATCGAGATCAGGCACTGTTAATGTATAATGTCAGTTAGAAGCTGACAGCTAGCAAAGCATTTACATAGCTAGCAAGCTGGCTCATTCATGAATAATTCTGCGTTTTTCAGTTTAAAAAGTCGCTACTGTGTTTTCCCCCAGATTAGACCGAAGTCATGAGACAAGAACGAAACTTAAATCTGATTATGATGTAAATTTTACGACTAGCATTCTTGTAGGTGCGATTGGTTTTTCTTTCCTTTTAAAATACATTATGAAGAACCGTATAAATTACAATCCACAGACTGTGGCAAGTGTGACGGCTATCAGTCAGTGAACTCTGCCCGAGTGCTTTATGACACCGGTCTGGATAATTGATCCGGATAGACAGCGTGTAGAGTTTTGCCAGAGGCTGTGAGAAATTAGACTTAGTGCAAGAGGATAATTAAAGAGGATTGTCAGCACATGACATATAATTAGTCAAATGATTTGTCTGGGTTATATAATAATATTTACACTGACTATTATTACAGGGATAGATTAGATAGATGAACTACAGCCTGAGTGACATATGGCCGACTTTACAGCAAGGATAAACATTGGCTTATGTCATGGGCATTTATTTATTTATTTATTTTCCTGAGATTCGCTATCTGATCTGAATAAGGCTGAGGATGCACCACACTACATGACTTTGGTATTGATTTAGGATTCTAAATCGTGCCGAATCCGTCCTGGACCGCACCAGTCGGAACAAGTTGGTGCGGCCAGTTGGCACAGAAATCTATAAATGTGTGCGGGGAACAGACTCCTTACATGAGTCGCGACATATCAAACATCTTTAATTTTTCAGGCTATGTCGTGTGGTGTACATATTACATATTGATAATATTACAAGTAAAATTCTTAAATAGAACTATTTATTATATTACTTAAATATATTTTAATATAACTTTAATAGAAAGCAAATAAAATGTAATTAACAATTATAATGATTAATATTAAATATAAATAAAATTTGAAAAAAGTTTATTCTTGCTTTCACATGAATTGTAATGAGACCTTATATGGTCAGTTAGAGTAACAGGTTGTTCGGTTTATGATTTTTCACCTGCTTTGATCTACTGATTTGAGTCGTCGTTGATAAAAAATTAAATTAAAAAAGTAAATAAAAAATAATTAAAAAAATAATAATGTATAAATACTGTATATACTTTTTATTTACTTTTATATATATATATATATATATATATATATATATATATATATATATATATATATATAATTAAACCAGTGGTTTTTCTGTATTTTATATTCTGTATGAATATTTTAGTTTTGTGAAAGTCGTATAGTTTAATTTCTCTTATTCAGTATTCAAGCAATTTAAATTAATTTCAATATACATCTTCAATCCGGACAAAAGATAGAAAGTCTGAATTGGGTTTAAATAATTCCAGTCACTATAGTTTAACATTATTTAAGAGGAATTAATTAGTTTTCTATAATGTCAACAACATTGTTTTAATTGAGAAAAATATTTAACTTTCCATTGGGCTCAGTGGTAGTTTCCTCATTTGCAACATGGAAGGCCAGGTTCGATTCCCACCCAATGTCGGTCCCAAGGCTGACAATATCCTGACAAGCATAACATGGGAGAGCTGCGCCAGAATGAACATCTGGCGTAAAACCTGTGCCAAGTTGTCTGCGGATCTGATGGTCCGCTGTACTGACCCCCTCTGCCGAAAGACCAACAACATTTAACTTTACGTTGCTTTAAGCTCTTTAAATTGATCAAGTAAAACATGAAAAAATATATAATTTATTCTATACTATGGTAAATTCCTATACATTATGTATTTTTATGTATTAAAGCATGTTTTATTGTAATTTATATTGGGTTTTTAGTTTTATATAAAGTTGTGGAACATCCAGGGGGAATACACAAAATTAGTTTGCATGTTACAACCAAGCTAAATAAGTGTAGGTAGCTGCTACCATTATATGATCTAAAAAAACACTCATTTTGATGTAAAACTATAAAATTGTTATTTTATATGAAGCTAAACTCAGTTCTTGACTTTATGACTTTTATCATTATTTGAGTTCGAGCATTACAAGTCAAGATGTGAAGATGTTGTCAGGTCAACCCTTACCTTCCGCTTAATTATGATGACTCTTTTTTTTTTACTTACCAAGTGTGACAATGAAAATAAAAGACAGAAAATCCAGCTATGAAAAGATGACATCACAAAATAACAATAGAACTTTTGTCGTTGTTTTCTTCTTATTATTATTAGTATTTTATATATATATATATATATATATATATATATATATATATTTATATATAATATCTGTTTGTATATTTTTTTATATAACTTTTCCACATTCCTCAGAAGTTAGCTGTATAATCGAGACTCCGTACCATCCTGGTCTTAATCATACTGTACGTCAGGAAGGTCAAACCAGACGTAAACAGTTAGGGCGTGGCACTGCGATGTCATTTACACTACAACCCCAAACGACGTCACTGAACACTCCCCAGTTCCACTTTCACTCATTATAACCTGCATTCCAGTAACGCCAACAGCGTCTGCACTACATGCAGAATAATACCGGTCTTGATTGTAAAGCAACCAAATTACTTCGGTTGAAATAGTGAAAGTTTGCACACTCCTACTTCCAAGCCATGTGACAGTAAAGCTCACATGGTTAAAAACAAAAAGAATTCTTTCCCTTTTTTTTTCTTCCTGAGTGGCATCATTAATAAACATGGATTGTTACCTCACACTAACTACACGCTCGTCTGAAGTATGAGTTTGTTTGAGTGATCTAAAATGTAGCACTTCGCAAACAGGTTTATTCGAACAGGGATGACGACATGACGCTGGGCAGAAAGCAGGTGGAGAAGAGGGCACACCCTGAGAGGTGTGGACTTTAAATATTGGAGATGTGTGAAGGATTTGAGTAGTCAACTTGTATTCGTTTTCTTAAATAAGAGATGCTTACTTTAGAAAGTTTCAGTCTTGGATTACAGGATTTTACAGCTGCTGGTTAAAAAAGTAAGTAATATAATATACACATATGCAGTACACACAAATGTAGTTTGTTTAAACTATTTGGGCTTCATTAATATAGCTCATATTAGTAATTAGTTGGGATTGAGACACTAGAATTGCTTAAATACTTAAAACTTTTTATCTGAGAAAACATATGTTATCAAATTGATTATTGATCGATATTCCCAAGAATTATTGGAAGTAATAATATTATATATTATAGTAAAATAGTAATAATTGTATGGCGGTGGTGTAGAGGTTAGCACTGTCGCCTTGCACCTCCAGGGTCCAGGTTCGATTCCCGGCCAGGCTCGATTCCCGTCTCTGTGTGCATGGAGTTTGCATGCTTGGTAGTGTGTGAACGAGTGTGTGAGTGTATGTGTGTGTACCTTGCGATGGATTGGCACCCTGTGCAGGGTGTTCGCTGCCTCATGCACCAAGCCTCCTGGGACAGGCTCCAGGTCCCCGCGACCCTGAATACAGGATTAAGCGGTACAGAAGATGAGTGAGTGAGTGAGTAATAATTGTAACACTTTTAGGAAGTACAGTTCTACATGATTTAAACAGATTTAGGTCTGAAATTTTTTTGTGCTGAGTACAATTTTCTTGTAGTGATTTCTTGGTAAATTTTTAGTTCTTATTATTAGATTATATTGTTCAGAGCATTAAACCTTCCTAACTCAGTCAGTCAGTTGACAGTTTTTAAAAATAAGTGAAATGCCTGTGATTTACAAGTCTCGGCTTAACTTTTATAGCATACAGTATGTCATGATAGCCTGTTGGAGCTTGTCATGATCGTTAAAAGGAGACGTTTTATTGCTCTCTGATAAGATCACTCTGTACCCTTTCTTTCAGTGAGGGGTAAGGCATCTCTGTTAGGATTTTGACTATTAAAGAAACTCCCTAAAGACTTCCTTTGCTTCTCCATACTCAGTGGTAGAGGTGGTTGTGGTTTAGCCCTTGTGGTTCCTCCTTCTGCACCAGTTGCTTCTGTTTCCTGGTGTAGGCCTTGGTCATCATCCGTGATTTCAGCTAGTGCCCGTGTTTTAATGGCTTCTACCTTGTCTGCCTTGATGTATTGAGCTTTGAATCTTGGATCTACTAATGTTGCCACATCGAATAGGTCATCAGTGACCGGGTCTGCATATTTTTCTTCAAGGTATGACATGATTTTGGTTTTGTGTAGAACACGCTTCACATATGACACAGTCACATATGACTCCCCAGAAAGAGAATCTGTGAACTCCGGTAAGGAACTCAGCGCTTCGTGCACAGATTCTAAGACATCAGTGTCCTGCCAGGTTGGAACTAGGGCTGCACGATATTAGGAAAATATGCGATATGCAATATTGTGGTTAAATTTTGTTATAACGATATTTCTTGCGATATGCATTTTTTATAATTATTATTGTCTATTTTTTAAAAATCATTTATATATGTAATGATCATACTAAAATAAACAGGTAATAGATATTTGTCTGATGTAATTAAATCTAATTAAGGCTAAAAAAAAACTATATGTCAAGAAAGTTGCAAATATTTAGACTTAACACTATGAATGACTTAAAACCCTCAGCAGATATTCTGATTTCTGGTTTGCTGTTACCATAGACCTGCCAACACTATATGAATTACTTTCAAACATTACCTTTTTTTTACGTGTAACCATACACTCAAGAGTGTCTTAAAACAAGAGCGTCTTTCAAACAAAATATTTCCTTTGGCTTGCCTGTTTTTTTTCTTTCTTTTGTTTGTATACCATTATCGCGATAACGGTAACTTTTCGATATATCGTGCAGCCCTTGTTGGAACCGGGTGCTTCTGTCCGAAGCCAGGACTTTAGCAATGGCCTTCTGTTGTTCCAGCACACAACAACATACACCAACAGCCCTTTCAACTCTTTCGGCCTTTAATGCTGCCACTTAGAAAAAAAAAAAAAAGATGTCAGGTATAAGCGACTTAAATTTATACACTGTAATACAGGAAGCAAATACAAACAAATCTAATTTTTTGCCGGTAAAATAAATATGAAAAGAGAGCAAGAATAATTGTCTATTTGTTTTAACTGTATTTCTGGTTCATTTTATATTCATATTAGTGTTCATACAAACACATCCAAAGAAACTATATGTGAATGGTTACGCAACTATTAATTAACAACTCTACTCACCGATAGCTGAGTGTAAGCGGTGGCCCAAACACTGCAACCGACTCCAGTTTTTGAGTGAAGTGGGTCTCACTAAATTCACCTCGCTGTCAGTCGTGATGCTCCCTTGGTTGCTTTCATTCAGACCCCATGAGAGCAGCGCATCCACCAGGTTTTGCGCAATATATTCGTCTTCGGGAAAATATGCGGTTTTTAAGCATTTACACTTCAGATTCCAGTTTTCGTCACTGAAATGCACGCTTAAGCTGACACGTGCGGCTTGTCCAAATGTCTGCGGTCGTAGCAAAATATGAGACGGTTGACAGTTTGCTCTCCACTGCTCTTTTGACAGCTCGCAAAAAACTTGCGCCCCGGGACAAGGTAGCGGGGATCAACCACATTAAGAAGTCTTTTGAAACCAGACTTTTCTACCACGTAAAAAAAAACCAAGTGGTAGCTTTTCTGTAAGTGGTGGCAATATAATACGCGATCGCTTGGGTTTTATCATCGTATCGCTTGGAGGATTTTTCATGAGACATTGTTGCCGAAACCTCTCCATCATTGGCTGCTTGTGGGCTGTTTTTTAAGCTGAGGTAGAGAGACGGCATGCTTTATATTCCAAAAGGTGGAGGTGGTTAAGATGATGAAATAAATTACTTGTTTCCATACTTGGTCGGGATGTTTTTTTTTGCAGAGCTTACACACATTGTTCTGGTGTTGGTCAAAAGAAAGGAAACCAAAAAAACTGCCACACTGGCGAGCTGATACGTCCTTTTTTATTCACAAAAATTAGAAAACTTTAGCGTTTCATACCGAATATTTTTTTTTTTTAACGTTATCGATAATGGTGTACCGTCAAATACCGATACCGTTTTATCACTCGCCCATAATGTATTTCACTTGGCAGATTCTTGCTAATGTGACGAACTTTGTTACATTAGCAAGAACCTGCCAAGTGAAATATTGTCTGTTCTTGCTCACAGCTTTGTCTTTGACTGTTACAAAACACTGACATTGGAGACTTCAATGTCACCACCAAAAATAAATGTTATATAATCATCCACTTAAGAAAAACTATAGTTGTTACTGTAGAAATAGATAAAGTGTCATGCCATAGGTTACATTAGACAGTAAGTGAACAGTTAGTTCTCAAAGTTGATGCAGAAAAAAAGTGAAGTGTCAAATCTGAGAAGTGACTTTGATAAGTGCCAAATTGTAATGAATAGAACCCTACAGTAGATCAGAGGATCCCCAAACCTTGGGGTGTTCCCAGGATGTTGTGGTTAGTACCTACCAAAAATGGTCCAACAAAAGACCACTAGTGAACCCAATTAGTGAATCAATGACTGCATGTTCTGTAGGTCCCATGAAAGAGCTTCGCAGCACAAACTGTTGAAAAAGTGAATTCTGCTCTGATAGAAAGGTGTCAGAACATACAGTGCGGTATGTAGGTTGGTATGTAGCTGCATATCTGCAGACCAGTCCGAATGCCCATGCTGACTCATTTCCATCACCGAAATCATGTACAATTGGCACATGAGTATCAGAACTAGACAACTGAGCAATGGAAGAAGGTGGCCTGGTTTGATAAATTTGCACCATGCAAAATTTGTTCAGGTAGTGTCTAGGGAACGTGACAGAGTGTTTAACATGTCAACTTGGCCTCCAAATTCCGCAGATCTTAATCCAGTCCAGCCTCTGCGGGATGCGCTGGATAAAAAGCCAAGTCCATGGAGGCCCCACCTCGCAACATAGAGGATGTTGAAGTATCTGCTGCTAAAATCTTGGTGCCAGAAACCACAGCACACTTTCAGAGGTCTTGTGGGAACATGTCATGTTGGGACAGGAGCTGGTTTGTGTATGCGTGGGAAAATTATCCTTGGTACTTTACCAACTAGTTTCAGGAAGCATTGGAAGCAAGAAAATGGTGGAAAAAGGCAGTAGTTCAAAATGATTGATGTAAGTTGTGACAAATACAAAGAAATAGAGCTGAAGTGAGTATAATATATGCATAATGAATTGTCACTGTCCTTTTTAAGCGAAGACTAAAGACCTGTTTGTTAGGAATTTGATATTTAGGTTAATTCCCATATCACTATGCTACAAAAAAGCTCTAAATGAATACCTAGATACTGTAGCTTGCCCCATTATCCTGTGCTGATTATCATCAGTTTGATGTGCTTTCTTCACAGAGCATCATGATGGCCTTCCTGTGCCTTGGCCTGTCCTCTCTGCTCACCCTGGTTACGGCAGGAGGGGTGAAGAACTGCCACCCGAAGTGCCGCTGCGAGGTGGAGAACTACGGCCTGTTCGACAGCTTCAGCATCACCAATGTGGACTGCAGTGGGCTTGGCCCGGGCACCACTCCCATCCCCATTCCTCTAGACACCTCGCACTTGGACCTGTCCCACAACTCCATCAGCTACATCACTGACTCCATGCTGTCAGGACCGGGCTACACGACCTTGGTCAGCTTGGATCTCAGCAATAACCTGATATCACGAGTGAGCGCCAAAGCCTTTAACAGACTACGCTACCTGGAGACACTGGACCTCAGCCAGAACGTTTTGGAGAACCTCAGTGATGGATGCTTCACTGGTCTCCCTTTAGCTGAGGTGGATTTGAGCGACAACAAATTTCATAAGTTTGAACTAACCGTCTTTACCACACGGGGTCAAGAAACCCCTATCAATGTCGATCTTTCAAACAACCTTCTCAGCACGGTTTCGATAAACCCTCATCTCCATGCCCCGTACATCAAGAGCCTGACGCTGGCAGGCAATCAGCTCAGGACGGTGCCCAGACTTGCAGGAATTCCCTTACAGTATTTAAGCCTGGATGGAAATCTTTTCCACAGCATTGACGAAGGAGCCTTCGAGCAGCTGACAGATCTCATCTATCTCTCTCTCAGCGGCCTCGCCGAGCTGTCAGTCATCCATCCGAACAGCTTCAGAGGCCTGAGGAATCTCCAAGTCCTGGACCTTTCAAACAACGTTCAGCTCAAAACATTGAGTCCAGACGTATTTAACGGACTGAGCGCTTTACAGGAGCTCAATCTGTCCAAATCGGTGGCCACTCCGTTACCCGTGACCATCTTTAACCACATGCCAAGTATTAAAAGTGCGACTCTGGGGCCAAATATGCATTGCTGGAAAACGCACAAGCAAGGACAGTTTCACAGGCAGATAGGACAGGCTGAAGCGAACGACATTTTGACTTGTGATGTTCCAGGGATCATATTGTAAAAAAAAAAAAATATATATATAATAATAATAATTAAAAGAGAGACACTTTAAGATATTTTGTATTTTATTCTTTAGTGCCTTATTTTACTAAGTCTTACATTTTTACTTTTTGACTCGTTTTTTGGACGTCGTTTATTAATTTGTAAATGTTTTCACAGACCAAACCGAATGAAATGTCCGCGCCGGATTTACAAATGTTCCAGTAACTCTGATTTTCTTCCTACTTGTGAATATGTTGATAAATAACAGTTATATTTTACGTTACAGATTATTTATATTAACCCACACCCACAAAACTAAAAAATAAAAGCTTAAAAAGTCCCCCATATGTGATCTACATAAATTCAGGTGAGATAAAAGCGTCCAATAATGCAGCTCATCCACTGCGGAGCATCAGCTACAATCACAAACACACACACACTACTTTCTGCTTAGCATTACTTTTGTCCTGATTAAATAGCTAGGGTCCATTTAGAGTGTCCATTTACAGTAACAGTTTTCACAAAATTTTTGTGCATGACTGAAAAAAGTTATTTGAACTTCAATATCGGCATCTAAAAATGTAGCATTAAAGCCGATCAATTTATGTTCACATTAGTCAGTCTCGTTGACATAACTACATTTTCACATTACCTATTTCTGTTTAATTTTGAACATTAATTACAAAACTAATGTACGCTGCACTTTACATAAAACTTGCTTTTCTGGTCATTTTACATTCCTTTAATCCAGACATTTACTTGCTTACCTTTTTTTCTTTTTTGACCCTTTTTGTATTTTTGGGAATTTTTTTTAGATGGTGTTATTATTATTATTTTTTTTTACTTTCCCTGCTGTTCAGACACTTTGCATGTGCCTGAGGCATCTTTGAAAACCACTTTATTACATTTCAACCAAAGCTGAATGAAATGTCAGTGCCTTAATGCATTTCAGTGTTCTCCTCACTGTCCTATGCCGGGGGAAAAAGGAAAAAGAAGGGCTTATGGTATTCTGACGGCATATTTTAAGTATTTGCACATGTTTCGGGCTTGAAGACAAGTAACAACTGGGGTCACGTCCTTCTCTGAATAAAACTCGTCTCAGAAGCTGGTGAAGCAGCCAATGAACAGATGTAAATTCAAACTTCCGAGCTGTTTCTAAGATCATTATTAGTTGTTTTTTTTTTTTAATCAAATGTTCAATTGAAAAAGAAAAAATTGCACTTTATCACCATACAGAGATAACATTTGTAATTGTGGGTGTTGTACAGAATTGTACATTTGTACCAAACTTTGTATATTTTATGGCTAAATAAACTTTTTTTTAAACATGTCACTTTCTTTAATGTCTCATTTAACATAATCACATCATACACATTTAATTCTAACTTTTTTACATTTTTTATTTTACATTAATATATAACAGAATGATCATTTTTAGGTCTAGAATTTGCAGGGATATGGCTGGTTCTTGCCATAGTTTTGGTTTATTGTAAAATATTTAATAGGTAATAGTAATAGGTGGTATACAGTGCTATTTTATAATGTAAAATTATATTATGGTATGTCTTTACTTATTTTTTTTTTGTCTGAGTTAATGAATAAACATTACTTTCTGGATTCTATATTATTTAAAACAATACTGAAGGCGTCCAAAATGTACAATAATCTCCTCTGAACAGTTGATATTAAGATGTATATCTGCTACTTCTGCTCTGTAAATCTCTAATCTGAGGTGCTGTTTATTATTAATTGGTGATTTCTGAAGTGTCTGTAAATGAACGTCTCCTCTGCAGCAGAGGTACGTTTTGGTTTTGCTTTCCTGGGAAAATCTTGATGAGAGAGGTTTTGCAATTGTTGCACAAACTGTTCCAGATCAGCTGACATTCGTGTCTAGAAGGAACAACTGACTGTTGTTTTTGTTATGTATTTACCTAATGCAGTATGTTAATTCATAGTTTTTAAATCTCCAGTATTGTTCTAGAATGTAAAAAATAAACCAAAACTTGTGTCTAAATGTTTGACTGGTGCTGTACATTTGCATAGCATTTGTATAAAGCAGACAATAATTACAATTAATCCATAAATAAGGTTGAAGGCTTTATTAATTAACAGGACTGTGATTAGTTCACTGCTGATGCTGAATGCTGAGGGGTTGGAACAGACGAAAGGGGAAATGAGGTCGCTGCTGAGGATGTTACATCATTTTTTTAAATTGTATTTTTAGTAAACATTTCTTTAGTTTAATTTCATTAAAATTGTGTGTGTGTGTGTGTGGGGGGGGGGGGGGGTCAATACCTTTGCACAGTACTGTACTATACATTTATTAAGAATGTGTTGACAAGTATTCCACATGTATTTCTGATTTACATAATCATCTTCATAATCCAACTTTGCTTCTTCAGATCCTAATATCATTGAAAATTATAATCGCTGGATTATAAAAGATGCAGTTATTGGCAAATAATCAACTTGCATGCATTAACAGGTTTCTCCACTTCTGGATAGGTTACACCACACCACCCTCGCATTATTTTCCCATAACATTGTGACCCATGACATGCAGCATTTTTGTACATGATTTCATAATAAAGTGTTGATATTCAGTTTTAAAGCAAATTCGTACGGAACATGCCATGTGCATTGAAAGTGTTTCTCTTTGTAGCTTTTGTGCATTAGAAACACAGAAGAGGACAGAACGACTTGTAAACACAGACGGAATAAAGAGACACTGTGAGACACTTGTCTTTGCCAAAGCGAAACAGTCAACAAACTTCTCATGGAAGAAAGCTAAAACGGGTGCCCACGTGCTCCAGATGACTTCAGTCTGGACGGCTGAGATCAGTTCTGCATTGTGGCTGTTTCTCACACACTGAGGGCTTTCACGTCTCGTCTTAGCTCCGCTGAATTAACGCCAACATTCAGCTCTTTGAAATTCTAGCAAGCTTTAAGTGGCACGTCCTCATGGACACGAGCCTCTAAAAAACAGGCAAAAGGCCATCGTTGCTGTTTTAACCAGAAAAATAAACACGCAGGAGAAGCAAAGTCCGAAAAATACACAGATATGATGCAAAAATGACCAGAGTCTCAGACTGCTCGAGTTAATCATTCATATAAAGTCGTTAAAAGATAATCATTCATATAAAGTCGTTAAAAGATACACAGGGTTTATTTTACTTGGGGTGTGTGTTTTTTTCTTTTTTTTAACACAACTGTGCTCAGTCATCGTGCATCATCACTGTTGCGTGAGATGAGAACAAACAAGTGATACCAGAAACCATATTAACCTGTGGCACACACTCCAGGTTTTTTTTTTTTTTTTACCTTATTTAATTTTTTTCATTTGTTTTACTTAGGTCTGTTTTGATGTATTTATCTTGTGTTTAATGTTTCGCATTTTTCTTTAAATCTTTTTGCTTTTTTGACTTCTTTTGTAATTTACTTTAGTTTACCTATTTAATATATTTTTGATTTTTATTTTAAATTGCATCCGATTTTTTTTTTTTAACATTTTACTTTCGCATTTTGATGCAAAAGCACTTTCCCCCCCTTTTTTCCTTTTTTTTTTACCTTGTAACTGTTTACTTATGGTTTTGTTTTTACTTTTTTTTTCTTAACATCTACTTTTGTTAGACGAATTTAATGTTTTTTTGGTTGAACAGTTTTTACTGTAAATAGATGTTTTTGTATTTTTCTTTTATCTTTCTTTAGTATTTTACTTTGCATTTGCGTTTATCTTTTTATTTAAATTGTGTTACTAACATTTCTAGTTGACAATTTTGTTTAATTTTTACTCTTTTTTTTCACTTTAACATTCACTTTTGTTGCCCTATTTAATTGCATTTTCTTTACTTTTTTTATTTTACATTATATTTTGCTTTTTGCTTTTCCTTTAACATTTTTTATTATTATTTTAATGATTATAATTTTGAATGGTATTAGGATTTGGAGAAGCAAATTGTGAAGTTTATTATGTAAATCAGATATACATGTGGAATGTGTGTTCCTTATGCAATGGGTGAGAAAATGTCTACCTTATTCTACCTTATTACTTCCAACACATTGTAATAAATGTATAGTACAAAGGTCGATTTAAAATCTGGAGGTTAAACTAAAGAAATGTGAACAAATGTTTTACTAAAAATACAATTTGAAAACTTGGTTGTTTAACAACCTGGGCAGCGACCTCATTTCCCCTCTCGTCTGTTCCAGCCACTCAGAGTTCAGCATCACCGGTATAATAATCACTGGCCTGATCACCTGCACCTGTTTCTCACTGGTTCAGGTCTCACTGGTTTGGCTTCTTTTCTATGTTAGTTTGCACTTAATTTGACTTTTTTTATTTACATTTTATAAGTTTTTTTTGTGGACCTTTTAAAAACTTTTTTAACTTATAGTTACAGTTACAGCTAGTTTTAAGAAGGGGGGGGGGGTGCAGAAGAAGACCTTGTTTATTAGGACCTTGTTTATCATCATCGCTAACTAAATGTTCAGGGTCTCAGTCAACTAAAATGAAAAGTAAATACTGTACTACATTTGTAAGAAAATATTTAAGAAGATAGAATAAACTTTCACCTGGATTGATGTAGCTGAGGATAATTAACTGTCAGAGCCCAAATACCTACAGTACACCCACATCGCCTCATGTCTAGTGCTCTAAATTTCTATATCTAGATTTGGATTTAATCCTAGTCTCAGCTCTTGGTTGCTTCACAGCCCTTAATCAACTACTTCTTATGATTACTACTAAATAAGCCATTCCTTACACAGTCTAGCTAACAGGTGATGTTACATGTAATTAAACTGTAAACTTTATTAACAACGCTACAGTCAGACATTTACACGTATTAGGCAAAATAATGGACAAGGACCTGCATTATGTCAACAGCATTTTCTAGATAATTTAATCGTAAATGAGATAATATCGCATTGTTCTAATCTAATACAGCGCATGAGATTAGATAAGCCTGTAATTTGCAAAAATCATTCGCAATATTTATACTTGTGTATTTTCACAGGACATACAGTAAAAATATGCATTCAGAGAATAAGTGGTCTTTGCACGAATCGGCTCGTGTTACAGGATTTCTGAACACAAAGTTTTTACCCGTCAAACTGAAGGAAATAAGGCCGGTATGTGGTTTCCTGCATGTTTTAGCAGAGGTCAAGAGAGTTTGTTAACACTCGACTTTGTCAGTCTGAACATTTCCAGCTCCGTTTGCCAAACAGGGCACCGTTCAGATGGTTTTGATCCAACTCAAACTTATAATTACATCTCCATACTGAATGAATAAGTTCTTAGAAAACAAAAGCATGTGCAAAGCTTAACCCGGAAAAGTAAAGAAATAAATAAATAAAGCATGTGTAATGGTCTGTAATGTATAAGTGCAGCAAAGCAATAAGGTTTGGAGCATGAATTAACTATTAAGCTTTATACATCGTTTTGCATCACTGAAAAAAAAAAATCTTAGATAAGATTACAAAACTGGTTTGGTGTCCAAAGATGAGATAGAAAGCGTGTTTACCTTTTACATTTTCTGCACAACTATTCTAAATGCTCTCTCGCTTTGTTTGTGAAAGATTCCTATCTTAGTGTTAAGAGTTGTCCCAATAACCCGCAAACCTTCTGAGGAACCTTTTCCTAATTATGAAATAGTAAATAAGAAGTGTACTCCATTAAACGGCACAGTGGTGTAGTGGTTAGCACTGTTGCCTTAACCCTCCAGGGTCCGGGTTCCATTCCTGTCTCTGTGTGCATGAGGTTTGCATGATCTCCCCGTCCTTAGTGGGTTTCTTCCGGGTTTCCTCTCACAGTCCAAAGATATACAAAGTAGACTAATTCCCAAATTGGCTGTAGTGTGTGTATGTGTGTGTGCCCTATGCCCTGTCCAGGGCTTACCCCGCCTTGTGCCCTAAGTCTCCTCGGATAGGCTCCAGGTCCCTGCGACCCTGAATACAGGAGAAAGTGGTATAGACGATAATTGATTGAGTGAGTGTATTTATTGCTATAGTTTGCTATATATTGTACATTATTTAAAATAATATGTTGTTCTTGATCAAAACTCCCCATATATCTAAAGTTAAAAAAGGAAAAAGGCCATGCTATGTAACTGATCTGCGCTAGACATTAGCTGGTTTTTGCTCATCACCTCCAGTAGCAATCTACAGCATGGAGACGAGTGCAGTGACACTCATGGCTTTAAAGTTGACGATCTAGAAGCTGATAAGTTGGAGCAGGGTTTAAAGACCTATTCAAGGTGCTGCTAGAATTGATCTCTTTAGGTAGAGATGAAGGATTAGTTTCCATACCACTTTGCTTTTACACATCAGAAATTATTGGCTTTTGTCTGGAAGTTTCAGTAGACCTTTTTACAGAATGATGTTCAAAATCAACATTTATAACTGGTAATGGTGTTAAAATGATTACAGTTAACGTCACATGCACGGACAGCATTTACAATATACTGTAATGTAGGCTTTAAATTGTTCTTTATGGAGGATGGTTCTAGATCTTTAACCAAGGTTTTAAACTTTGTTATCTCAGTAAAGAACAGAACAACGATTTCAAAACCAGAACAAAAAAGGGTTGTGGTGTGGGACCTCCATGGATCAGACTTGTTTGTCCAGCGCATCCCAGATTCAATCAATCGAATCAGGATTCATGGAGCCTTGTGCATGGCGGGCTTTGGTGCACTGGGTTATGTTTGGGTGCCCATGATCTGGTCACCAGTTTGATAGTGTATAGTTAGTGGGATTAATGTTGTTTAGTTCACCTGGTGGTGGTATTGACGTTACTGTTGATTGATGTAAAACTTGTATAAAATCTATGATTTTATTTTCACTCCTACTCTATCAGATTATCACTTCTTAACAGCAGCACAACAGATAAATGCAACACCTTCAACTGAGCCATTTCTTTTATCATGTTGACATTCTCATCAAGTGTGCACTAACAGTAGCTGTGAATTTGGTGTTGCCTTTGCTGCAACAGACTCATCACTGTGTTTCTTATCTCCGAGCTTAACTCGCACGATATCTACACAATAGTGTCCATCTCACCATGTCACGGCTTGTCCAACCCACACAGACATGAAGCACTTCCCTCATGAGCTTTAGTGCCAGAGCTCGCAAGTCACAAAAAGTCAAACATGCCGTCAGAACCATGTCTGAATCATCTCTTTTTAACCCTTTCCATGGGAGTGGCCCGCTTGGTGGGGGATCTTAAATTATCCATTGCACTCATATGTTCCACTTCCTGGACATGACTGTTCATGGGCAGTACCGTATGTCCGACAGGGTGGGACAACAGTAGATATGATGTAATAAACCAACCTGCCCAAAACAAGATGTAATGGATGTTTTTTGAAAACCATTTTTTTATATCCAACAGTTTTTGTGCCACTTTTGACGCACAATACCAGCCTAATCTGGCGAAAAGAATGCTTCCTTGTTTTCATTCTTAGGGAGGGTTGAAACAGTGCCCACTTAGCAACATGATCAGGGATCAGACTGTGACCTCAGCCAAGCTTTTCAGAGTGCAGCATGTCCTGTGTTCAAGCGTAGATTGAACAAACTCACACTTGGACGCAATAATCCTGGCAAACAAAAGTGTATTCTCGATATCAAAATATTAATGGAGTAGTTCATCATCAGAAATTAAAAACAGGAATGAATAATATTTTTTCATAATGTTGAATGTTTGAAAGAATTTGAGTGCAAAAGTTTGCACACCCTTACTTGACTTTTAGTGTGAACTTTTCTTTTACTTTCTTTTTTCTTATTATCTATACATCCATCTAGGAACCTCTGTAGTCCAACAAGGGGCCATGGAGGCCAACAGTGACCATTTGAGGCCAATGGTGATCATTGTATTTATTCCCATTTGTACTACCATGGTAGGAACATTCACACACAATTTTGGGAATGCCAATTAGCCTAATCTGCATGCCTTTGGACTGTGGGAGGAAACCCTCCAAGAACATGGGGAGAACATGCAAACTCCTTGCACACAGACCTGAGGCACAAGGCGACAGTGCTAACCAGTAAACCACCATACTACCTTTTTTTACCATCACAAGTAAAAAAAAAACAGCAACAACTGAACACAATGGAAATTATAATAAATGTTTGCCTGATTTCCATTTCTCAAATACCAGTGGAGAAGGTGATAAACATCTATATATTCTTCATTTGGGCGGCACGGTGGTGTAGTGGTTAGCACGGTCAACTTGCATCTCCAGGGTCCGGATTCGATTCCTGGCCATGTTTAATCCCCATCTCTGTGTGCATGGAGTTTGCATGTTCTCCCCGTGCTTTTCCTCCGGGTTCTCTGGTTTCCTCCCACAGTCCAAAGACATGTAGGTTAGGTTAATTGGCGTTCCCAAATTGCCTGTAGTGTACTGTATGAATGAGTGTGTAAGTGTGTGTATGTGTGTGCCCTGCAATGGATTGGCACCCTGTGCAGGGTGTACCACCAGGTACGGGGGCCAGGGGTAGTTCAGTGGTTAAAGCATTGGACTACGGTTCGGAAGACCCCAGGTTCAAACCCCACAACCACCAAGTTGCCACTGTTGGGCCCTTGAGCAAGGATAAAAATGTAAGTCGCTCTGGATAAGAGTGTCTGCCAAATGCCTAAATGTAAATGTACCCTGCGTTGTGCCCCCGTGTCCCTGAAAACAGGAATATAGATGATGAGTGATATTGTTAATTTTTATGCACAAAGAGCTATTTACATTCTAGAGGATGTCAGAAGGGGGTAAACTTTTGAGCAGTTGTTAAACATACAGTAACTGCTGACTTCAACTCAATGAATGTCTTTTAAAAGAAAAATACTCTTAACTGGACATTTAATTTTTTTTATTTTGGTTTGTAAATGGAAGTATTTTATTGGAAAAAAAACATTGGGGGAGTACAAACTTTTGCATTCAATTACTGTATATACAGTACATATAGAGTGAATGAATTTGAAGAAGAGAAATAAAGAGGAAATGGTTGTGCACTTTTATACAGTAGTAGCACTTTTGTCCACTTACAGTAGCACTCTTATGTGTAACCCTTTAAAAAACTAACTAACTAAATACATACGTACAGACGAGGGGCGTTTCAGTCAAACCGTAACTTGTGATGAAATGATTGCATAAAACCAGTTGACATTTAAATAAGCCTCCAAGCAGAGTACAGAGACTCTTACTGTAGCTGCAGTGAAACATTTGAATGGTGCAAACATTTTAAAGAAGGTTGTACATCCGTGAATTATGATCCTGGCCTGAGGTGGCTCAGAGCCCACTGCAGTCGCTCTGGTGAACATTCAGAGAGTGGAACGCCCTCTTTAAAAAAAAAAAAAAAACATCCTGGTTTGATCATCAAAGTCGTTCTTTCTTTTTTGCACGACTTCCAACTGTGCACCAAAACCAGTTTACAGGAACTTGCTGGGAGTTACTACCACATCAGTCCAGACCAACTCATTTTCACAAGTTTGAAAGGAGTTCCTGGGGGGTCAGCACTACAGACGTGAAGCAGGCAGTCGGAACAGCACTAGATAATCAAGTGCATTAGTGTAGTAGGGAATTATATAAAGAAATAAAAGAGTTTTCATGAAATTTGACTTGAACACCACTAATGAATAAATTAATAGTCAATGTTTTCTCATTAAATGTACTACTATACTTTTTTAACTACTACGACTACTTCTAATAATAATAATAATAATATATTTTGACTAAAAACATTACAAAACTTCTCAAACTGAATCATTGGAGTTAAATTTGCATCATTAACCATGACGTTCCAGTTAACAGAAATCTGGAGTACTTCTCTATTCAGAAGGTCATGATGTTTGCAAAACTCCGGAGGTCTGCTTTTGTTTCTACATCTTTCATTTTTATTTATTTTTTTTCGTTCCCTGGGGAAATGAGACGTATCCTGAGATACGTGCAGCTCGGACGTGCTCCGCATCTGCTTCTCATCAAGTCTGACTGCAGGAAACAATGGGAAGGAGAGATCAGCTTTCCAGTCCCTCCCTCGCCGAGGTGCTGCCCAAAAAAAAACTCGGGGGAATATTCTGCACACACACACACACATACTGTACACACTCTGTTGCTGTTCTGATTTTATTTCTCATATTCTCGTATAGTATAAAGACTCACTTTTAGGACGTCCTTATGTACAGGCTTATCAGAGCCGTTCAAAATCACAATCATAACCTTAAACTGATACCATGTGAACGTCTTTGACTTTCTGGATTACTTTCGTCTTTCTTTTCGCTGGGTGAAATGGCTTTTGATGCAACACCCTGCATCTGACGTACTTACAGCAAAGGCCCTTAATTACAAACACATGTTGAACTGAATCATGTAGTTAAAGATCTACAAGCAGTGTCATGTTATTCAGGGTGTGCATGACACATTATCAAAAGCTGACATTAAATACAGCCAGAGAGGCTGCTTTGTGGAAAATGAAGCAATACATATGACAATTTCCTCCTGACTGTACACCAGCGGTTCCTCTAAACTGTCTCTTGCTGCAGTGGTTAAAGTTTGATTGTTGCAAAATAAGGGTTTAAATCACTTTGTGGTCTGGGTTTGCTGCAACGGCACACTGTCACGGCGTCTCAAAAGAGCTTTTGTCTCTGAAAGTTCATTAGCACATTTATATGCTCTTGCTTTCCTGTTTAGTTATTACCCTTTTGTGAATAACAAGGAAAAACAAATTATACTGTATATAGCTGATCATTTGAGTGATGAGTTGGCTTGCATTTTTATTTCTTAAACCCTTAAACGTCTTAATAACATTTTTGGTATAGCACATTTTGATTCATGATATCATATTCTTATTAAAGAAATGTATTGTACTGAATTGAACCTGACTTACCCTGCTTTACCATTTGGTTGAGGTATGCGATGCGGAAAAATATCCAGTAAAGGTTGCTTTGTCTTTAAATTGAGTGTAATTTTTTTCTTTCTTTTTTTTTTTCTTTACTTTTGCACAAACACAACTTTTTTTCTTAATTTATTTTCAAATGTATTAATACTTCTACTATGATTTGACCTCTCAACCATTTGGAAGAGGCCCATACAGAGGCCTGTTGAAAAAAAAGGTAACACCTAAAGAGAAAAAAAAAAAAACTTTAGTAAGATTTAACAAAGCAAAATGTTTAACATTTTTGATAAATAATTAGATTTAGTCATTTTAAAAACATTTTTTGGTATAGATAGATAGATAGATGGTAGATAGATAGATAGATAGATAGATAGATAGATAGATAGATAGATAGATAGATAGATAGATAGATAGATTTTGCAAATGTGTGTTTGAAATGTGAGAGTTTCAGTATATATTTTGGTGCGTACCGTATTTTAATGATCCCATAGACAATTTCGAGTTGCAAGCTGATTAGTACCAGCTACAATAGTGTATTTTTAGAGATACTAAAGCATGTTTACGCTTCATCAGGTTAATGAATGTTTTTTTTAGGTTAAAAAAGACTTCAGGGGTGTGTAATGTCACGTATTCGGACAAAATCAAAGTTAGGCAGAACTGTTACTGCCACTTTTAAGTTTTTATATCTTTTTTGTATGTAGTTTGTGTTTTTTTTTTTTGTTGTTGCTTTTTTTCCTCCGCATTATCTCCTACAAGATAAAGTCCATGTTTGAATAGCGGGGCGGGTGATCCTGCAGCAACAAAAAGTTAAGTAAAGAGCTATCATATCTCTCTTACAGTTACACATATCAAGAAACAAACTTGAATATGTCTGACGTGAGAAAACACCCCAGCTCTTAGCCAAACCCTGGACCACAACTGCTGACCGCTCGATGTGCACACTTTATCAGAAAAGAATAATGAATAGCCATTTTTGTGCATGTGTGGATTAGTGTATGATTTAAGCCTAGTACAGTAAGTTTTTGTGCATGACTAAAACACGGAAGTGCACAATACACTTATTTCTTATTTACTGTAACTCTATGTGTGGAAAGAGTCCATCCCCAAAAACCAAGCTGGTTTGCTTGATGAGGCTGATGCTTTAAATTTATACAGATTTTCTTCATTTCCTTTTTAAAATGTAAAATCTTCATTTCCCCCCAAGATTCCATGTCATATTAATTTACTACATAACTATTCAGCGTGCTGAGCTTCAGCACCACCTTGTGCTTGTGTAGATAACATGAACAAAGCTAAGCAGTGAGGCTTGTGTGGGAAAAATATATGATTTTTAAGAATTTTATTTGTGTTTCACATTTATTTAAATTTTCCTATGATGAGGCATCTCAACCATTTGGAAGAGGCCCATACTGAGGCCTTTTTATTAAATTATTGCTAATTAATTGGATTTAATTCATCTCCATTTGTTATAATTGAAATGGAAAACTACTGCCTGACTAGTTAGCTTGCTATTTCCGTATGAAGTCAACAGTTGTAGTTCTTTTGTAGTTCTTTTAATCAATCACCCGATCACAGACAAGGAGAAAATTATTTTCCTGAGATTTAAACCTTTTACTATGCTAATGGCTGTTTAAAAAAAAAAAAAAAAAAAAAAAACTTTGAATCAAATCAAAGTGGATCAAAAATTGACGGCAATTTATGTGTTTTTCGTATTTATTTGCAAATGTATTCATACTTTTACTATAAAGGGACATCTCAACCATTTGGAAGAAGTCATACGAATGCCTTTTTATTTATATATTTATTTATTTTAAGGTTGCAAAGATAAAACTATTCTTTACTAAGATTTACCTAAGAAAAATGTTTTACATTATTGCTAATTAAATATAAGGCTTTTTAGTACTAGTTACAACAAGAGCCTGTGTATTTTCAGATTAACATTATTCAGGTGGTCAAAATAACAATCGCTTGAAGTTCTTTTCACAATTAAATAATTACAATCGCAGACAATTAGGAAATGATCTTCCTGAGATTTAGGTCTTTCATCATGCTAATGCCTGTTTTTAAATAAAAAAAACATCTTTGTGTACTACTTCATGTGCAATGTCAGGATTTAAACCAAATTAAAGTAATTTAGAAATTGCACAATTTTCTCCATGTTTAAGTTCTTGTTTATATATAGTTCATGTTTAGCGATGTATATAATGTGTTTCACATTTATTTGCAAATGTATTAATAATTTTACTATGAAGGGACATCTCAACCATTTGAAAGAGATCCATACTGAGGACTTTTTATTATTATTATAATTTATTTTAAGGTAACAAAGATAAAACTACTGTTTAGTAAGATTTACAAAAGCAAAATGTTTTACATTATTGTTAATTAAGTATGAAGTCATTAGCTTTTTTGTAGTTTTTAAATAAACATTATTCAGGGTTTTTTTTAATAATTATTAAATCATTACAATCGTAGACAATAAGGAAATTATCTTTCTAAGATTTAAACCTTTCACCATGCTTTAAATAAATACTTTATTTGTAATGTAAGCTATCATACCAAATCAAAGTAATGCAGGAATTATACGTTACGCCACAGTTAAGTTCTTATATTGTACATGTTTAGTTGTTTTTATTTCAGTGTTTATTAAACTATTTTCCCTCCTCCAAGATAATAAAGTCTTACTTTAATTAGTGTGGATGTGGGAACATGAGAAACATGCAGCAACGAAACGTAAGATGAAAAACTACAAAATCATATCTTTCTCACAGTTACACATATCAAGAAACAGACTCAAATATGTGCTGAGCTTTAGCACCACCTTGTGTTTGTGTAGATAACATGAGCAAAGCTAAGCAGTGAGGCATGTGTGCGGAAAGTAATTGATATTTAGAAATTTGTTCATCAGTTTACATCCTAAAGTCCTAAAGCGAAGGTAATAAACTATTAAATAGATTAGACTGAAGATTACATTAACTGTGTGAAACATCTGTATTTCAATTCTGAGTGCTTAAGTTCAGAATTGAAAACAAAGATTAACAAATGTTCTTGACTTAAATCTTAATAACGTGTTAGGTATTACAGTTGGAGCATAAGTAATATTTTACTTTAATATTGCAAACATCTGTATTTAGTGGATTCTACTGTTTCATTAACTTTTGTTTTAAAAAATAAAATTATTAACAAGGCTTTTTACAGTAAATCAATGTGTGTTATGAGGAACAAAGCAATGGTAACAAAAATCAAATATGAAACTTGTAAACAAGAACCATTTTTCAAAAAAGCATAATAAATACGAAAAATGTATTTGTTTAAAAATACAGTTAATAAATTAAACTGACAAAAAATCTACAAAGTATGAAAAATAAAGTTAAAGTACAAAATCTTAAATGTACATATAAATAAATTTAACTTCAAGAATAAAATTTTAAATGATGATTTTTAAAATCAATCCTTAATAGAATGTTAATAGGATTTAAAAAAAATGTGAAAATCATTATTTAAATAAAACATTTTAAATACAATAAAGAAAATAATATATAACACGGTAGGTTTCCAAAAGAAATAAAAACAAACAATTAATTATTATTTACATTTTATTTTAATTCAATGTTCAAAATGCACATTGATGAGCTGGTGTTTAAATTTCATCATAAGTTTATTAGGTTCAATCATTAGGTCTCTTTAAAGTAAAACTGAACACCAGTGTCTTTTATCTAATTGATATTTCAGTAAAGGAAATGTGCAGGCTCTTTATGATAGAAAAAAAAAATCCCTGAGCACAGGAAACCCGTGATATTTTCTTCCACTTGGAAAAATGAGTGTGGACTTCCTTCCTTATGAAGTGGCTTTACAATGGACATGAAACTGAAAAAGTCTGAAACTGAAGTGAACTTTAACCACAAGTTAAAGCAGGATGAACTCACCGTGTGCTACAGTCATGGATTTTACGCCTCGTGCTAAAAACGATCTCTTTTAGTTTTATAGAAACAATCAGAGGAATGTTCAAGGACACTTTTAAGACACACGATGCTAAAAAATCTTCTCAGTGGATGTTTCTTTGGAATCCTGACCTTTTTGTCACATTTCCAAGGTACTGTAAGATTCATACACTTCTGCTGCTCTGTTTCTTTTATGCGGTTGTTGTTTGGTAACAAAAAAATGTGTTAGTTTTTATTTTAAAATGTATGAGCTCCTTTTTGGGGAATAATTTTGTGTTTTTTTTAAGAGACATCAACTTTTTACGATCACAGATATGAGGAACTACTGTACCATTTTTTTTCTCTTAAAAAAGAGAGTAGTAAATAAGGAATAAAAACCGGGCGGGTTTGAGCTATTACATGACTTAGTGAAAGGATAGTATAATTAACCAGGGATTCCGATAACTGTACATCTTAAAGTGTTTAGCGCAAGTGTTAGTTAGATCCTGCTCTCATTTCAATTCCCTCAGTAGCCTTCATTTACTTTCTCTTTCTTTTTCTCTTTCTTTCAAAATGAGACCAAAATTACAGCTTCTTATATTAAGAAAGAACAAAGCACTGACTGCTTACTCTACGTACATGCGTGAGAATTCAACAGGGCTGTTTTATATAATGGATTAAAAAAAATCCCTGCTATACAGACTTCCTTTGATTTACTGCACATTTAATTCATTCTCTTTCAGTGTGTGTGAGCGAGTGTTTACCCGCAGTGGTAGCCTCCCGAAGAACTCTGTACAAACCTGAAGGTGGTAGCGTGTCTGTGTATTGTGATGTCCAGCACTGTGCACAGAACTGGACAGGAGGATGGGGGATTAGCCAAGGACATTTTGCTTTGCTCGACCCATCTCCACGTGTCCAACTTTCCAACATCAGCGTCTCACACACCACCACACGCCTCGTCCTCGAAATCCACAACCTCAACCAATCGGATTCTGGGCCGTACCATTGCAACATCAAATGGAAAGAGAGCAACAGTCAGGGTCATGTCACGCTGATCAATGTGACTGCAAGTAGCTCCAATCAATTCAGTATGTATCATATGTATCTCTTTTAATTTTGCTTATACAGTGTATACGCACATATACAAGGGAGAGTCAAAAATGATCTGCACTCTGCTTATATATCAGTGCTGTGCAGGTGTGAACGTGTAACATCAGTAATCTGAGGGTGTACCTGGTGCCGAAACAACAGCTTAAACAGAAGTGTTTGGGTATCTCCAAACTAAATTCAGAGCGATACTATAAGGAAGGTGAGCATTTTTTAAAGAGAATCATTACTGATGAGGAGACGCGGATTCATCACTATGAGCCTGAGAATAAACGGCAGAGGAAACGGAACGGAAACATCCTCAATCGCCAACCGACAGAATGTTCAAAAGTCGACCATCAGCTGGGAAATTCATTAACGCTTACAGGTTTTTGGGATTCTCAAGGGCCAGTATTGAAACATTATCATTTAATAGGTTTTACAATCAACAATGCTCGTTACAGTGAGACATTAATTGAACAGCTGAAGCCTTAAACCGATATCCTTGCATGACGATGCACGTTCACACACTTCCGCCCACACTGTCGACACAACCTTCGTTTTGAGGTGTTGAAGTATCCTCCCTATAGTCCTGATCTCACTTCATAAGACTTTCACCTGTTTGGTCCACCGAAAGCAGCCCTATGAGAATGAAGATTCAGAGTTCTGATAAAGAAGTGAAGACAGCTGTGAATTATTAAAACATTTTTTAATAAGGGGATATAGACCGTTGTTGACAAATGGACAAATGTATTGAAAATTATCTTTGTCTTTTCTAAAAGTTAATTTAAATAAATTCTACAGCCAGAGTGTGGATAATTCTTGCCTCATATACAATTTATCAATAACATATAAAACCTGTATTATGTTTGTTTTAGTGTTCAGGAATTCATATTATTATTATTATTATTATTATTATTATTATTATTAATAATAATAATAATAATAATAATAATAATAATCTGATGACAAAAGGACAATTATATATGCATGTATTACTTATGTTATGTTTATATATACTGTATAAACAATATTAAATTAAAAAAATAACTTCAGTTGAATGAAATGAATTCTCCCAAAGCCTACTGTAACTTGTATCTTCTCTTGTTTCAGCAGTAGATCCTGCGTCCACAGGGAGGACCCTCTCTCACAGGCTGATGGTTTGTGCTGCAGCTAGTCTGTGTTTTCTTCTGGCTCTCGCTCTGGCCTTGTGTTTCTCCTATCAGTGCCGGCCTGCGCCTCCCGTCCCTCCACCACGCTCCCGAAACAACTGTGAGATCTTAACCTCACTCTTAGTACTGTTCTCATCCTGCCAGAGTGTAAAGATGGACATACTGTACTGTATATTCTCTCCACATATTCTGTCTGGACATTATGTTCAGTGAGGTGCCTCGGGTCATGTCACTGACGTTTGTTTTTTCTTCCTGTCTGTAGCCACAGCTCGAGTTAAACCAAATGTGGATGTAAGTACAGTTTCTCCTACTCTGTATCAGTTCATGTTCTTCTTCATGTTCAACTTTCTGAAACTGAAATTTCTTCATTATTTGCTGTTGCTGAAGCTATGAGGCGACATACAGAAGTAGATCATAGATATTTGTTTTACTTAAATATTTTCTATGGATATCTGCATTCAGAATGTTGATACTGTAGATGGATGGATGGATAGACAGACAGACATATACCTTATTAATACCAAAGGGAAATTGTCACTCAGGCCGATGGTTTGGTTTTAATACTGTATACAGTGTTGCCAACTTTACATCTTGGAGTAAAAAGAGGGTGGCAAAATAATATGCGAAAGGAAGTTAAGTGAGCATCACTATATATTTGACTGCACAGTTTAACAAGTGTATATTTGTTTTTGTATATTTTATATATTTATTTCTGTTTTAATTTTGTGACTTGATTCTGAGCTTGGGCAATACAAGCGTCCATATTTATCATGCCATAAAAAAACATCCTTTGAAACTTGTCTCACACACACACCCTCAGGACCAATGGCTGATCCACTTTGGTGAAATCTTCTACCAAAAAATGTACAATATCTTGATTTTCCTCTTTTTTTTATGTGTTTCTGCATGGTTCAAGTGTTCTCGCTGCCCTCATACTGTACATTCTCTAAGCTTTTAAGCTCAAGTGAAAAAACCTAAGAAGGAAATGTCATATCTTGTGTGGATTTACCAAATTTGGAAAATTACAGAGCTAATAATAGAAACTATAATATAATAATATAAACTGTTGAGGCACTAAACCTTGAGGACTGATTATTTGTGCAGGTGGTGTATGCAGTGTTGGATCGTCCAAGACAGCAGAGAACAGCTCAACAAAACACGCCAACCACGGGCGTCATTTACTCCACACTGAGCTTCTCCCAAGCTTAATCCTCTCAGGAAGACAACTGGTGGTCTAAATGCTTTTGAAATAATTTCATGCTCAGGTTAACACAGCTATTCGTATATACAATTGACCAGAATATATATATATTTTTTTTACAAAAAAAAAAACTAAATCTGAATTAAGAATTAAATAGCAGTGTGGTATACTGTAAATATAGTTTTTTTTTTTTTTTTTTCATTTTAAGTTCCCTTACAAATCAGTCGAAAACATGGTTATGATCAGATGTGTATTATAAAATGTTAAACTGATTAAAATGTGAAACTGTAAAAAGAACTCAATACAATGTAAAAATAATAAAGTTTGAAAACACAAAGTTAATATTTTTCTGTATATATATATTTTTAAACATTAGTACTATAAATCATTTTAATATGGAGTGTTACATACCATAATTATTATGATGCACCAATTCAAAAATGTCCACCGTTTCAATCTATAAAAAATAGAGCCCGTAATATTTGTCAGAGAGGCTGATGGTAACCGTTATAGTGATGCTACTACTGTACTGTAGCACCATGCGTCAATATGAGATAGGATTCGTTTTTAGACTAGAAAACTTTTCCATGTTTGCTATCATGTCTTTTGTCATAATTCAGTCTTTGCCACTCTTTCATAAAACATGTCTTCTTTCAAGTAAGCTGTGAATCTCTCTAGCTATTTCATTTCCTCATGGTTACTTAAATGACTAGCTGGATATTTACTGTAGCTTTTATATCTTATATACAGTTCATCCTGAATAATTTAAATATCATGAAAAAGTTCATTTTGTTTTATAATCTAATTTTAAAAGGGAACATTGTATATTTATATTCTTTAATGTAAAATAAACGATTTTAAACCTTTTTTGTTTGTTTAAATTTTGATTATGGTTGACAGCTTATGAAAAAAAATCAAGTTTCTTAAAATATTATAACATTTCCTAAGATGAATAAAAAACAAATAATTTATACACTCAATACTTGGATGGGGGTCCTCTAACATTAACATTTATGGCATTTAGCAGATATAAATAAGAAATAAAAAAATAAGGTTGCTGATGAGTTACGTTTGTTACGTGAACAACCAATTTAGGTTCTTTGCAGCCCTTCTTGTGTTGCAGTAAAACGTTTGTTCCAATTTAATTGAATTTAATATGAAGTGGTGGCTCGAGACTTTTGCACAGCACTATCAATGTTTTTTTTTTTTTGGGGGGGTGTTTCAGTATTATGGACTATTTTATGTAAATGAATGTAATGTAATTTTACATAATACTGTAAAATCACAGGCAAGTCTGTGTTACTGTAGTTCCAGGTTGGGGTTATTACAGTATGTGGCTATTATTAAATGGCGCTCTGTGTCATAGTTTTTGTGTTTTGTATCTGGACCTTTATTTTGACGGGTCCTTTTGGACTTCATTTCCCAGTATGCATTACACCTTGGCTTTTGTCATTGTATTTATATAATTCTACTTTCTGTCTATAAGTTTGGTTATAAATAGTCGTGTCTTAGGCTTTTGTTTTGGCTTCTTTATTATCGTAATTAAAGGGACGACACATTTGACACAAAATACAACATTTTATTTTATAATAAATTCTCAATAGCACAGTACATAACCAAATATACATATACAGGAATAATCTTTAAATTATCTGCAGTTATTGACATCTCAGTTTACTCTGCAATTATAATTTACAGACATTGAAAGAAGGTTTAGAAGCAATAAATTATGTCAGTATCAAACTAAAACTCCTGAGCAGTAGCAGTGCTACTCCAAACACACACATTCTCTGTCCAAACACTCCAGTACACACTCTGCTCCGGGACGGGTACACGCCATGTGCTTTAATCTCTCACTACAGGTAAAGCGTTCCAGTGTCTAGAACCACACTGTACGTAGATTCTTTTACTCACAACCCATCCTTTAGTTTTAGCTTCTCACACACGTCAGAAAGTGCTGTTTTGCTTGCTCGTTCTAGAAATAAAAATCTAAATCGCACATTCACGAGTCACAATTTCTATTATTCTTTTTTTTTAAACTTATGAACTAAGTACCAGAGTGCTGGAAATATATGTTTTGGCATATGTACAATTCAAGTTAAGGGGATAAAAATAAATAAAAAATAAGAATATTTTCCTTTACAAGAGAAAAAAATAAGGCATATTATTGAGGTGGGATGTTTTCTAGGTATATTCAGGCTTAAAAATCACACACTCCTCCCTTACTCAAACACACTACCTGTTAGAGGTTGATAGTGGCTAGCAAACTAGCATAGCAAGCTAAATTTAAATATTAGTTCATTTGTTAGATAGCCAACTTTGACCTCGTTAGCTTCTGTAATCATTTAAATAGCTATTTGTGTCTAAGATTAGCATAGAAAGCTTTGTTAGTTCTCTATGTTGTTTTCGCAACCTAGCATACAGTATGCATTATATTAAGCTTTTCTAAACTAATATTAACCTCTGACTGGTGAGCTTTTTTTTAGTAAGCCAGCTAACATTACCACCTAGCTAACTAACTTTAAGCAGCTACTGTTACCTAATATTAGCTAGCTAACTAAGTGCTAAATAATTTATCTACAGTTTACCAACATTAACCTCTGACCTGTGTAGCTAATTTCTTGCCAGTTAGCTAGTTTAGCTACTGTTAGCTACCATTAGTTGAATAATCAACTGGATTTCAGCATAATAGCTCTAATCCCTGCTGAAAAATCCAAATTAGCCAGACTTGCTTGATCTTTCAGCAGAGATTAATAAACCAATAATACAGTGGTACCTCGGCATATAAAGACCTTGCTGCACAAATTTTCAACTTAAGAACAAAAATCCTCAGCATTTGCTGAGCCTCAGCATACGTAGCATAGTTGGTATCCGATTGAATGAACTGTGCCAAACTGAACGCCGGCTAAGTAAGTGCGTTAGTCTGGGTGCCATTGAGAAATCGTTTGCGTCAGTGGAAAGCCAAGCAAAGCGAGTTTACTTTTTTTAATTTTTTTTTTGCATTTTGTGCAAGATTTATTGAAGACATAGTACCATGGGTCCAAGAATGTTAGCAAGGACGGTTGCAAGAAGAAAAGTGGGCCACTTTCATTTTGGTTCTTGCGGTGCCAAGAAGAATCATAAATTAAGGTTAAGTGAGGTTTAACATCTATTTATTTTATATTTTACTTCATTTACATGTCTTTTATAAATGTCTTTTCTAATTTGATTGTTTTTGATTGCAAAAATATGATTCAAGTGTTGGAAATAGGTAATATTTTTGGACGGCAGAAACAGATTATCTGCATTTATATTTTTCCTATTTTTAAGAAATTACCTCCAAAACAGATTAAATTTGTATGCCAAGGTACCAATGTACAAGTTGGCTAACTTAGCTAAGATTGGCTATCCAGCAAAAAAAAAAAAAAGGATTCTTCAAAATGTATTTAAGATAATTTAAGATTTCATATTGACACTTAAGCGGTAGAAGAATAACCATATATTCTTGCATCTTTGTTTACGCTGTTGTACAGTTGTACATTTTATTTTTTTTAAATCTGTCGTTAGAACTGCAGGATTAAGAGATTGGGTCCACTGCAATTTAAATAGTTGTGTTAGCTATTTAAATATATTAGGTTCTGTGTATAATAACCTACAGACCAAACAATTCACATTTGATTCTAATATTATATTAAACTAAGGTAAATTAATAGTATACACAACTACAAACATGGGTTAAAGAAAAGGAGATATTATATATCTTAGGCTTATATTTGGGGGAAATGTGCTTGCACTGGCTGATTTTGAATGCTACGACTACCATTTAGCCATTTCACTCAATTTTTGACCTCAACATCTGAGAGAATTATCGTACAAGAATATAACTTAGCAATCAGTTATTGTTGTCCCAGCATAATAAAGAAGGAAAAGACACAGTGGCTCAGGGATTAGGCTGCTTATTTTGTTAATTAAAAACAAATATTCATATATTTTTGCACTTCAGTTTGCATTGGCTAAGTCAGTATCAGTAATATGGCTAATAATCAAGGAATCATTGAAATCTGTATAAACATTTGGCCGAAATGACATTTTCAGTGTCATATATAAATATGAGGGGTGTTTAAGTCAACATGGACCTTGTGATGAAATTACTCATTGTTCATGATCATTCAGCAATACCACTTGCACATTACAGGAAATTGGCTGGGGTTTCGCCACATCTACTGTACAATCCTGACCTCAATCCAAGCCATTTCCACATGTTTAGGCCGTTAAAAGGAGTTCCTGGGAGGCCAGTGTTTTAGATGTGAAACTGGCAGTCCAATCATGGTGCTGGCATACTAAAACACTCTACCTTGATAATATCCAAGCATTAGAAAAAACACTGGGATGCATTATGCAAAGTGCATTGGTGTAGGAGGGGATTATTTTTACTCTCATAACTTTGTTCTGTTATTCTGCACAATCAAAAGTCCTGGTTTGACTTAACACCCCTTATATCTCTTTTACAAACCATTAGTCATTGCGTAATATTTTTGGTTTGGTCACATAAAGGAACTGTAAAAATTTAACTGTAAAACATTACAGGACATTAAAGCTGAAAGTCAATAAAGTTGGACATTGAAAATATTACATGTGGTGGTCAGGGAAAACTTACTTGGAAAACAGCCCTCTTTTTTCAATTCAATTCAATTTGTATAGAACTTACATTATAGAAATTACATTGTTGCAAAGCAGCTTCACAGAAGTAAAAATTCTAAAGATAAATTGTAAATTGTAGACCAGTCAGTTCCAACCGAGCAATCTGATTGGACAAGAAGCATTCCATGAGTGGTGATAATGGACGGTACTGTACCACCACTGGGATGTTTAATTATATTCATCACGCCACATCACAGGTGTTCTAATAACCATTAATTACACTAAATGCCGGTTGCAGCATGGGTGAAAGTAGGTCATCCTACTTAGCATGTGACTGTACTGTACACACTCGAGGTCAGGCTGTATTGATGGATATAGGATGGCAGTGATGCGGTTGAAGGCATTACAGCTGTGATATATTCAGCGATACAGCACTCCGTCTTGTGTGACATTGTTTAAATATATACATTTTTAGCTGTACCATTTTGTCCCTAATGCACAAGCCGGAGGTGAAAAATTTTAATGCAAAAAAAAATAAAAACATTTTGAGATGATAAGGTAAAACTTATCTATTATTTTTACATCTGTCAGTTTCTGCCAATGGCATGCATTGACACGACTACTTCAAGAAACAAGAATAGACTTTTTAATTTTTTTTTTTTTTTTTTTTACAAAAAAAAGCCCTTAAATATTAAGTTTTATATATATATATTCACTTTCAAAATGTAGGCTTTTTTCCTGCAAACATCATGTTTGGTAAGAAATCTCAAAATCTTTGCCAGCCAAAGGAATGTCACACTTTTATCAAGTTTTAGGATAGACATGTCCCATTTCATGAGGACGTAATGCATAATACATTTATTTTGTTATCTGATATTTATTGGTAAAACGTTCATGATGCCAGATCTTTTTTTTTTTTTTACTTTTCATTTAGGTGGAAAGCATGTTTTATAAATGTTCTTTAAACATTTTGCACATTTTTAGAGCTACTGTTTATGTAGTATAATAATGATACTAATAGTATAATAATAAATTTATCGTGTAAAGGTTTTCCCAGGCCACCACATGCACATTTTTGGCCAGCAGGTAATGTCTATACACCACAGACAGTGCTTTTAAAAAAAAATAATAATAATAATAAATAAAGGAAATAAAAAAGAGTAACTATATTTGCATTATGGCTTGCAATAGTCTCAGTGGTATCTTTGCTGTATTTTTGTGTATCTTATGTTTTGTAATCACATTTAAGTCACAAATTGCAATTGAAATTTTAAAAGTATGAAGCCACGGTCATCAGACGGTATACAACACATATCGCATGCGACTCCTCAAATGATAATTTATCAAAAACAAAAATAAAATGGCAACATTGATTTTTGTTATTCTGCATTTTTTTTTTGTCAGCTACTGTACTTGCATGATAAGCAACTCTGACCATAAAGTGAACCTATGTAGCCTTCTCTTCTGTTAAGACTTGCTTTGGCATCTTGGCGTTACCTCCACAGCGTGTGTGTTTGTGTGCAGTTTAGAAAGGTGTGTGTTGGAGAGCAGTAATGAAGGTGGTTGTGTTGCGTACAACAAATGGTCCCTTCTTGCTTTGATAGGCGGTCTCTTGGCTCCATTTAAGCTACACTGCCTAGAAAAGAGAAGATAGCAATATAAAAATTAATAAATAAAAAGACAATGACAAAGCAAAACTAAAACTGCACCCTGATTCTTGTTCACGTTACCAGTCTGTAAATCTATTTTTTTTTACCCTAATGTGACACAGACTAGATACAGTAATAATACAGAAAATATGTGTGCCAAAAAAGCTACTTCTAAAGTTTATGCAACATCAAAGTGACCAATTTTGCTCCCATAAAAAAATATTTGATTTTGAAAACTTGAAAAGTTGATAACTTGATCCGCTTTAGAGAGATGATTTTATATGTGTCCCAAAAATGGCCATTTTTAATGTTATACTGTCTCACAAATAATGATCATTCGAAATGCAAATATAAAATAAAATGCGAGTATTCATAATAAAATTAGTGTAAGCTTTAAGAAGCATATGACCTGTCAAGTGTTGCGTAAAGCATTCCCCTTTTTTCGTAAAAGCTTCAAAAACAAAATATGTGTAGTGTCCGTAACCATGTAAAATTTATGTCGCAATATCTCAATTTTGAATTTTAGAATAATACACTTTTTCAGGATTTTGTCTTTTCAGGTGAAAAACTAAATCTAAATTTTCATTGGAATGACAGTTAAGATCATTAAAAGACTTACACTTTAAAAGATTCCGAACACTACGAACATAAAATGGCATAAAATTTGTATTTAGCAAATGTTTTTTTTAATTAAATTTTTATCTAATTCAAATATAAATGTGTATGCATATTTACAGAAAATGAAGCATGGATTGGGAGATAAGAAACATTAAGTACTATGAAAAATGGTGTTATAAAATCCTGTCTAAAAGTTTACTGTTTTACCTACAGTGGATGAGACACTTTTTAGCACCAATACCATGATTTGGTCAAGTATATTTTTCGAGGAGTCTGAGTAATTATACCTACAAAGTGACCTTATAGTGTAGTAGATTTCTAACGTAGAAGAATAACAAACTGGCATGAACAAACGTCAAAGCCATATAAACGCTGAACCTTACCTGCTCATTCTCTGTAGTCGCTCTCATCTCTCTAAAATGCCCCTGAAACACAGAGAATACAGAAAGCAGCTACTGTATACATCTCCTTTAATCAAAGTCACCAGTAGACATCCATCAGCCCTCACCGGCTGCTTTACTCACTTTTTTAAGTCATGTGGCTCAGCTTGTCAAAAATGAAACTTCAGGTTTGACTTGGGTGAAATTTGACTTTTCCCGTCTGAGAAAGAAAAAGAGAACTAGATCTTAGCAGATCAACAGCAGTGTTGCAGTGCTGCTTTCTTTTACCTTGTGTTGTATCACAATTATGCCGTATTTGGTAAAGGTGCTGTGGTCATTTATTGTGTACATACATACAGTAACAATGCTGTGCATAACTGTGATATGTAGTTGTGTAACTGTGTGTGTTTATTTCGTTGCTGTACTGTGTTGTGAAACTGTGCTGTGATGTTTTAGAAGTTCCAGTGTTATTTTGTTGCTACGCTGTGTTTGTCATCCTTAAGTTTGCTTTTAATGCTAAGACGGTGGTTTGCTTTTTAGGACACCGAGAGTTTTTACCGGGCTGCATTTTCTTTTAAATGCACATTGCTTATGAATTGATTGGCATTAAAAAAAATTTATTGGACATAAATATTCATTAAAGATTGAAAGGCCGTCATAAAGAATGTAGTGAATGAGGCTTGTGATTCTTGTTGTTTGTGTTTGTGTTTGTGTTTTGTTTGGTAATTGTGTACTGTTTTGTAAGTGTGTTTTGTTCATTACACGTACAGTACTATTTGGTAATTTTGTGGAAATTTTGTGTTTGATAATTCTGTTGCGTTTGGTAACTGTGTAATATTGTTTGTTAATTCTGCTGTGTTTGGAAATTTTACAGTATTGTATGGAAATTGTGCTTTGTTTAGTAACTACGTAGTATTGTTTGGTAATTCTGTTGTACTTAGTAAATATACATTGTTTGGTAAAAAAAAAAATAAAACTTCTTCCCAACTGTGTTTGACTGGTGGCGCTCAGTTAGTAACCTAGCACTTTTTGTAAGCTGCTCTGGATCAGAGCGTCTGTCAAATGCCTCCATGTAAATGTAAATGTCTACATGTAATGCTGTTTTCTAACTCTAATGTGATGTCTTGGAACAGTGCCTTGCTGTTCTGATTTCCAACACAATTGCTTATTGCCGTGTTTTGTGTTCTGCAAATGACTGTGGAAGTGGGTTTAGTGTTCTGACCATGTCAAGCTCCTCCAGGCCTTCTCCCTCTCCAGCTGTGCTGCTAAAGCTGCTGGTGCTAGAGGACGAGCGGGAGATGTTGCCTCGGCTGCTGCACTCCTTCAGCTTCACAAACGGCCTGCAACACAGCAAAGCCACACGGGAAGGGAAGTTAGTTAATAGACGCAAATTAGTCATTATTTAGAGGAACTGAAAATATTCATACAATTTTTGGTCATACAGAAAACCGAAATATATATATATATATATAGTACTGCTGACCTTTCCTTGCTTGGACAGATCTCTGGTGAGCTTGGATTGGATGAAGTCTCCGACCTTACTTCCTGTGAGTGTGGAAATACATCTGCTGACTTCTGATCACTGTGAAAAAATAAAGAAGGATCATTTCCTAAGCAGATTGTTGCAAAACATGTACTTTAAATACGTTCGCTTTTGTTGTCTGCTGATTGCTGTATTGAATTAATATTGGGTTTCTTTGCTACAGCATAATTTTTTAATTATAATAATCCTCAGAAGTATTATGCATCGGAGTGTTTGTAACCTGCGGGGTGAATGTCTCTCAGTAGGACTTTCTGTGCTCGAGTGTAGCCTGGGAAACAAGCCTGAGCGCCGCTTTACTGGACTCTTCATTGGAGACTTGGCTGACAACACTGGGGGCTAGACACACACACACACACACACACACACACACACACACACAGGGCAGATATTAGATCTAAGACAGAATAATAAATTAAAGTACAGCTTAATTTCATTCTTTTCGTCAGATGTAACTATTTTATACTGATATATAATTATCCTTTTATTGAATTACATTAAGTTTATTCAAAGAGCCAATATTTGCAGTGTTGACCCTTCTTCTTCATGACCTCTGTCATTCTCCCTGGCCTGCTGTCAGTCAAAATCCTGGTCACATCCTGACTGTTAGCAGCCTATTATTGCATAATAATTGCTTAGAGTTTGTCAGAATTTGTCCGCCAGTCTCTTGAGGATTGACCACAAGTTCTCAACGTGATTATGGTCTGGGGGTTTCCTGGACATGGACCCAAAATTTCGATGATTTGTTCCCTTACACTTTTCCCTTATGGCAAAGTGCTCCATCGTGCTGGTTAAGGCATTGTTTCTCACAAAGCTTTTTCTTGGATGGTTGGTTGAAGTTGCTCTCGAAGGATGTTTTTGTAACATCTTTATTCATGCAAGCAACCCCACACATGAATGGCTTCAGGATGCTTTACTGTTGGCATGACACAGGACGGATGGTAGCTCTCACCTTCATACATTTCAAGAAGAAGCCACTTTTCTCCAGGAAAAACATCAGGGAGAGACAGATTCTGCGAAAGACATCTTTCCGATTGTTTGGGGCATCCAGAAAAAAAAGTCTTGTCCGGAGAAGAAAAGATGAGTGCCAACATCCATCTGATTTACCAAACCTTACCTTTGTCATATTTGGTACTGTAGATGCCCTTATCCAAAGCAACTTATAGAAATAAAAAGTAAGAAAGTAAAAAGGTATTTCCTCTTACCGTAAAGGTACTCTTGGTGCACTCAGCACTGCTCTGCGGTAGACCTCCTCCACTCATACTGGATGGTACACCACCTCCTGCGGCTTTGTGCTTGTGAGAACTCACCATCGTCTCCATGGAGTGACTCCTCACCCTCATGGCCCTCTGAGAGAGGAGAGAGATAGAGAGAGAAATAGAAGGAGGGGTGGAGAATAGTATGAACTATGGTAGTACATAAGACAAAAATACATATGAAATTAGTCATGTCTCTTCTCCTGAGGGATGAAATAGAAATGTAAGGATCAGAATCTTTCTGCACAGAAACAGTCCTAATGCTGGATTCAAGTAGTTGCCAGGATCATGATTTTGAGTTGTTGAAAAAGATTCACATAATAATATAATTAATAGCAGCTTTAAGACAAAAAAGAGTCAAAGCATCGATGTAATAATTGATGTAATACCTTTTTTTTTGCATAGAAAGGCAAATTCTTGAAATAATACCTCATAATATTGAGATGATAAATAAAATTTTAATGCACGTCAGATTTGTTTTTATGAATAAGCCATAAACTTAATAATAAAAAAAAGTCAAAATCCACTATGTTAAAATTAAAATTCATTTTAACACAACTTTTATGTGTTAAGTTATGATGCTAATAAATCTGAATTCTGATACAGGAACCCTAACCCTAACCTCCCTAAACCCCAGGATAAAGGATCAGGCTCAACCCCACCCTAACCCTAACAATTCAGAATTTTTTGGATAACCCAACTTATGCAGTTTTTATTTCCATTTTTCATTTCATATTAGGTGTTCTAAAGTTGCTTGTAGTGAATTAGATATCCCCAAGAATGCAGGCTCTTGTCCAGAAGTTGTAATACACACCTTTATGCCAACACACACACACACACACACACACACACACACACACACACACACCTTTGCTTTCAGCAAGAAAGAATACTAGCTACCCATTTGGTGTAGCTCTTATCAGAACACTGCAGAACCTTTGAGTCATTGCTAAAATGTTTTATTTTCTTGGACTTTGTTATTTTATCCTACGGGTCACCATGTGGGATCATATGATCTGCAATACCCGGCCCGGGTTTTACAGTACACCGAATGCCCTTTATGTCACAACCCTACTGCATGGTGCGACTGGCTTGTATGGAGCTAAAGTCCTGCCCAAGGACCCAACAGTCACCAACCCAGTCACCCTCTCCAATCACCAACCCAGAGCATCAACCTCCTGAACCGTGTCTGCCCCAACAAAGTGACTCTTGATGCACAGAAATGCCAACGTCACTACCAAACCCAGCCAGCAGATAGAGCCACACACACACACACACACTGACAATCACTGCACGGAAACCTTGAAGTGGAACAGACACAACACAGTATCCTCTGGTTATCAACAGACTTTATTTCCACCTCACGCTGTGGTTTTCGGTAACCACATTCTCACTTCACACTCATATCTACAGAACTTCCTTAACACTTCACGGTACATACATGCATGTTAGGTCCAATGATCTTTTGTAACATATAAAACATAAGCATTTATATGCAAAGGAGCCAAGCTCACAAACAAAGAAAGCAATCAAACGCAATGTTTTGTGGTGTGTACAGTATGTGGTGATGCAGGGTCAAGCATCGGGCATCTGTGCCAGCTGGGTGTGGTAGAACACAGAGACGGCTGCTAGGCAAATCAGCACGGCGTGAGCAGTGCGGGATCGTGCAAGACCTGACACATGCCTGCACACTGCCTGTAAACGTTCACACACACACACACACACACACACACAAACACACACACACACACATAACAAGTCATAAAGATTTTGAGTTTGAGAACCTTAATGAAATTAGGAACTGACTACATTATTTCCAGGACAGGAACTGGAGCAGCAGCAACTCAGTCTCTGATTGTTTTACACCAACACCGTGAGTACAGTATAACACTACTGTCACACACACACACACACACCCAGTGGTCAGATTAGTACTGGAAACTCAAATACATTCTATCACTACAGGTGCGTTTTCACATTAGATTTTATTTATTCCTATGTTTTAAAAAGTCCTTAAATAAAAGCAACAATGTATCAAATCTGAGAATATAACATTTTAATTGACATTTTAATTCATACCAAGTTTCACCACAAGGGGCAGCAAAGGATCAAAGGACATCACGAGCATGATTTTGAACAACGAATTTATGAATTATAAACAATAAACAGTTTCTAACTCCTTGTCCTTTCGATACAGCAAATTTGCCTGCAGTGCATTATGGGGTTAAATGAATGTACTGGATATCCTTCAGTATGGTAATAAATCTTTAGAAATAACAAACCTCCCAAATGACAAACATGACATGATGACAAACGGATCGCCCTTGTTGTTTTAGATCGACTATGGCTCCACTTTGAACTGTAGAACATCACAAAACTTTCTCTTTGCAACCTTAACAATTCCTCTTTTTTTAAATGAAAGGTTGAAGGAAACCATCTAGTTAGGGGTGGAGCTTATGTCGTGGCCGAAAAAATATCAATTTAAGCCTGAAATGAATAAAACTAGATTTATAATTGCAAAATAAATAAATAAATAAACAAACAATTGTGAGGTCAGAGAAACACACTTATAACATTCGCCAAATGTGACCTAAAATACATTCTATCAAAAGTTTTTTTCATACATGACATGCGTGATTATTTCGGCTCACCTTAAAGGACTCGAGCAGACCTCCATGCCCTCCGTTCTCCAGCTTGTCCTCCCCTGCGACCGAACCCACTCCCATCGTGGCCTGGGTCTGTCTGTGCAGCTCATCATGCAGATTATCCAAGAGTGCTGCTCGCGTCCTTCCCTGAAACACACACACACACACGGTTTTTGTTTGTTACACCACACAGTGACATATGAATCATTCAAGTACATGTATACATATAAACATCTAACTTAAGGCATGAACCAGTGAGAAACAGGTGCATGATGCCCGATGATCAGGCTGGTGATTAATATACTGCTGATGCTGATTGCTCATGAATCTTTGACTTAAGGACTGAAATTTTGCAAGAAATTTGCCTCCGAAGCATTTTTGGCACACGATCGAATGAACCGAGCCAAACCAAGCACTAGTTGCACATACATCTGGGACGTGTGCAAAATTTGTTTGTCAGTGGAAATCCAAGTGAAGAGAGTTTAAATATTTGTCTAAGTTTTTTTTTTTTTTTTTTAAGTCTCAAAAATGTTAACAAGGACGGCAGCAAGAAAAAAAAGGGAGCCACCTTCAGTTTAGTTTTTAAAGCAGTCATTGCCAAGAGGAATCCTAAATAAAGGTTAAGTGAGGTTTAATGTCTATTTATTAAATATTTGACTTTAGTTATGTCTTTTCTAAACATTTTATTAGCTTTTTTATGCAAGAAATATGATTATAGTGTTGGAAATTGGTAATATTGGTCATATTTTTGGAAAGCTGGGCTGGATTACATGCATTTACATTATTTCCTATGGGAAAATGCGTTTCGCAATACGAAATTTCATCTTAAAAACTCGTCTCTGGAACGGATTAAAGTCATTCAGTAGGTCGAGGTACCGCTGAGGTTGGGACAGACGAGAGGGGAAATGAGGTTGCTGCAGAAGCCGTTACATAAAAAAAAAAAAAAAAATCTATTCTTAAGGAACTTTGCAGCCTGTCACAGTGAAACATTTGTTCCTGTTTAATATGGAAAACATGAGGCGAGGCTCAGGACTATTACACAGGACTGTTCTTATTTATTTATAGATTTATTTAGTCCAGATTTTCCTTGCTTAAAATTTTTTACAAGCTGCTTTTGGACCAGGTTGTTGCTAAATTCCCAAGTCAACCCTTTATCAAAAATCCTCACATCCCTTATTATTAACATGATGTTTGCTTAAACACATGCAGCGTTTTTCTCGCTCACCTCCAGCTTGGCAAACTTGTCAGACTTGCAGCAAGCATTTTCGCCGTTGATCAGCTTCGTGAGCAGAAATTCACGGAATTCAGGACCCTGCGAAGTCAAAGGAAAGGAATCAAAGGAAAAACCAAAAACGCCATGAGTATCATCCTCATCCTCCAGAAGCATGCAAAGGCACAGCTCTTATTGCTTGATCACCTTTTTAAAAACGGCAGGATTAGGTAAAGGTGGTCCGAACAGAGGGACGTCTTCTCGAGCTGTGACAGAAACCTGAGACACGAATCAAAAACGCAGGTTATTAGGGGTTTATCAAGGGTGGACAAATATGGGGCAAGCCACAAGTTTTTATTTTTGTTAGAATATAGTTTATTATGTTTCATTATGTTATGAGAGACACAGAAAAGCGAAAGCAGAAATTTGAGCTTTCAGTAATTTTTATTAGTTTATGCATTTAGCCAGATAATCATCATGATTTGGGATTAAATTATCTTGTAGGTTTCCGGGCAACCAGACAACACAGCTAATAAACTTTTGATTTCTCCATCCCCTTTTTATCAGATGTCTGCATGGGACATTCCGAACGTTCAGTACCTTGTAGGTGGTGTGATCAGTACAGGGGTTTTCAGCTTGCACTAACACATAGGCGTGGAGGAAATTAGACGCGATCATGTCAGGTACAAACGGAGTGGGTTCTTCCTGGAAAACCGCAGCTACAATGTCGTTCCCGATGTGTCTCTTCCTCTGCAGCTGCAACACAGAGCGTTAGATTCAACACCGGACATAACTTATACATAACATGTACTGTATAGAACACGGTGATACTCCTCTACAACGATGTTGATGAATGTCTCTGACACTAAAGTCTGTTTTTTACATTTTACACATGTGCAAGCTTCTTCAAGCAACTTCTGGAAATTAAACAATGAAGGTTGGGTGTCTACCTGCTGTACGTCTCCCTCTGTGAAGGGAAGTTTAGTCGATACGTGGAACATGATTTCTCGGTTTCGGAAAACAGTGTAGACTGACTGAGTTCCGGTTTGTCCATGAGACACGTCCAGACCACCACGGAACCTGGAGGGCAAAGCACCATACAGGACATTATGCCATGTACAGTATTACACATTTACTGTACACTGCCGGTCAAAAGTTTTAGAACACATGGAATGTTTTATTCCAGTTTGTATCATAGCACCGACAATTCTGGATTCTGATTGGTCAGAAGGTATTGGATACGTTTATATAATAGCTGCTTTGCCTTTAATGCTACAACAAATCACAGGGTTAAAATATTAATGAAGGACTTTATCTTATCTACAGTAACAGCTAAAACAGCACCTTGTATGGTGGACGATCTGTCCGAGAGGATCAATACTGAATGAACAAAATGCGTCATTACTTAAGTAAAAAGACAAATTTAGAAAATAATTTAAAATAAGTTTTTAATTATTTTTGAATCGCAAAAAATATGGGAATCCATTTTTTCTCCATTTTTGTCACTATAAGTACTTCAATATGCTGTTCCGATTTGCTGCCTGATGTGACATCATTCCAGGTAAAAAAAAAAAGCAGAAAAGGCATGGGCATTTTGCATATGAGGTGGTGTCAAAAAGTTTAGAGACTACAGTAGTTTTGTAACACGCCACCAGATGGCAGCACAAGGCTGCGCGTACAGTCACAGGAAGCACCAACCCTTACATGACTCAGCAAGTTTACTGCAACGCTGCAATGAATTGTTCAAGAGGTTTTGAGTGGCACACACGCTTCAAGAATTAAAGAACATCACTGGAAGACGACAAGAGCTCAGGAACCCCTTCAACAAGCCCAACACCAAAAATTGCCGTAAAATTCAGCAACTTGTGCATGATGATTGACAAATTGATCATTGATGATGATCGACAAATTTGCCAATGACTCTGTTAGTGTTTCATGGATGATCAGACCTTCATGTGGAGGATCATTACTGGTAATGAAACGTGGTACGACCCTGAGATGAAATGGAAGAACCCATCTTCTCCATGACCGAAAAAGGTGAGACAGGTCCACAGCTCGACCAAGAGCATGATCATCGTCTTTTTCACCATTCGTAACATTGTGCATCAAGAAATCGTCCCCAGGGACTGGACCGTCAAGAGTGAATTATACTGCCAGGTTTTCTGAGGGAGATCTGTGATGCGTGAATCTCAAAGTTTTTAGATACCCCCTTGTAGTTCCTTCTAAAGCTCAGCTCCTCAAACACGTTTCAGGAAAGTCCTGGTTCCTGCGTTTAGATTGGCTGGAAAAAATGTCCTTACATGAATGGGCGTAGGGAGAGGTGCAGTAGCTCAGATGCATTTAAAGTTACAGACATCGACCCTGATACAAAAGTGAAGAATGCAAGATCTGAGCGTTTTTTAAGCTGAGCTTTAACGGACACATTTCGGGGGACGTCTAGTACTTAGGTTACTTGTTTAAAACGAGTATAAGATAGCCATCTTCAACCTCTTAAGCCTTAGATGTTAGAGCTTTGTGATATTAGGAAGTTCTTCCAGTTTGCACTTTCTGGTTTCTTGACATCATGGCAAAATACATTTTGTTTTGGCAACAATGAAGAGAGAAAACACAGCCTGATCATGCACTTGGAAGAAATAAATGTTTATAGCTGCTATAACGTAAGTGAGAAGAGGAACTGAGAAACAAGTTTCTGTTTTTACCAATCTCTCTTTCTCTCTCTCTTTCTTTCTGTGTCTCCTAAAATACTCAGATATTCAGAAATGACAGAAATCATAAAACTCCCCAGTCCTGAAAACTTCCTTGAGCTGCAAAACTTTGAAACTTATGCTATCAATCTGCTGTCATACACAGTAAGTGTTTTAAACCACGTTCACTTCCGGGAAATTTTATTTGGGAAAATAATCAACTTCAGGGGTGATGCATCACATCATTCAATCGTTAAACAGCACATCACAAAATTTTGATTCTTTACGTAATCACTGCCGTAGACAAATCCAGACGATGCAGAACATTGTTAAACAAGAAAACCCAAAAAAAATCACAAAGCAGCTTTAAAGAAATCCGAGTATAGATTTAGATCCCCAATGAAGGAGCCAGAGGCAACAGTGATGGAAAGTGATGGAACACAGAGGAAAAACTTCCTGATAATAACGGAAAAAACTGTCCTGGGAAAGTACTGTACAGTAGGCACAATAATGATACATTTTATATATCATAATAATATGTGGATTAGTTTCTAAGAAAAAGAATAAAACATAATTCTTTCAAATAAAAGTCACGGTTAGTCAAGGCGACATCATCAGACACGTGCTTTTTTTGATTTGCAATACATTAATAATTACAACTAATAAGGGATGGGGAAAAATAATGAATTGCTGCAAATACACAACAATTTATTTCTGAAAGGCACTACATTAGTGTAGAAACTGTTACAATGACTTTTACACAAATCATTGGTGCTTAAAAGGTAACGTCAAGATAGAACTTTGGGCTGAAGGTCCGATACAATAACAAGACAATTAACATCTTGCAGTAATAATGATGATGATAATAATAATAATAATAATAATAATAATAATAATAATAATAATAATAATAATAATAATACATTCCCACAAACCTTAGCTGTACAAATATTGAACTTGATTTGAATTTGTATTATTTTTTAATTCAAATGTGTGTGTGTGTGTGTGTTGGACTGTGATGTTGAGTTACCCTTTAAAATCCTGCAGCTCTATATTGTCTCCCAGCACACTGAGAAATTCGGCAAATGCCGGCGTCTCTTCATTATTCCCAAATAACTCTTCCTCAGACGTCTGCGATAGAAGAAATAGTGCAAAAAACTAAATTAATAATAATATAAAAATTTAAGCCTCTAGTGTACTGTACCTTTGCTGCATATTTTACTACCAATAATCTAAATGCTTTTAAAAACGTTCAGTCTCACTCACTTGTCCGAACTTCTGATATATGACCCCAAACTTGAAAGTGTTGTTAATTTCGTGCTCATCGAAGCCAACTATCAGCTGAGAGGCCTGAGGGACAGGAAAAAGCAGACAGCGAGTGAGAGACAGAGCCAGCAGGAAGAGCATATGTGTGTGACTCAGGACTTAAGAAGGGCTTCGTGTGGGCTGCGGCCATGAGGACAAATGGGGTCCAGAGATGATACAGAGAATGCTGAAACACTTTACACACACACACACACACACATACAGTATGCACAAACTCTGAGCCTGAGGGCATTAGTGAAGCAGATGGACTTTGCTGCACCCTGGGGTACACACACACATTAGCCCAGATGTCCTGAGTAGTGCAGTATAGTGAGCTCTGTAAATAGAGCAGAACCCCGTCCCCATTAGTCTCATGACAAAAATAAGGCAGCACAACTTTAGAAAGTTATAGACAATTTTTTTTTTAACCTAAGGCTTTTTTTCCTTTCTCATGGTTGTCAAATTAGATGATTATTATCCCGGGTTTTTGCGCCAGATGCCCTTCCTGCTGGTACTATGGGAATAGAGTTAAGGGCCTTGTCCAAGGGTCCAACAGTGGTGGGGTTCAAATAGATTTTGGAGTGTTTCTGTGGAAATTCATGCCCATTATGAGGTCAGACACTGCTGTTGGATGAGAAGGCCTGGCTCACAATCAACTTTCCAGTTCATCCTAAAGCTTCTGGATGGGGTTGAGGTCAATCAGGGCTCTGTGTTAGGACCAGTCAAGTTCTTCCACACTGGACTCATCAAACCATGTCTTTATAGTCCTTGCTTTGTGCAATGAGGTACAGTCATGTTGAAATGGAAAAGGGCCTTGGAAGCATAGAAGCAAACAGTTGGAAGCATAGCATTGTCCAAAATGTCCGGGTAGGGTGAAACATTATCGTTGTCTTTCACTGGGGATAAAGAGCCTGATTGAAACACCTGAATTCCGTAATTAACAGATTAGACCAAATACGTTGACCAAATAGTCTTTTGTCCATATATTGTTTTATGTATAGTACATATATTATATATATTTTTATTAATTCATGTTAAATAGACACTTTATCATGGTCAGTGTTGTGGTGAATCCGGAGCCTTCATCCTTGAACACACTGTATAAGCAAATGGGACCATGAAACACACGCCAGTCCATCACATGACACCATAAACACACCCATTCTAGCTGCTGGCATGTTTTTTTGGGGGAGGTAGGAAATAAAACAGAGAACACGGAGATCATGGGGAGAAAGGGTGCCAATAGTTATGGAACTAAACTTGAATCTGAAGCATGAGAATTGATTTAAAGTAACACACTTACCCTCGGGTATAGGACAGGATTAAACTTCAGACCTGTGACATCATCACAAAGCAGCTGAAACAAAGCAGGTGCAATTAGGCGCATATACAGGTGTAAGCAAAAGTTTGCGCACCCCTGGCTCATACAGTATATTTGTTGACCACATGACCTTTACAGAAAGAAAGCATTGTGTTTTATACTTTTATTTTTTCGGATTTATTTTATATTGTCATGCATACTGTACAAATCTGTAAAGTCATGGCATAAAAAGTTAATACACAATTCATACCTTGGCTATCTGAGGAACACTGGGTAGCTGGTTGAGTCCCTCCAGTGGAATTCTGTCATGAAGCGTCTTTGTCTTTGACCTGAAATTTTAGAAAAAGAAGACAAACAATGTTTCGTAGCGTTTTTGTAAAATCCTAATTCAGTTTCACAATTCTCAATTCAGTTTAACTTTATTTAGAACACGAATAGTTATAGCTTTAGCCAGATGTGACAGTAGAACAGAACTCCTGAGAGGAGTACAGATGATTAAAGCAGATGTTCTTATGTCCAGATCTACAGGATCAGGGTGAGATTATCCTCCGAAGCAAAGCTTACTACTATTGTCGGTAGGTGTAAATCTACCTGGCACTGGCAGCCTCTCTCAGACATGCACCCCTTTACCTAAATCTTACTGGAATTTAGGTGGTTTCAGTAAGATGTAAACATTTACGGGTAAGCACAAACAAGATTTCAAAATACAGATGTAGAACGTAGGACGTATAGTTGGCTATAGAAAAGAAATGATAAAAATTGATGAGTCATGTTTCCAGACATGATGAGGTTATTGTCCCCACTAAATCAAAGAGTGGGTGGCTTTTCAGTAATACATGGGTAGAATTGGACACATTGATCTGGCAACTCTGGATTATATTATACATAATACATAATCCACATACATATTAAACATAATTTGTGGTACTGTAAAATCTTGGATTTAAAAAAGTGGAAAATATCATGTGCATACCCTAAAATAGTGGTATGTCTAAGCGACATGTTTATGGTTTTAAATCCTGAAATGTCTCAAAAGGGTTAGCTACAAAGTCAATGGTCATGACATGCAAACATAGGGTTAAGAACAAATTTGTCGTTCAACTATGACAGCTGACACTTATTTACAGTATGTCAGTTGTCACAAAGGGCTTATGTAACCCTATGAACAACATTCTTAAACCCAATAATTATGGCTTTGTACAATTACAAACAGACTCTATAATTACAGAACAGTTCTCCTACTATAGCCCTTGAGCACACACACACACACACACACAAACACATTTCTATAAGGGACTCAGTATCTGAGCATTATATAACCAATCATAACCCAAATCCTCATAAACAATCTTTTTTTTTTTTTTACTTTCTAAACAAAAGCACAATAAACAAGGCAGGACATGCATCACTATGAAGTAAATGAAATAGTTATCTTTTTTTTCTAAGCATTAAATATTGAAAAAGAGAATTTGGGGCAAATTTTGTTAACAAGCCGTGACAGAGTTAAACTCAAACCATCAGAAGAAAAAATGCAAATGAATAGAGCTTGTAGTGAAAACTAATTGTGGATTGGTGTTTGATGTTCACCATGAAAAAAAAAAATAATAAATGATATGACATATACCTGGCTAAACAAAAAACCACACACACACACACACACACACACTATTATTATAATGTTTGGACAAGCTTTAATTTATCATAACACTGTCTCCAGTGGCTTGTAAAGTGGACACTATGCATGATGGGTGCATCGCTTCATGCGCGTCCCTTCTTACCCCGACACGCCCGTCGCTCTGGAATAGGGTCGACCGGGACTCATCAGACCACATGAGCTTTTAACATTCCTCCAGAGTTCAATCTTCATGCTCCCTAGCAAGCTGAAACCTTTTTCTTTTGTTTTCTCCTTTTTATACTAACTCACTAACAAGTGGTTTTCTTATGACCACTGAGCTGTTTAGTCCCAGTCCTGTTAGTGTGTGTTGAAATGTTATTACAAAAGACATGAACTTTATAAGTTTTGAGTTTTTAGTGTTTTTTTTAAGTCTAGCATTTTGGCATGGTGACGTAGTGCTTAGCATCATGGCCTCAAACCTCCAGGGTTGAGGGTTCGATTCCCGCTTTGGGTCCATGTGCATGAAGTTTGTATGTCCTCCCTGTGCTTGATGGGTTTTTTCTGGATACTCCGGTTACCTCCTTTTAAAATTGTCTGTAGTCTATGTGTGTGTTCGCATGTGTGACCTAGGCAGTCCATTTAGGGTGGTCCCCCTTTTAGTACCCTAAGTCCCCTAGGCTAGGCTCCAGGCCCCCTCTAGACCTCTCCTTTGGTGTCTCCTCCAGAATGAGCAAAATACTGGCATCTCATGAAATGTACTGTTCTACTTATATGACTAAATTTCATCCTTGTTTCTCTTTAATTCTGACTCGTTTTTCCAGTCCTTCCTTTTATGGTTAACTTTAGCTTTTTTTCCCTCTTGGTGTTCAAATGAATTACTTTTAGACAAAAGTGTCTTTTCCAGCTTCTCTTTAGACATGAGCTGTCCGGGGCATTATAAGCCTTATATGCCACCATTCCTGATGTCCATTCACACCTGATGCTGTGCTGATTAGTTCAAATAAATCACTGCAAATATACAGTACATGTTAAGATGTGTTCCCAAAGAATGTAGGGTATAAAGCGACAGAGAGAGATAGAAAGAGAGAGCGCATGTGTGCATGTGTGTGGGCGTCAGTTATACCTGAGCATAATACGAAGGAATTCCTGACCTTCATTTCCCTCGTGCTTTAAAGACATAATGAGGTTTCCCAAGCTACTGCCTGTGCAATAATAGTTCATGTGTTCCTGAAATAGAGAGAGAGAGAGAGAGAGAGAGAGAGAGAGAGAGAGAGATACCTCAATTTTACATGCTACATTTCATTTCTTGAATTCCTCGCCAGCGTGATCCACATCCTCTTCACCTCTTCTGGATAAAATACTTTTCTCCCCCGACCTGTTCATTTGACATCCAGCTCGGCTCAACGTAAGTCTCATGTAAACGCTATGAATAGAAAACTCCTACAACAACTGTGTTTATATTGTATAGCGCAACAAGAGAAGCATGGCTTTGAAAAAAATGGCATTACAGGAGTCCTCTTGACACTCTTGACACATGCTGACCTTTAATACCTCAGACTGCTTGAGAATGGAACAAAAAAAAGTTAGCAGGTAAAATGTTTAAAGAACCTTTAAACATGTACAGTATAAGAGTTTTATAAATATGCATCAGTATGCAAATTGGAAACTGCTTCCATAAATAAGCTACTGTATTACAGCAGCTGCTAACGTTTTGTTAGTTATTACCGTTTTTTGTAATATAACAAAATTTCTAGTGTCTCACTTGGGTGGAAAAATGCATTTTCAGATAGAATCATATAACACCATTTTTAATGCTTCTTATCTCCCGATGCATGCTTTGTTTTTGTAAATATGCTACACATTTATATTTTTATCAGATAAAAAGAAACACATTGGATAAATACAGTTTCATGCCCTTTTATGTATGTAGTGTCTGGTTTTTTTTTTATTTAAATCTTTCAACGATCTTAACTGTCATTCAGATGAAACTTGGATAAAACTCCTTTTCAAGACATAAATCTAAAAAAGTGTATTATTCTAAAATTCAAAATTGTTAAGATATTAAAACATGAATTTGGCATGATTGCGGACACTACACATTCTTTTTAGGGGGAGGGGGAATCCTTCTTTTTATATGGATTGCTTTAATTTAAGCAACATTTTTACAGTTCAGATGCTTCTAGAAACTTACACCAATTTTAGTATCAATACTCATAAAGAAATATAAATAATTTGCATTTGAAATTATTATTGCTTGAAGTGAGACAGTATAATGCGGAAAAATTGCCATTTTGGGGCACATATGAAATCATCTCTCCATAGGCTGAAGTTAGCGACTTTTTTTAGGTTACATGTTGCATAAACTTTAGTTGTATAACATAAATAATAATAATAATAATAATAATAATAATAATAATAATAATAATAATAACAACAACAATAATAATAATAATTTAAAAATCAGCACCAATGCTGTGTTTTGGCCGAATAGTAGGTTAAACTAATCAATTAATTAATCAATCAATCAGTCAATCAGAATTGGTATCAGAGTAGAGCTTAATATAAATTCTAAAACACTTAGATGTGTATTGTTATAGAAAAATTAAGTTTAATGCAGTACCACAATGATTCTTTTCTATGACATACCCCAGACACTAAAATTGTGTTATTTATTACAGAGAGATCCACCGTATTTATTTTTTTCATTTATATTTATGGATGTCATGTTCTTTCTTCAAAGGCAACTTGTTAAATCAAACACCAAACCCCTGACAAGACTCCCTCCCTAAATGCTAAATAAATGTCAAGATATCAATAGTTTTAACTTTTTAAAGTCTGTTTTACGATTTCTACTCACTCTTCCAAAAAAGTGTTTGCGGTACGCTCGTGCTGTGCTGTTGCTCTCCAGTCTGTACCCAAACCCTCCTCCTCCATCTCCTCCTGGTCCTGCGACTTCAGCATCCTCTTCCTCACAAAAGCTGCTGTCTGAGGACGTCGGTGTGCCCACTGTAGCGTCCACGTCCTCGATCCAGTAACCTCCGAACTGCGGCAAGATCACTTGTGGATACGGTCCTCCTTTTTCCAGCACCTATAGGATGAAGAGGAGGATGTTGCTGATGATGATGATGATAAGAGCATGGAAATAAATTCTGTATTACATTTGGAGATGTTGTTGGAACTCACGTCTTCGATCCGGGGATACGGGATATAGTCGTCCTGTTAGGAAGTAAGCAAGTGTTAATAATAATAATAATAATAATAATAATAATAATAATAATAATAATAATAATAATAAGTTCATAGTCAAGCAAGCATTTCCAAATGAAATAAACCTCTAGATTTTGATTTCTCCCACATATGAAAATCCATCTGAAAGGCTTCTGCTACATTTTTAATCTAATTTACTAGTGGTGTTCAAGTCAAACCAGGATTTGTGATGAAATTCCACTTGAATAAAAGCTTATGCCCGATTGACTGTTGAAAATCAATGTATTAATTCATCGCCAAATTGCGGAAGAGACGCATCTTTCTGTGTGAACTGTACACATAATCATCCACCAACAACACTTGCACATTACAGGAACTCTTATGGAGGTTATTGACATATCCCCCTTACATTTCTGAACTTTCTCCAAGCCTTTTTACATCTTTGGGCCATTAAGGGAGTTCCTGGGAGGCCAGCGTTTCGGATGTGAAGCAGGCAGTCAGATCGTTGCTCCAGTGTACTGAGAACACTTTCTACCTTGATGGTATACAAGCACTATTAGGGGATTATATAGAGAAATAAAGGGAGTTTTATAGTTTTTCTGCAGAATCAAAAGTCCTGGTTTGACTTGAACACCCCTTGACTGATTTCTGTTTACACTAATTCACTGGTTCATTCACGTCTGCTCTGTTGGCTGTATTTCTTGCTAAAATGTTAATGTTATTAGAGTTTTTTAAACTTTGTCTCTTGCGTCACAGACATTATTTAAAAACTGAATTGATTCACCAGATTTTTCACTATTTTGCTATAGCAGATACAGTAGCTAAACAAAATTTTAATTAATTTGTTATAAAATAAATCACACTTAGCTAGCAAGATTTTACTGAAGTTACTTATACACCATGAATTTCGCACATTATTATCACTGTATTATTATTACATTAGTATTTTATCAGTACAGTATTCCTCTAATGGCACCCCACCCAGGGTGTACCCCACCTCATACCCGAGCAAATGAGTGAGTGAGTATTCTCATACGGTTACGTACAATTCCCTAAATGTACAGCTACATGTACAAGAATGTACCACCTTGTAAATAAACCGCTGTGTATCTAATTATTTACCCTTAATAGCATTATTACTGAGAGTATGACAGCATTCCCCATGACACAAAGACAAACCCACCAAACGAATCATTTACCATTTACTTTTAATAGAGTATAAACAGCAATCAGCTTGTGCATGCACTGTGTTCATCTTTGACATTTCAGTCTGTTCTAGCACAGCTTTCGGTCTTGACCTTTATCACATCAGGAAGTGGGTGATATCGAGTGGAGATAATTAATTTGAAGGTAACTAGAGAGCAGGACCCTGTTTCTTCTCTAAAAGACTGGTAAATGATCTACTGTAGCAGCATTGAAATTAGCACAGGAGCAGGAACAGACACCGATCAGCCATAACATCAAAACCCACTGGCAGGTGAAGGAAATAACGTTACCTTATAACGGCTATTGTCTAGAGAAGGCATAAATTAGGCAGCAAGCGAACACTCAGGTCTTGAAACTGATGTGTTGGAAGCAGAAAAAAAAGGGATTTGAGTGACCAAATTGTGATGGACAGACAGCTGGGTCAATGGATCTCCAAAAACAACAGGTCTCTTGAGTGTTCCTGATATACAGTGGGTAGTACCTGCCAAAAGTGGTCCAAAGAAGGAATACCGGTGAGACAGGGTCATGGGCACCCAAGGCTCACTTAAAGGCTAGCTGTAGGCTAGTCTCTTAGATATGATCCCACAAAAGAGCTATTGCAGCACGAATTGCTAAAAAAGTGAATGTTGGCTCCAAAAGGACACAGCGCCAGAGCACCAGATGCCCAGTGCATCGTAATTCATTGCGTATAAGTCACAAATCAGTCAGAGTGCACATGTTGACCCGTGTCCACCACCAGAATTACCCTTCAATGGGCATGAGCATCAGAACTGAACCATAAACCAATGGAAGAAGGTGGTCTGGTCTGGTGAATCATGTTTTATTTTACATCATGTGGATGGTTGGATGCGAGTGCGTAGCATACCTGGGGGAAGAGATACGAACCAGAGGAGGCACTGTGATGCTCTGGACAATGTTCTGCTGGGAAAATCTTGACACGTACTGTACCACTTACCCAAACATTGTTGCAGATCAAGTACACTCCAACATGACAGTGTTATCATCTAATGGCAGGGGCCTCTTTTAAAAGTAAAGGGTGCTCGTCCATATAAAAAATAAATAAATAAATAAAAAAAACGAGAAAAAAACAAGTCTGATCCATGCAGGTCCTCCTGGCAACATACAGGACAGGATCGGCTGCTAAGGTCTTGGTGCCAGATAACACAACACACCTTTAGAGACCCTTATGGTGTCCATGCTTCAGTGGGTCGGAGGAGTCAAAAAGAGACCTATATAATATTAAGCAGGTGGGTTTAATTTTATGGCTGATCAGTGCAGACAGACAGACAGACAGATAGATATACAGATAGATAGATAGATAGATAGATAGATAGATAGATAGATAGATAGATAGATAGATAGATAGATAGATAGAGATGCACATGCACAGACTTTGTCTCTCTCTCTCTCTCTCTCTCTCTCACACACACACACTCTCTCTCTCTCTCTCTCTCTCTCCACACCTTGTGCTTCTTAGTTTCCTCATATTTAGGAAGCTGTAGAGATCCACGAGTGCATTAGAAAATGAAAAGGGAAAAGGTGTTAACCAGAAACCACAAGACAATCCTAGAACAGTGTGCTAGATTCCACACATCACTCACGCATTTCAGGCAGTCACAGATTGTCAGGATAAAGGATGAGAAAAGTACTGACAAATGATACTTAAAGACAGGATGTGCCCAAGTCATAGGTAGTTAAAAGTAGAAGTATCCAGGCAAAAAAATAAAAAATAGGAAAAAGTAAAGTTAATACTTTTAAATGCACTTAATTATTATGAACGTGTTAAGTGATAAAATAAAATCTCTCATCTAGGGGACTTATCTAACAACCCTATCTGAAGACATACAGATTTTTACATTTTAATGTTCATTTATGTGAGTAACGTTACACAGTTTGCTGGCAAATTGATCAGATGTAAAATGCCTGGTGCATATGTACGATTTGCTTGAACTGAATTTGCCCTTTCAGTTTATAAAGATAATGGAACTGATGCCAATACATTTTAACCTCAGCAAAGAAATCACACAAACTTCAAATACTGTGTATGCAGTAAACATGAGCAATTTTCTTCCAACATGCTGGTTTTAGGTTACATACTCTAACAATTATTTGTTTTTTTTTTTACAGAGATAAAGGAGATGCCCCTTTTATGGTGTTGTTTAAAAAGATTGTACCAAGCTAGGGTGAGGAGAAAGCATGCTCAAGTTCCATACTGCAGCCCTAGCTGCACACATTGCCTTAGTTGGTGTCATCCCTATGTTCCCATGGTCCTATGTTCTAAAGAACCTACTGTATGTTCACCATGGTCCTAAGTTCGGAGGGCCATATTTTCCAAAGACTTTACATTCTCAAGGTCCTATGTTCCCAAGGCCCTATGTTTTCAAGGTCCTATGCTCCCAGGGTCCCATGTTCCAAGTGTTCTATGTTGCAAAGACTCAATATTCTCAATGTCCTACAGTATGTTCCCAGGGCCCAATGTTTCCAAGGTTCTATGTTCCAACAGTCCCAAGTTTGGAGGGCCCTATGTCCCCAAGGTCCTATGTTTCCAAGGATGTCTCCAGGGCTCTGTGTTCCAATGACCCAATGTTTCCAGGGCCTTATGCTTTGGAAACATAGGGTCAGGGGCCAGGGGTAGCTCATAGGTTAAGGCATTGGACTACGGTTTGGAAGATCCCAGGTTCAAACCCCACAACCAAGTTGCCACTGTTGGACCCTTGAGCAAGGCAAAGACGCTTATCTTTCCAACATTTTATGTTCCCAGAGCCCTACTGTATGTTCCCCAGTTAGCCTCCTTTGTTCATGGAGCCCTATGTTACCAAAGTTCTATATTACCAGGGTTCTTTGTTCCTCTTGTGTATATAGCAAATATTATAGACTTGAAAAAGATGTTCCCCACCCCTTATTTTTCTTAATAGGTCTTTGGCTATTATGGGAACTCATCTAAGCGGGTCTGAGTGTACAGTATATACGATGATTTAAAAATGGAGTTAGGGTTAGGGATAAACATATTGTATGTTTATTGTACATTTCGCCCTTTTTTTGGCCAGTTTATTGAGTTATTCTAAAGGCCAAAACCACATACAATAATAACAATCATTAGTTTCGTTGTGTTCAGATTGTTTTTAAAGCCTTGTTTCAATAAAATAACAGAATACAAGGGTTATTGTATGTTAACAGAAAACTGACACACACACACACACACACACACTTAAAAATAATAATGCTAAAAATAAAGTATATTATAAATACAGTCAAAACCGCTTATATGTAAAAAATCAAGTACCTTTCTGTCCTTGGCAATATATTATACGGGAAGGTGATATTTCTTGTTCTAAGTCTATAAAGGGCACCTTAAAAATAGGTTAGCAGAAAAGTTGGAACACATTTATTCATTCAGTCAACCAGACGAAATTCATTAAACACTTAAAGTTCTGTGCCTGTCATTTTTTGTTAACATGTGCTGAATCTATCTATTTTTACTTTTTCCTCCAAGCATTCTCCCCAAGGCTTTCTTCTATCTTTAATACCATTTATCTTTAGTCTTTTCTTGAAAAAAACAAGCAAAAAAAAAAGAAAGAAAAACTCTTTTATAAGGTTCTACACAGAAATGTTAACTATTAACTAAAGAATGCTTGAGGCAGAACATTTTCTTTTCTACCAGTGATGTATTTAACTGCTGAATATATATATATATATATATATATATATATATATATATATATATATATATATATATATTCAGCAGCAGTATTTAATGTTAATAGTTAACATTATATATATATATATATATATATATATATATATATATATATATATATATAGATATATATATATATATATATATATAAAATCTTGAAGAACGTAATTCAGAAAATGCAAATACCTCTGAAGGCTGTGATTAAATAAGGAAGCAGGTGTGTTAATGTAGGAGTGGAAGAAAACTCTGCAGGCGTGGAGATATCCAGCAGCAGGGCTGGGGAGCCACTGCCCATGAGATAATAAGAGATAATGGTGGAAGTCGTCTTTATGAGTGTCTCTTTCGATAAAGATTATACAAAGTAGCCAGAAGCCATAGTGAGTCACATACTGAGCAAATGCATTTTATTAATATACTAAATGTACTGTATATACTGTAAATCATACATGTGAAACAAAAACTAGCTAGTAAAAGTGTTAAAGAAGTTAAGATGACCATTTTTTCATTTTTATTGCTTTCTCCCAGTTGTCTATCCAAGCCTTCCAAGGCTTTGCTCTATGCACATCTTTAAACTTTGTAAAGTATAATACAACATGATGCTTACTTTATGGATTGTGTATCTATTGTGCCTATACTTAAAGTTTTTCGACCGTGTCTTTGTAGCTATTAATATCAGACATGATAGTTGGCAGGACACAGTAGGGGTGCCTTTTCTTTTGAATGTTTTTATGTTTGCTCTTGTATCTTGGTTTAGACAGGAAGATGGATAAGATACTTCAATATTCCAATACAATTTTGCATCAAAGCTTGTCTCTTGGCTTTGGTCTAATTGATCTATTTCATGATTCTTGCATCCTGCTGACACAGTCAGCATTGTGTTGAGAAAAAGAAAAAGAAGTTATAACTACAGTATCACAGGATACAGGTGGGTTTTATACAGTATGTCCTTTTTTATTATGCAATATATGCACTTATTTTTTCAGTTTAATTTAAGATTAAATTATTTGTCAGATGTAGCTTACAGCTTGACGAAATGATTTTTCTACATATCCCAGCTAAGAAGCAAGGCTTAAAGAAGAGGGTCAGCCAGAATACAGTGACCCCAGAGCAGACAGGGTTAAGGAGAGCCTTGTCCAACAGTGGCAACTTGGCGGTGCTGGGGCTCAAACCCCCAACCTTCTGATCAGAAACCCTACTGTTTACACCACCATTGCCCCATTTAAGGGCTTTTTTTTGCCCCTTTCTTAGACTCCGTCCATACGAAGCCGGTGTGTTCCCTATCCGATCATTTTTTTTTCGTGAACACGGCGTCGTCTCAAGAAATATCTGCGTACACACGAAACCACTGAAAACGGTGTAGTATATATGCCAGACCAGTATGGGGCGCTGTAATTCTGCCATAGAGATACACTATACACGGAGAAGAAGATTTTAAACATGCGCATAACCTTGCGCGCTGTATACAAACCAAGATGGTGTTGTCCATTATCGCTTGTTGCTCATAACAGTTGCATAGAAGCAATAGATTTTGCTGTAATAAAGCTAGTAGGCTTTGTAGCAACACGAACACAATCATGTAATCCGCCATTATTGTTATTGCTGTTATGTGTGACGCAGCCGACACGTGATGTGATGACATCATCGTTTCACAAAATATACGGATTGGCCGTACACACGAAGACGCAAGATTGTCGTTTTCAGATTTATCCACTTTGGGACCCGGTCTCAAAAATTAGCGGTTTCAGTCTCCTAAAACGCCTGATCCGTGTGGACGAAACGCCAATACGATAAAAAATTTATACGTATACAGCGAAACGTGTCTCCGTGTGGACAGGCCCTTAGTTACACCAATCAATCATAACATTAACACCAGACGACATTCACATGTTAAATTTGAGCTAATTGACCTGACCACCAGAGGCAACCCCAGATGATAACACCACTTTAATGTAAAAAATGATGTCATAAGGCATCACTTTGTCTGCATGTTTTCTTACCCTAATGCACCCATCACTCTGTAACAGGGTGAATCTAGACTCATCAGACTACTTGACCTTTTTATAATGCTCCACAGTCCATTCTTTATGCTTAAAGGTGAATAGATCACCTTTATTCTTTCAGGTTTTAATAATACACTAGACAGTTCTTACCCTAATTTTAGTAGTTACAACAATTTCCCAAGTAGTTTTTTTTTGCTTAATGCAGGACACCAATTTGACCCTTCTGAAACAGAATAACATCTTTGCTATGACCACAGGATATGTCTTCCGACACGGTTGTGTAAGAAATGAGAACAAATTGTTGCCAGCTGAACCATATCAATCACTGCAGTAATTATGCAACATCTCTTAACTATTTGCTTAGTTAAATTCAGGTGGAGTGCACATGCCAGTAAATTGTTGACAGAATCATGAGTGACCATTTATGCCTATGGGGAGCAAAAGCCAATTTATCTGGTCAAATCCCACAGAAAAGCCAATGCAGCTAACTAAAAACAAGGCAAAGCTGCTTATGATAGAAAGGCACCAGAACACCCAATAGACCAGAGTTTACTGTACACGGGGGCCGGCAAACAAAGACCCCAAGGTTGTAAATCTTGCCCCAGTTCCCAATCCGAAGGCGCACCCATGAGATGCACCAGACAAACAAGTCGAATCCATGGAGGCACAACCCTGCAACCAACAGCACTCAAAGTATCCACTGCCAACTTCCTAGTGCCAGGTACCTCAGCACACCCTAAAGGCTGGCAATTTTCACTTCTGAACATAAGTGATGGTTTTGTTCTCTTAATAAAATTTGTGAATCATTCCCAGAGATAAAGGGTAGGAAAATTCCAACCATCTATTCATTAAAAGATCCTCGGGATATCTGACGAAACACCTTCAAGATAATAATATAGTCCCAAACACATGAAATTACTAGTACTAGACATCATTTATGCTTCGTCAGCGCATCTGAGGTTCTTCTGAAATTAACTCCTGAAAGCCTAGATCATTTATTTTTTACTTACAGTAGGAATAATAAGATATTTAATGTTGTTGTTTTATATTTGCAGAGTAACACCAACCGGCCTCCCTTTGAGAAACCAAAACTGGGCAGCTGCAAACCTTCACCGAATCCTTCCCAGCTTTAGTTTCGACGAGCTCGGGATCTTCGATCGTCTGCTCAAGAGATGTAAGCCTTTGAACATCCACATCCGGTCGATACGTTCATCATATGGTGCACAGGACAGGATCGCATGCCTGGCTGATCGCCTTTCTGAAAAGAGTGTTCTACATTTCGATCTGATGTTCTTTCACTAAAATGCACTCCCCCCCCCACCCCCCCGGCCTGGTAGTGTGATAGTGTTGTTGTAGATCCATGAGTCATCCTTGTTCACAAGCCGATTTCAAGATCGCACCACTAACTAAAAACCCACCACTGAGAAAAGTACTAGACTGATCAATGGGCCTTTGAAAGAGCTGGTATATTCAGGCTTTCTGTGTGATCATTCAATCAGGGTGGTGTGGATAGCCTCCCTGCTGATCACTCAGCTGGAGAAAACACTTCCACTCTACTGGCACTTGAAGACAAAATTGGTTGCCTTCTTTCAAAATGACAGGCTTCATGCAGACACTTGAGCTAAAAGCCGGAGAAGCCACCTGAAGCGCGTGTTGTAGCAGCTTTATAATGTCACACATTAACCTGATTAACTGGAAGAAATTAACAAAATCTCACCTGCATCCTCTCCAGCATGTCGAAGAACTCGGCAGACTGAAAGCACACAAAACACAGAGGCATTAGAATATGCAAAGCATACTGTACATACGTACAAACGCACTTCCTGTTAATGTCTGAGTTTGTGCCAGACAGATTGGAGAAGTTGCCAAATAGTGGGTGAGGGATCTTTTATACAACTGAATGATTTCTTGAAATATTTATTTCGTAATCATGCTTTTGTTGTTGCGTTTGAATTCATTTCTATGGAAAAATTTATGCGTTATGGTAATGCCATTTTTACAGACAAAATTTACATGACTCAATTTGCAACACCCCCTACTGTATATCCCCCGCCCCCCATACTGTAGTGATTCTGAACCTCTGTCATGTCTTACATCCAACCCCAGGGTATTGGTAGTTCTAGACCACACAACCACTACTGTACCACAACCACTCCACGCTGAAGTAATTCTAGACCCCTTCCTACTGTATAGATATGACTATATGATTACATGATGTATTCTGGACACCCTCATCAATTTAGTGATTCTGGACCCTCTACCAAATGTAGATCTACACCCTTGGAACAATATTCTGGACAATGTCGCCTCCCATGGATGGACTCCATAAGAGATTAGTTCTATTATGAAGTGGCTCTTGACCTTCTCCTAGCATACAGATACTGTATAGCCATATTACACCACCCCTACCATCTCACATATCCCCTATTAAGAACAGACCATGTACCCTTTCTACCCCATTGATCCCATATAAAGAATTGATCCTGGACTTGTACTGCCTCAAAGAACCAATGCATAAAGTGCTCCCATTTATGAGAGATTCTAAACTCCTACCACACCATAATTCCCTATTAGGAATTGTTTCTGGACTTCTCCAACTGCAGATATACAAGTCTTGCATAAGTCTGCATCTATTGGGGAGTGATTCCAAAAGCCCCATCATCTCTTCAATTTCCCATTAAAAATATATTCTGGATCTTAGATCTCTTCCAGTAATAAAGGGTTTTCAGACCACTACAAACACGTACACAGATCCAGTCATATTATGCACTCACTACATAATTTGCCTCATGGCTCAGTGGTACAGTAGATTTTCCCAGCCAGTGCCCAAACCCCAGCTACTGGATCCAGTGCCAGTCTCAATCCTGGATAAAATGGGAGGGTTGTGTCAGGAAGGACATCCAGCGTAAAAACCTGTGCCAAGTTGTGTGCGGATCGGATGGCCCACTGTGGTAACTCCTCGACTCGAGCAAGTGAAAGACCAACAACAACATAATATGCCTTGTTAGGAAGTGATTCTTGATCCCTATCACTCCACATCATCCAACCACACCACTGATTTGATTTAATATTACAGTAATTCTTAAACATTTAACAACCTATTAGGAATTAATTCTGAACCATCTATTACCATATGGATTCATACGCATCATGTATATGACTTTTCACCCATCGCTCACAAAATCCATACATCATTAAAATCATAGACAATAAGCAGCTGAACCATCCATTCCTCTTATGTTATCCCTGAAATGCTATGGGCGGAGTTTCTCAACTCTTAGCATGCAGTACTTATGAAATGATTCTACCATGCTGTAGATCAATGCTTTAATGAAGTGATTCTGGATCCAATAATACCACATAGATTGGCCCCTTATCATGTTAAACCAGAATGTTACATAAACCCCTTCATCAGCTGAACTTTTCGAAACCTTCCAATGCCCTAGTTGACTTTGCAATTTACTGTAGAAGACACTCAGCAGCTGGACAAAAAGGCCTATGCAGCTGTTTTAGAAAGTGCCTACAGCCTTGCAAACAAGCACAGACAATAAATCTATGTTGTATATCGTGTGTACTCGCTCGATATTGTATGAGGAACCCTTTGTCCTGACCTGCATCACTTAGCAGCGCTTTGCATGGGAAATGTAATGTAGCTAACAAAAAAGTGGACACTGGTGAAAAAGAAAGCTCAGATATCAGCATGACGGCGTCCTTAAACCACTGAGTAAGAAGAGTGGCCTTGAAGCATGCATACAAAAAACATGTAAAAGGAGATTCTTGTGTTGCTCCAAAGAACAGAGAATAGTAGAGTGTCCTGAATAATAGAGCTTGTTGAAAAGATTGTTGGGAAATTCTATCCAGTCCAACAATTCCTTAAGATCATCGTAACAGAAATATTATTAGCTTCTTAAAAACCCTCATTCCGACTTGAAAAAAATCCAACTAGTATTAGGGGTTGTATGGAGGTGCCACCTGGTTAATAATTAATTCCCTCCAGCGTAACTACTGTAACAATAAAAAAGTGACCCATGTTGACCTTTACTAGCCTTCACATCAGACATGAGGTTAAGACACTCTGAGAAACAATAGCATTAATGTTACATAGGGATCTACGTGCCGGGTCTCCTTATCTCTGTATGCACCCTGCGGACTCTGCGGCTGCTGCACAGCTGATTAACCACACTTACAGTGAGGGGCCTAGCTGCGCTGATGCCATGAAACACACAACTAACTTTTGTTGCTATGCAGTGTACTTAAAATAAGTATGAATTTTATATTGTATATAATGTCTATATCTGTATACCTATCTATGTATCTATAGCATTAGCATTATAGATATAGCATTACTGTATATCCATTTACATTATATAATACTATTATAATATATAATATTATATCCAAATATATATATATATATATATATAAAATTGGATATAATATTATAGAAATAAGAAGAGGAACTATGTATATGTGTGCAAAGTTGCTATGATAGTCCAATATATGTTTACTAGGAACAGAGCATTACTATTTTGAACATCACAGTAATGACACTGCTATAGGTTTCAATTAAAATGTCCTGAGGAACCTTATCAAGTGTCAAATGCTCATGTACATATAAACAGTTTGACAGCAAAACGCAAATAAAGTCCATTTTTAGATTATTATTCATTTTGCCAAATTATTAATTTCTGACCCACAAGGTTGACTGAAAGAAAAAAACATTTCATGCTTTATGAACATCTGCTATGTAATCTTATTTAAGAAGTTTTGAACTTACAAGTTTTGAGCACTGCATGACACCTGGCCAGATTTTTCAGCAGATGTGTCGCTAAAATCGCTTTGATTCTTTCTGTCACGTGATCAGTAAAGTGAAGATAATTTCTGTTTATTAAAACTTGGCCAACATATTATTGATACTAATCTGCATACTCACGTAAATAACCACAAACACAACTGCAGGCTGAATTTTCCATTATGACAAAACTGTGGGAGATTGAGCTATGGAGTTTTGAAAAATCATTTAGAATTCATGTTGATATAACCCGAACAATTTTGATTAACTATTCTTCCATTTTTACTTTTGTGACTCAAAGGATACAAGCAAAAAATATTCTTTATTTAAATTGCAACAATTCTCTTCTACAACTTGATTTTATCAAAACTGCAAAAATCGCATTTTGTTGTCAAACCGTTCATATAAAACCAGCATGAAGTGATGAACTGAAATATACAGAACTGTAGAAAAGTGCGAAAACGACACATGCCAATACCTGCTGTAGTGCAAGTATGACTTTCTACATTAAAATATATGATAAAATGTAAATAATGAAGTTTTATATATAAAAAATTAGCTGTTTAGATTTATTAAACATCCTGCAGAATTAGCCAGATTGTCGCATCTGCTTCTTTTTTTTTCATGCAGCAAAACCCTGAAACTTTCTTTTAGTTTTTTTTTTTTTTTGTCTGAAAAGTAAAAGTAATATTTTACATAACATGCTGCTTTTAAATAATTTCACATAAGATTATTGTTTTTTTATTTTTTATTCATCTGTTTATTTTTGCTGGAATGGAAATCAAATATGTTTTTTACTGACTTAATAGTGACGTCATAAATTAAACATGTTATAAAACAACAAATAAACAAACAAAAAACAGACTTGCCTGCACTGTAAATTTATGACAAAAGAGTTCGGAAAAAACTCCCAGAACTGAATCAAGTGCCAACTTATTGCACTGGTTTACCTAATATTAGAAAATAAATAAGATAGACTATTAAATATTTGATATTTCTTATCAAATCATAACATAACATACCTTTAAACTCTTCAATGTAAACAAACGTGTTTGGTAAAACAGTAATTCTGCAGTGTTATAAAGTACCGACTTGTCCTACGGTTGATATTATACTCATTAGCTGAAAAACAAATATTTGTTATACTGTAAATCAGCATATCATGTAACTAATTAATATGATCCAAATTGTGTTTTTCAAATACATGTCTTTTTTAAAAAAAAAAACAATGACATTACACGTGATGTCCTGTTTACTTGCTCATATTTCCTATTAGACTTTATTTCTTTAAATAAACAATGATATTTATAACAGAGCATGAGCAGTAAAAATGTCTATTTTGGTAAAACTGCATATAAAGTCCACAAAAGGCTACCAAATACTATAAATAATACCAAAGAAAGTAATAAAATATTTCCTCCTTCAGGATTTAAGATAAAGTTACCTGAGACATTCTAAGCGCTTCTGAGGTTCAAGTCAGGGCTTGAGACGTGGAACATTTATTTACTTTGCCTGCATTTGCACTGTCTTTAAGCGTAGGCTGAGATCTTCAGCGGTAAACAGCCATGAGGAACAAACACACACTTAAAGACACACACACACACACTTACAGTTTGCACACTTAAACTGAACTACCTCCCACATGAAGGAGGTTGAGAGTGGGATCGGTGTTTCTATCGCCCTGTGGCGTGTTACATAAAGCAGCCGGTCGTGGAGGGAGCATTTCTGCACCATGACAACACCGTTATTGGAAAAGCTCACCATGCTGCTGATACAGTCTAATGATTGATTTATTTATTTATTTAGTTGAAATAATCTCACCGGTGTGCTCTCGTGCAGCAGCGCTGCTTCCTCTAAAGCATAATTAAAGCTATAAATAAGCCGTGTCATTAGATGCTCCTGTGTGATTCAACTTCCAGGCTTCCCAGCTGCTGATATACACACTGAACCACATCACATGAGCTTCACCTCTCAGTTTCTCTCTCTCTCTCTCTCACACACACACACACACACACACACACACACGTACTGTACATGGCATACTTAAGATTACAGATTGTGCTGTACCTCTCTGGAGGAGCTGGCCATGTGCCGTCCTTTAGCAGACACACACACACACAAAGCAGGAACAGGACTTCTGGGTGTGTCTGGCAAACCTCCGATACGCCATGCCCAAAACCGGTTCTACCAGTCTGCGTCTGGAGATATTTGCTCTCACTTCCTTTCTCGTCTTTCTTGTTTAGTTTTTTTTTCACAAGCATGGTGCATTTCTCAATGTCCGGTGCTATTGTTGGCCCGTTGAAGACCTTATCAACCAATCACACTCTCACACACACACACACACACACACACACACACACCCTTCTTTTCCTCTTTTTTCTTCCTCAGCCAGGGTTTTAAGCTAAAAGTGGTCAAAAATTACTGAGTGGATTATCAACAATAACACTGCAGTGTGTGCATATGTGTATGTGGAAGCATGTCTATAAATGTCATGACGTTGATGAGTTTTAATAAACTATCTCAGTATAGAGATCCATGTTCGATTGATGTTCAGCATGTTCCTAGAAGGACGTGTTATTTAACGTAATCGATGTTTGACAGCAGAACACGATTACAACTTTTATTTCTTTTAACTGTTATCCTCTGACACACAAGGTTGTCTACTGTATCACCTTTAAATCACAATAAAATCGTATTTTTGAAACTTACAAGTTTTGTGCAAAGCACAGCACAAACACAGATTTTGTCACATGATCAGGAAATGTAAATACAGTACTTCCTGTGCAACACACAGTTGCTTGAATGTAATAAAAAAAAAGGGAGATTGTTGTGTCACGATGATGCATTCTGTGAAATAGGACATTGTGTGATTTGGATGTTGTCAGGACACCATGTTACAAACATAACACAACCATGTGGGAGGCACTGTGGTGACGCGAAGAAGGTTTCCAGTGCGCCTCAGCATCATTTTGATGCATTATTCAAAAAACTACAGTCTTTTAATGCACGCAAGATCTTTTCTTTTTTTTTTTTCTTCAAGATCTTGTTTATACCGATCTTTTTAGCATGCACTGCAAAACCAGATAATTCATGTTTTTCCAACAATACACACTAAACTACTAAACAGCATGTTCTGTGGCAGGTTCATACAGTAGCTTCTGTAATCACAGGTATCCAAAACGTGTCTGCAGACATCGCAGTTATCAGGTGAGAAATCTCAGAGATTCTTGACAAGTCATAGCAAATTGTAGCTACTTAGTAACAATCGGTAGGCAAATCTTGACAGTTCTTAGGCAGTTCTTAGGCAGTTTGTCATGGATCTTAACAATTATAAAACAATTTTACAGAATCTTAACAATTGTACATCTCGAAAAGTACAGTAGTTCACATGTAGTCAAGTCGAAAGTGATTTATGCATTATGTTAAATGTTTTAAAGTATTTGTACTTGTTTCTATATTTGTACAGCTAAGTTTTTATTTTATATTTATATGTTGTTCTTATCTTCTATAGCTAAAGTTTTTCTATATTTCTAATAATAATAATACTCTTTTTTTTAAGGTCGTATAAGCATTTCACTGCATATCGCACTGTGCATGACTGTGTACGTGATAAATAAAATTTGAATTTGACATCATTAAGTCGAGTAACCAAGAGTTTAAAGTATTTCTATTCGGGACATGTCCTATGCAGTTCTGGATGGTACCAGAAAGGCCCTTATAAATAATAATAATAATAATAATAATAATAATAATAATAATAATAAAGATAATAATAATAATAAAGATAATACATAATAATGTCATAAAATACTTTGAACAACGGTTGCTTGCTAATAAGCTGAGAAGTCTGAGAGGAGTTGAACAGTCTCGGAAAAGAGTTGCTTTAAAGAAAAACTCAGCAGTCTTTTAGACCTTTTTTTTTTTTAAATGACCCAAATCCTGTTCTTAAATGTTTAAGACACTCAAATCTGTATTGAATTTGTTAATTGATATAAATATATTTAAGTAATGTCACTCGTTTATAGAATATAAAACTCCATCTAATGTTTCATCTTGTGGAATAAATTAAGTAGATGAAATCACAAATTAACTGTCATGATTAACGGGTCTCAATCTTTTCACCATTAGGGGCAGGATGCTGAGATGGAGGAAATTATTTATAATTGACTTTTATTTGTATAAATATGGTCATTTAAATTAGTTTATAATGATGTATTATTGATATGGTTGAACCAAAAATAGTATAAAAGTTTGACTATAAAAGTTTAATTAAATAATGATTTCTTATAAATAAAAAGGTCTGAGTTAAACGCTGAGGTCAGCTGTAACTGTACACACCACTAACACTGTGTCAGTTGCAGTGGATCAGCGTATCACACTGTGCTGTTTCACTTGATGATTTGCTAAACTCAGTCCTCTTACATCGCACGTAGCAGCCGCGATGCAGATCAATAATAACTGTGCGATCGTGTCAAAGTTCGAGTGTTGACTTCACTCACGGGAAATTCTGAAACGCTTCTCGTCAAAAGATAAAAAAGGGGTGATGGCTTTAGATAGATGTTCAATTTCCCTCACACGATGTCATCATCTTTATCATCATTTCTAATCATTCAAATGACGTTATTTATAAGCAGGATGTGAAACAGATCAGTCTCACTGGAGGGAAGAGGAACATGACCTCAGGGGTCAACACGTCCCCCTCTCTCTCTCCCACTCTCTTCCTGTGTCTCTTTTTACTTCTGTTCCAGACTTTCTACAGAACCTGTATCACTTTCTGTCTCACTGTGTACCTCTTTCTGTCTTTGTGTATATGTGTGTTTCTCTGTCTTTGTTTGTGTGTATCTGTTTTTGTCTCACTGTGTCTCTCTTTCTGTCTGTGGATATCTCTTTTTGTCTTTGTGTGTGTGTGTATCTCTTTTTGTCTCTGTGTGTGTATGTTTCCGTCTCACTGTGTGCGTCTCTCTCTCTCTATGCTGTCTTCCTGTGTGTCTTTTGACTCTCTGTTCCTGTATGTCTAGCTGTCTTTCTACTTGTCTCTTTCTGTTTCTGTTTGTCTATAACTCCATTTCTTCCCACTATGTGTGTCTCTCCATCTTTCCAAGTCTGTCTTTCTGTCTCTACTTCTGCCTGTGTATCTCTTTCTGTCTTTCATGTTTGTGTCTCTTTTTGTGTCTTTATTTAACCCCCCCATTTTTGTCCTGCAAAGTTGTCAGAAGACTGTGTTTACTTACTTATTTGTTTATTTTCGTTTAATCAGTGAATGTTATTACTAAACAGTAATAAGATAAAAGTTGAGAGAGAGAGAGAGAGAGAGAGAGAGTAAGCGGGTGGCCTCTGAGGCCGGTAAGGAGACTGTCTCTCCGGCATGGTGTTAGGTGTGGGTGCCGGAGGACGGCGTACAGGTGGAGGAAGTGGTGCTCACAATCCAGTAAGAGGCGTCACAATCCAGATTACCCTCCTGTCTGCTCCAGCAACGCGAGTGGTGATCTCTAACGTGTCCCCCTTCATCAAAGATGAGCAGATAAGCTGACCCGCGTTGGGAAATTCCCCGTATGAGGGGCAAAAGACAGGACAAGTTATACAACATGGAAATCTCTACAAAACGGAAAACCCGCAGTCACTGAGTCACTGAGAACCAGATCACAGTAGAGCGCAGCACCGCACACACACTGGGAGAACCGAGGAACACAGGCGTGGAGGAACAGATTAACCCGTTTCTACAGCTGACTGGAAGGGAAGGAGGCAGATGGTCAGCACAGGGAAAAGCAAAGTGCTCCGAACCCTCGCTTCTGGTGACAAACAAACGAAACCTGCTTCTAGTGAGGAGAAAATGCAAGCCATGGAGACAGACAGTAGCCTGGATCTGATCAACGCCATGAAGACACCTGCACACACAGTGTGAGACTCTCTGGTCATGAGTGTGAACTGACTGCAAACCGTAATGGGGTGAATGAAAAAAAAAATGGAGAAAAAAAAGATAACAGCACTAATAGGTTGGAGAAACTGGTGGGGTGGAGGATCACGAGAGTTTAACTAAACAAAAAAGAAACAACCTTACTTATGTAAATATGTTATATAGTGTGTGTGTACATGTGTGTGTGTACAGTATGTATGTGTGAGTGGGTACGCGTGTGTGTGTATAAGTGTACATGTTATACATATAAATGTGTGTGTGTTTGTGTGTATATGATATGAAGTTGTTCCTTAAATTGTCTCACATTTAAGTGAGTATAATACTCTCTCTCTCTCTCTCTTTCTCTCTCTCACTGGTCTGTCTTTTTGTGTGTCTTTTCACTCTCTCTGTTCCTGTGTGTCTCACACTGTCTTTCTACTTGTCTCTCTTTCTGTTCCTGCTTGTCTATAGCTCTATTTCTTTTCACTATGTGGATCTCTCCATCTTTCTAACCGTGTGTCCTTCTTTTTGTCTTATATGTTTGTGTCTCTCTTTTGTGTCTTTCTTTAACTCTCTTTCTGTCTCACTGTGTGTGTCTCCATCCTTCTGTTTCTCCGTCTTTCTAGATCTGCACATCGGTTTCTGTATTGCTGTTCTGCTCTTTTTTTTCTTTTGGACATTTTGTCTGTCTCTGTCACTCCATCTGGCTCTAATTGTCATCGTCTCTCTCTCTCTCTCTCTCTCTCTCGTTATTCTGCCCACTTTGTCCCCCTTTTTTTTTTGGTCGGTCTTGATGTATCTGATTTTTACTCTTTGTATTTCTGTGGATTTTTCTACCTCTCTCTCTCTCTTTATGTCTCTCTCTCTCTCTCTCTCTCTGTCCATCATTTTCCCATTTAATTTGACCTTTGTGTCCCAGCATTAGAAGCTGTGTTCAGCGGTGAGGAAATCATAAGTAATAAGGAGATAATACAGAAAGATAACACAGTAATGTTGCACGCAATGAAAGAGATTGCATCTTAAAAATACGAGCAGTTTTAACCTTTAACTTAAGCGCATATGTTTTGGGTGATATTGGCTCGACAGGGGAACAGGTTAAAGGAAATTGTCATGAATAAATGACATAAAGGTGCAGTTTCGTTGTATTACACTATAAACGCCCTCCGTGCTCAGAAATGTGAAGAAGACGTGACCTCACCACAGAGCTCGCTAAACCCATTTTTGTAACACACAAAGGTTGAAAAGTGCAGCTTAAAAAAACACAAAGGGGTTCGGGCTACCTGAGGCCCTGAGTGTAAAGTAAACGGAGATGTGTTGTGAACTAAACTGCACCAAAATGCCGTAGGGAAATGAAGCAAAGTGGATTCACGGTAAGTAAAATGAATTTCCTGCTATACAATTACACTTTTAACCACAAGGAATTTATTTATGGCTGCATCCGGAATTGATGGAAAGATTATCGATTCCAGTCGGCGGCACGGTGGCGTAGAGTTTAGTACTGTCGCCCTGCACCTCCAGGGTCTGGGTTCGATGCCCTCATCGGGTCTGTGTGTATGGGGTTTGTATGCCCCCCCCCATGCTTGGTGGGTTTCCTCCCACAGTTCAAAGACATGCAGATTAGGTTCATTAAGCTTCCCAAACTAACAGTAATGTGTGCGCTGAGATGGTTGGCACCCTGTCCAGGGTGTACCAAGTCTCCAGAGACCCTCCACGTGAACCAGCTGATTTCTTGGCCGTTGCAAGTCGATTTGATGTTAACATCATGTTGCATGGGTTTTTTTCCTTTGTCTGCACACCCGAGCAGAAACACACACAAAGTCAAGTCATGTGTTTAATTTCTCAAATCCATCCAAATGCTTAAGATGGCGCCGGTGAGGTCGGCTGCCGTCACGACTGCTACGACCACCTTTTCTTTGTTTTTGTTTTTTAAGTTAGTTTTTAGCGTTTTAAAACCAGGCAAATCATCTATTTTATTTCTATTTTTATCCTAGCTCAATTTAATTTTTCTATCGTATTTCTTTTATTTATATTTATTTCTTATTATACGCTTTAATTCTCTTTTTAAGATCACTGGCTGTCGTATAAGCATTTCACTACATATCGTACTGTGTATGCCTGTGTATGAGACAAATAAAATTTGAATTTTGACAAAGGTGTATAAAAGGCAGACGATGTATCTCATGTATCTCATGGTGTCATACTGGATATGGGCTGGATCCTGGATTCGTCAGCAATATTTTTTTTGGGGGGGGGGGCGGGGGGGGACTGATAACTTGATCTGAACATGAAGGCTGTCATGTGCAAAATCTTTTACAAAGAGTATGCATACAACAGTAAGCACTATAGTTGGCCTACATCTGCTCTGACAGCTGAGTCGTGTTTGTAACAGTAATATATTTGGTATGTATCAGTTGATGTACTGTATATACAGTAATGTACTCTGGGTGTAAAACTGAAATTGAAGTTGAGCTTGATTTTCAGGAAACACAGTGAAGCATCGCACTGTGCGCTTAAACTGATTATTGGTTTACTCAAACGAATGGAATGGTTACCTCCCATCAGTAATATCTAGTATCACCCAAATAACAATAGGTTCTCTTCTGACTCTGGTTCCCCTAAACGTTTCTACCTCATGTCTTCTCAGAGAGTTTTTTTCTCTGGTACCACTGTCTCCACTGTAATAAAAGCTATAAATGTGAACATTTATTATTATTATTTATTTATTTAGTTATTTATTTTATATATTTTATTTTATTTATTTAATTTTTTTGTGTGTGTTTGATGTCCAGACCTATTCCTGGAAAGCTACTTGTGACAATGTTTATTGTTTAAAGTGATAGACGCATGACTCAAATGACACAAGTGACCTTTCATGATCAAATACAAATTCTAGAATAAAATACTAGACACTAAATTTAATGCAAAGGAAATATTACTAAACTATATACGTTCTAAGGTCACTCGGTGATGGTGAAAAGTTTATTATCGGTTATGAATTAAAAAGATAATACATTACAAGTACAAGTATACATACTGTAAAGTACGTTGTTGATGATGTTGCTAATAATAACTATATTATTTACATTTTTCTCGAGGTCTTGAATATGGTATGAATATTTGGTACAATCTGTGGTACATAATTTCTTAAAAATATAGTTACAATAATTATACGTATGAAATAGGCTATATATTTTTTCTGTGTAGTCGACTGAATAAAAGAGTCTGAATGTTATAACATACTTATAATATTGATTTGTCAGGCAGTTTTAAGTGAAAATAATAATAATAATAATAATAATAATAATTATTATTATTATTATTATTATTATTATTATTATGGATAAAACATTTAAACTTTACTCTGACAGGCTGGTGAGTAAATGTCTGTTTATAGCTGTTTTAAACTTTAACAAAAACAAAAAGTAATATATAGCAATTCATTTAAATATAAATAAAAAAAATGAGAGTACTAAATGTTGAGTAAAATCAGCACTTTAACATTTCAGGATTTGTAGGTATTATTAAAAAACCTTTGGCCACGGCTGTACATATTGCGTAGAACATGTTATGGATGTGTTCATAGTTCATTATACTGTACATGTGGAGTTTGTAGAAAGCATTACGCTAAGTATACTGTAACTCTAGCACTTGTGTCAGGACATGACCTGAGTTATATAGTTTATAGCCGTGGTTTAGGACACATGACACTCCGGCTGAACCTGTCATCATGATGTAGTGAGACGGGCGTCAGTGAAATATGAATGTCATGGTTTTAATGGTACCAAGCAGGTGCAGCTGTTGTGTGAGTAAGAGTATGTGGTGTGTGTGTGTGTGTGTGTGTGTGTGTGTGTGTGTGTGTGTGTGTGTGTGTGTGTGTGTGGCGTTTTTTTTTTTTTGTCTATCTAGGATTGATCCATATACTGTAACATGGTTTTACAGAAAATAAATAAATACAAAAAAAAAAAAATTTTTTTGAATAATTACTCTAGGAAATGATCATACAGTAAGTGATAAAAATGATTACATTTTGATGGCTGTTATAATTAAATTATTTTTATTGGAAAATCATATTGAAGCTAAATATTAAAAATCAAAGCCATAATTTCACAGTGAAGCATTTGCGTCATCTACTGTATATCATAAATGCGACAACAATTTCCGCGGAATAATCTTGGTCTGTTGGAAAATACAGTACACGAGCATTCTCTTAACTTTATGAATCTTACAGTCTTGTCCCATTAGGCGAGTTCACAGTTTGGGGCTAAGACTCTTAGCTGCAATTGAACGGCGAATACGTTTTACAGAAGGCTAAATGACGATCCCTGTACCAAACCCACTTCAGTCGCTCCAGTAAACAATCAACGAGTGAAACATCACGCGGTCTTTGAGCCCAGTGTTTCAGATGTGAAGCAGGAGGTCCGATCATGGATCCAGCATAAAAACTTTCTATCCTGATGAAACCCAAGCACTAGTGAAACACTGGGATGAGCGCATTAGTGTTTCAGGGGATTAAATAGAGAAATAATTAAAATTTTTACTCCCATACTGTTCGGTTATTCTGTTACTCTAAATCCATCCCTGAGCCTGACACAAATTAAAATAGAGAGGAAAGTACAAGAAAGGTTACAAGTCAGTAGCTGCACGGTCCATTTTTCCACATGTCATCGTGTCTGTCTGGTTTATTACCTGATCAATGTGTTCTCCTCTAGTCCTTTTCTTTACCCTGTGACCTCGTGGAGTATTGACACCCTGAGGTTTTCACATTTTTATATCACAATATGATTCGTTTTATATAACATAACCTGCTTTTAGAAAATAAAAATTAAAATAAATAAATAAACCCCATTTTCAAAAAAGGTAAAAACTTTTGTTTATTTGTAAAAATATGGAGTATACTGTAAAATTATGTCATCATATATCAAAATTTATGAAAGCATTTTCTAAAATAGTAGTATTTTTTAGTATTTTGTAAATTTGTAAACATTCCGTACTGTTTGTGGTGTGTTTTTGAAAAATATGCAAGGTAATATTTTATTATATTTAATATTTTATAATGTAGTAACGTTTTGTATTATGTTGAAAAATAGTATTTTTAGTATATTAAACATCTGGAAATGCTTGAAGTGTTCTAAAATCGTAAGATTTTATATTATGTTGTAAAGTTGTAAGGTTTTCTACTGATTGTAGTATGTTGTAAAGTTACACGTTTTAGTTGTCTTTAAAGTGTTTAATGTTATATGACAGGAACATGGCTCCAACATACTAAGTACTCTTTTTACTTTGATGGTGTCCAAGCACTAGTGAAACACTGTGTTAAGTGCATTAGTGTATCAGGAGATTATAAAGAGAAATAAAGGTAGAGGTTTTACTCTCTCCTAGTTATTCTGTACAATCAAAAATCCCTGTTTGAATTGAACACCCTTTACATATACTGTCTCAGTGATCCATAGATGTCTGTGACTTTTAATTTAGTTACAGTAGATAAAATCACAACATGCCATTAAAAGTATTATTCATTATTGCAACGTTATAGTAATCATATTAGTTTGACTGGGAGTTTATCACATTAATTGAAACCTCTGTGCTTTAAATATAAGTCGGCCTGTAAACCTCTAGCAAGCTGACAAATGCACTCACCTTCATAGTGGGTGGCGCAGTGCGCGGTGGTGATGGTGGACATTCTCCCACAGGAACGTTTGAGATGGTCAGCAGCTCTTGCTTCCTGCAATGACACACACGTAAGCTCTTTTAGACGGCACTCGGCCATTATTGAGCAGTGAAATACAAACACGTGCACGCACACACATACACAGAGAAAGAAGGATGATGACCCTTTCAAAATCTGATGGCTAGGAGATAGAGATACATCAGATAGACTGCACTGATAGTGTTTAAAAGAGCAGATAAAAAAGAGAGCTGTAATAAGAATAGTTATAAAAACATCACAGACCCACTGTCATCCCTTAACACCTCCTCGCCCCCTGCCAAAAAACATGACTGACACCACCATGAAATAACCATGATAGTTCTTATGGATTGCTTGGTAAAGTACAGCGCAGAATTGTCTGGGTCTGCTGGGGCTGGAGCTAATTTCTAGAGCAGAAAAATCAAAAGATACATGAGATCATTTAGAAGGCAGCACTGCCGAAGGGTCCTTCTTGTTGCAACCCTGGGGGAATAGTTTTAGGTTTTCCAGGTAGAAGCCTTTGAGAAAGTAGAGTTAACAATGCAAAGACGAAACCAAATGGAAAAGATTAAAAATGGATTTTGATGTGATTTCTTTTTTTAGCATGTAAACAGGAAATGCATATTACTACTATTATTATTGCTGTTGTTGTTAATAATAATAATAATAATAATAATAATAATAATAATAATATACTATGATAATACACTGCTGTGAAAAAGTAATCTTAAAAAAAATAATCCAAGTAAATACAAAACACGTTTTTTTTTTTTTATTATTTAATTTATTAAGGAAAACAGTGCTGTCCAAACATACCTGGCTCTACTGTATGTGATAAAGTAAGACACCTTGCTTATTCATGAATGAACTGTGATTAACTACAGTTTTTGTAAAGCTGTTAAATTTTAACTTTCCTCACACCATTACTGCTAGACCTCTTGAATCAGAAATCACTTAAAGTGAGTTAGAATCTGTCTGATAAGGTGAAGTGTGCTAAATGATCTCATAATGGCATTTTATATTTACTTGCTTTGTATGAAATTAAAATTTGTTTGATACTGTCAATCATTTAAGTGTGACAAATGTGACAAAAAGGTAAGGGGGCAAATACTTTTTCATGTAAAAGCTGCATAGCTGCAGTTATAGATAGATAGATAGATAGATAGATAGATAGATAGATAGATAGATAGATAGATAGATAGATAGATAGATAGATAGATAGATGGATGGATAGATAGATAAAAAGTCCTTGGTGGTGCTCGAAAACCCTCCATTGTGGCTGAACTACAACAATTCTGCAAAGATGATTGGGCCAAAATTCCTCCACAGCGCTGTAACAGACTCACTGCAAGTTATCAAAAACGCTTGATTGCAGTTCTTGCTGCTAAAAAGTGGCCCAACCAGTTATTGGGTTTAGGGGGCAAACACTTTTTCACACAGGGCTATGTAGTTTTGGATTTTGTTTTCCCTCAATAAAAAAAGACATTCATTTAAAAACTACATGATGATACTTGTGTTATCTTTGACTAATATTTAAATTAGTAGGATGATTTGAAACATTACAAACATGCTAAAAAAAAAAAAAAATGAAAATCAGTATAAGGGGCAAACACTTTTTTACACCACTGTACTGTAGATAGATAGATTTGAAAGAACAAATACATTGTATATCAATAACGATTGACCCTCCAGGACATTTCAAAGATTCACACGTAATCCCCTATACCACAGACCCCTTTACTGAGCCGCACACAAATTATGATAGAGAGGAAAGGACAGGAAAGGTTACAAGTCATTAGCTGCACTGTCCACTTCTCCACGTTGTCATTGTGTACACCTCTTATTAACTGATCAATGAGTTTGCTTCTAGTGATTTTCTGTACCCTGTGACCTTGTGAGGTTTTCACATTTTTTATATTAATATAGATTTATTTTAATCTGGATATGATTCTACATAGCCATTTGCCTTGATTAGGAACCTAACCTGCTTTTAGAAAAACCGTGGCAAAAAAATGACTCAATAGAGCCTAATGTGCATGTGGAGAGAAATAAATTGCCAGGGAGACTTCCTACTCTTCACAGTTTATTTCGCTCATATGTGGCCAGAATCCTGAAACAGCTCAGGAAAATTCAGATGGACTCCGTCCAAAACGCAGCTTCTGTGGCTGATGTGTGCCAAAGATTTCCGCTCAGCGTCCGGAAACAGGCGAGTTTAAATCCCAACACAAAGCAACTGCTATGGAGCTGAACAACCTCAGCTATAAATACTAGCGAATTTAATTGTTAGTGACAATAAAAAAATGTAAAACGTCAAAAGATTGGCGTACCACGAAGGATGAGATTTATATAAACAAACTCACATGTATTTGGATTTATTTGCCAACAATCAGACAGCTAACGTGTGAACACAGCTAAGCAAATAAAACTAGCTAATAAGGGCAAAAAAAAAAAAAAAAGCAACTGCGTTGGCCTTTGATGTTAGGGCGTCGCCTCTGTCCAATTGCCTGTTGTTGGAGATCTCTACCTTTCAATGTGAGATCCAAACATTTTCAGCCTTCATCTTTTGGTTTAAAATAAATAAATAAATAAATACCACATTTTTAAAAAAAAAGGGAAAAAACATTTTTAATATATTTTTTGTTTATTTGTTAAAATTAGTAGTATACTGTAAAAAATTCGAGATGTTATACAGTATGTCAGAAATTAGAAAATTATTTAAAATAGTACAATTTAGCATTTTTTCATAAAGTTGTATACAATTTGTAGTTTTTTTTTATTATGTTGTTAGGTAGTACTTTAAAATATATCATATTTTATAATGTAGTAAAATTGTGTATTATGTTTAAAATAAGTACTGTTTTTACTATGCTGAACAATTGCCAATGCTTTTAGTGTTCTGAAGTCGTAAGATTTTGTAATATGGTGTAAATCTTTGTAGTATGTTGTGAAGTTGTAAGGTTTTCTACTGATTGTAGAAAGTTGTAAAGATTTGTATTATGTTGTAAAGTTACAAGGTTTTACATGTTGTGATGTTATATAATGTAAAACATGTAATATGTCTTAAAACTATAAAAAAATTTTTTTACTTTGATATATTTTATAAAGCTGTAATATGCTGCAGTGCAAGTGTTGTAGTACCTTGTAAAGTTTTAGTGATATATGTTGCGGAGATTTATAGCATCTTGTAAAGTTTTGTAAAGTTTTGTAAAATGTTGTAATGTTGTAAAAGTGTGTTGTAAAGTACCTGCACACTATGCAAAGGTGTGAGTATGTTAAGAATGTGATATTGCATTTTTCATAAACAGTTATCACAGTGTACTGTACATAATACTTTATGATTGCCATAACATTATACAGTATATAAATGTTCCTATATTTTACTATAAATATGACCTTCATACAAGGTGTTGCCATTCTCTATCTCTCTCTAACTGCACATTATAAATTGAATCTCATACACTCTTAAAGTCGTTATTGTTATTAAGACGGCTGGCAGTTTAAAATAAATATGTCATTAAATATATTATTAGAATTACATGCATTTACTTCCTCTGGGAGATAGAAGATAAAGTATTATAGTTCCTTGAAGGAACACGATCATGCATGAAAAGCACTTCACTTAGCCAAAGATGAGCATGAGATGTGTGACCCAAAGTTTAAAATTAGACCCACTTGTGTTCCCATTAACAGGAAATGGGAGATCTCATTCAGAGTCTCAGGCCTAAAGTTATACACCATTAAGCTCTCAAATCACACACTTGAGAGAGTCATAAAAACATGACTGAAATGAAAAATGAAATCTCACACAAATGAGTCGATATTCTTTATTTGTAATTACATGGCACGGCATAACTGGTAACAAAACATAACACAGTTACACAAATACGAGTCTGCAGAAACTCAACCAACAGTAAACTAATAAGAAAATATTATTAGAGCATTCCTTATATAATTACCATAAATCCCAGACATCAGCCCACAGAAACAATTGAACTTTATTGAATTACTGGACCGCAGACTTGATCAAGCTTTCACTGCCGAAACAAATGTGGTGACACAGCAAAGTTGGCATTCATGCCCCTGGAGGATTTGGACAGTCATGTGCCAGTGACCTGGATATGATTTGACTCAATAGAGCCTAATGTGCATGTGGAGAAGAATAAATTGCCAGGGAGACTTCCTACTCTTCACAGTTTATTTCGCTCATATGTGGCCAGAATCCTGAAACAGCTCAGGAAAATTTAGATGGACTCCGTCCAAAACGCAGCTTCTGTGGCTGATGTGTGCCAAAGATTTCTGCTCAGCGTCCGGAAACAGGCGAGTTTAAATCCCAACACAACGCAACTGCTATAGAGCTGAACAACCTCAGCTATATACTAGCGATACTAGCGAATTCAATTGTTAGCGACAATTAAAAAATGTAAAACGTCAAAAGATTGGCGTACCACGAGGGATGAGATTTATGTACTGTTAACAAACTCGCATGTCTTTGGATTTATTTGCCAACAATCAGACAGCTAACATGTGAACACAGCTAAGCAAATAAAACTAGTTAATAAGGCAAAAAAGCAACTGCTTTGGCCTTTGTTGTTAGGGTGTTACCTCTGTCCAATTGCCTGTTGTTGGAAATCTCTACCTTTCAGTGTGAGATCCAAACAGTTTCATTATTATAAAATATTAGCCAAAGAAGCACTCGGTTATGCAGGTGGTTGCAGTATCTAATACATTGAGATACATTTATGTTCCCTCTATGATCGTATGCAACCCAGTCCACCTTCAAAGGTGGTTTGAGTGACAAGATCAAAATGGCTTTAAGAAGCACTTGTTCTCACTCAGGTGGTATAGTGGTTAGCACTGTCGCCCTGTCCCAGCAGGGTCCGAGTTCGATTACTGGCCAGGCTTGACTCCAGTCTCCGTGTGCATGGAGCTTGCATGTTCTTCCCATGCTTGTTGGGTTTCCTCAAGGTACTCTGGTTTTCTCTCACAGACCAAAGACCTGCAGATAAGGCTAATTGGCGTTTCCAAATTTCCTGTAGTGAGTGTATGTGTGTGCCCTGCGATGGATTGGCACCCTGTCCAGGATGTACTCCAAGTCTCCTGGAATAGGCTGCAGGTCCCCGCAACCTTGAATACAGGATAAAGCGGTATAGATGATGACAATTGTTCGCACTCAACACTAGGTCAACGAGGGTGCATGCTTAGGGATCTAATAAGGAAAAAATCACTTTTAACTAAATTTTTTGACATTAAGATGGGTCTCTAGTATGGTTCTTTTTTTTTTTAGATTTTTTTTATTGGTTGGCGCTTAAAAAAATCTAATTCGATTTTTGTCTAATGTGACCTCATACAGTATGAGCTGGGTCTGTTTTACAGTAGGAACAACCCTGCACCATTACATTCTCTCCGACCCTCCACATTGTTTGCCTGGTCCCACCATCTCTCAGGGATAGAGGAAGACAAGTATTGAGGCTGTTTTCTGTTCTGGCTCCTGGGTGGTGGAATGAACTTCCACTGGATGTCCGTACAGTCCAAGCCGTACAAGCGATGACTACTGTACAGTACACAATCATTCACCAACACCACTTGCACATTACAGGGACTTTGTACTGGGAGTTACTGCCACATGCCTGTGTACAGTCCTGACCTCGCTCCAGGCCATTTCCACATGTTTGTAGTCTGATCATGTACTATTGATTATACAGCATCCAAAGTACCATTTGGTATTACAGTTACAGTTTCAAATTACCAAAATAATGGCAGATGTCCATGATTGGAAACAAGGGCACAGAGGTTTGTACACAGCGTTATTCCAGCTTTGCCTTTCTTTGCTCAAATGCATTACCAATATCACGTAATATACAGTAAGGGTCTCTCTCTCATGAAGGACCACAAAATAACACACAACTCACTATATTCTACACACTGGCATGTTAAAGTGTCGACTACAAATGTGCAGGTGTGTGTGTGTGTGTGTGTGTGTGTGTGTGCGCTTGTTCTGCAGTGCGACTGTCCTTGTGTCTGCTTCTGTGGTAATTAGGCAGAGTCTGCGTCATGGTCTCACTTTGACACCAGAGGGGACGAGCGGACGCAGGATGACATAGAAAAACAGAAAAGGGGAGATAAAGAATAAAGAGAGGGTGAGACATGCATGGGAATAAGAGAATGGAAGGAGAAAGCAGAAGGAGTGAGACAGAAGGTCTGCGGATCATGCAGAAACTATTAGAACAAGACCAGACACACACAGACACAGGCTTATTGAGGGATACAATTGTATTACTGGCAACTTTACCAAATAATCTCCTTCTGATGAATGTCATGATGAATTCTTTATGAAATCCGAGCTGATTTTAAAGCCTGTTTTCCTGACTATGGCTGGATATACATATCAGACTGCAAAATACATCAGTAATTGAACAGATTTCAAATTAGCCTTATTAACTCATCAGCAGTAAGATGGTCCAATAATCATAGTATAGTCTTAAGTCATTTTTACCATTTATTATAAATTATGTCCAGTCTATCCTAAGACATGAAAGAATATTGTAGTTGATGTTTTTTTTCTTATTTCTGAGCCAAATTCTCAATTTTGATTGGTCAGAAAGTGTTAATACACCAATTAGATATACCATTAACAAATTTACATTTAATCAACTATATAGGATCATGGGCATGGGGAACAAAGACAAGCCGGTCTGGTCCGATTCCACAGAACAGCCAGTCCAGCACAAATTCTGTCAAAAAATCCAGATGAGAACACCAGAACATCGAGTGCACCACAGCACAGGGCCCAGCAGGGAAGAGAGCCCAAGTCCACATCACCCAAAAGATCGCTGCCAACGTCCTGGTGCCATACACCACAGCACACCACCAGTTATGCCCTGACAGGCAACAGTTGCCCCAGTGGCACGAAGGGAACCTACATAATACTGTGTAGTAATACTTTGCATGTCCCTGCTTTTATTAGTAGCCTGGGATCAGAGCTCAGGTTGAGCGACGCCCCTGGAGCAAGAAGGCTTGCTCATGAGACCAACAGCGGCAACCAGGCGGAGCTGGGCCTTAAGTAAGTACTCATATCCTAGGTCTGCAATGATAACATGGTTCTTTTTTGAGAATACAGAGCGAGAAATCAGCGAAATCAACCCCAACATTAACACCATCCACCTACTGTAGGAGCCTCTGTAGTCCAACTAGGGACCGTGGAGGCCAATGGTGACCCCATTGTATTTATTCTTATTTTTACAACCGTGGTAGGACATGCAGTCAACATACGCACACTAAGAACAATTTGGGAATGCCATTTAGTCTAATTTGCATGTCCTTGGACTGTGGGAGGAAACTGGATGACTCAGAGGAAACGGGGAGAACATGCAAACTCCATGCACACAAACCCAACATTAACATTGATTATCAATTTTACAGTATACAGGGTGGGTGACAGGTAACTAGGCATTAAAATATAATAATAAACCCATTATTTCTAATACCAAATGCCAAATAAACAAGTCTGATCCATGGTGACCCCACCTTACAACTTACAGCACATAAAGGATCTGCTGCTAACATCCCGGTGCCAGACACCACAGCACGCCTTCAGAGGTCATGCAGAGTCACACTCCGAGGCATCAGAGCTGTTTTGGTGGCACAATTGGACGCTACACAATATTGGCCTTAATGCTTTTAACACTTTAATGTTGTGGATGATTGGTGTATCTCCAGGGCTCTCTCCTTTTAATAGGGTGAGCATTCACTTTATTGAGCATCATCATTATGTAATCGGGAAGAAATAAAAAGTGCTCCGCTCTGCTTTGTCAACTTTTTATAACGTGTCGGATGGAATAAATCATGATCACACAATCATTTTGCAGCATCTTGTGTCTGAGCCCACCGCACGCTCCGTCTCATTGCAGATTCAACATGCCGTTGTGTATCTGATTCTTTAATTAGACATGATTCAATACCATCCCCATTTGCGGAGCAATTATGCTTGCCTAATGTTCCGGCTCAGTGTCTCTGCGTCTACTGTATTGATTATACTTTGGAGAGACCAAGGTATTGAGAGAGACATTTCAGACACCGTGTAACAAAGACATCACACGGTGAAAGAGAAAGAGAGGAGGCCAGCAGGGTAAAAAACAAAAAAGGAAGTTATTAAAGAAGTAAAAGTACTGATTTACTAATTAAATTTTAATTATGATGTTGTATCAGTCGTGATAAGTGTCTGTTCTGAAATCCGATAATGAACTCCAGTCGCAACAATTAAACTCCCGACTAATGGACTAACATCTTAATGGATTTAATTCCTTCCATTCCTAATGGACAGAACAGTACGCCGGCAAAAAATAAAGAGGCAAAAATGCCTGCCTTCACATATATATCGGGTGGCTGGATGGTTTGTTCACTTTTTTTCTCAAATTTTTTGCTCTGACACTCTGCCGAGGCGCCTGTATTAATTCCAAAGTCTCATTCATCATCCGTGCTTCATAATCTTGCTCTTAATGGATTACTGTCACTGTCAACACACTGCATACTACAATAAACTGATAATCCACATGCTCAGGCAGTCCCTTATCGTTATTGTCACAGCTTGGCATTATGGGAAGCATTAATGCCATTTTTCCCAATTGTCAGAAAACGACAGGAATCTGAAGACGCAGAATGAATGGTAAATTGAGAAGAAAAAAAGGATTATCTTTGTAAAGTAAGTGCTTGATTCTTTGGTTTTTGTTCGTGTCTTGTTAGGGTCACGGGGGGCCATTTCGCAGGGCTTCCATGTAACATCCATCCTATTTATAGAGAGGAATTTGGTTCCCAGCCAGACACCACTATAAACAGCATTAATGGGTCGTTATGTACATGGTGCCTTTAAAGTTTCTAAGAAAAGCAACCCAAGGTTTATTTTGTACCGTGCGGTTCGAGGAAGGACACACACGAGTAAATGCAGCGTGGTATTTACTTTAGGAAATTCTCAGTGTCAAAGTTCCAAGCAGGAGACAGGAGCATTATACAGTTCAAGAGCAATCTACTGAATGAACAAAACAAAAAACGGATGAGGCTTATAACCAGGAAGTAGAGCACGACATAAACAGTGAAATGTAATGCTTAAGCACAAGGTTAAGGTGCATAATTGGCCTTTTATATTGAGTGATCAGGGTATGTTTTATCAAACTATTTAAAAGCTTAATGCAAAACTGACACATGATCGGAGTAATAAAAACAAGCAAAGACAAGCACGTGACAATACATGACAAACAAATATATCCATATTAAATGTTATCTCATGCATCACACTTATTATACAGTACACTGTATGGGCATTATTTACAGTATATACTTTATGTGAATTACAAATATCGCTGCATATGACTTGTGCCTGAATATCCATCAATCCTTTTTTTTGTTTGTTTTTTAACAACACTTTTTATAAAGCATGCAAGAGTCTGTCTACTGTACATGGTGGTAATGCTTTAGCATACCAAGACATCTTGGACAATACTATGCTTCCAGCTTTGTGACAACAGTGTGGGGAAGGCCCTTTGCCATTCCAACAGGACTGTGCTCCAGTGTACGAAGTGAGACAAAGAAGAAGACATTGTTTGATGAGTTCAGTGTGGAAGAACTTGACTGGCCCTAACACAGAGCCCTGATTGAGCTCAACCCCATCGAGCACCTTTGGGATGTAATGGAACTGAGATTGCGAGCCAGGCCTTCTCGTCCAACATCAGCGCCTGACCCTATAAATGCTCTACAAAATGAATTCCCACAGAAACACAAAATCTTATGGACAGCCTTTCAAGAGAAGTGGAAGCTTTTGTATCTAAAAAAAAAATGGATACAAATGTATTGACTTATATGTATTTGGATACAATGTCATTGCAGGTTTGTCCAAATACTTTTGACAATACCAAATGTATATAATATTAACGCTAGTTAGCTTGTTATTTGCAGAATTTATGCCTTTTATCTCAGCATAGGATGAGTTTTATGAACTCAATAAATGTGATACATTTAAATAGCATAACACTTCTGTAATACTAGTAGCAGATTGATCATATTTTAAAAGAGTCACTAACTTTTGCACCACACACTACTATAGTACTGTAAATGGTATATAAGTACAAGCTTTGGTGTTATAAATATTTAGGTACATATCCTAATCTGTGTTTGCGAAAATATAACACGCAGTCACTATTGTTATTTTGTTTATCCTGTTCTTGTAAAATTCATCCTTTTTATGATTGATGTTTTTTTGTTATGTATTCTGGCACTGTTTCTGCTCAGTGCTTTTGGCACATCGATACAGCTACAACTCAGTCATGTTGGATCGGATCAGGTGTGTAGTGCTTGTGTAATATTTGCAGTCACCGCTGTTGTACTTGTGTTGTACTTTTTCATCCCTCAATATTCTCATTGGCATGAAGGATTTAACATTTGCCAACTGTGATGTTACTCACTCTGCCAGCTGTACAGTGGGTAGCCAGATTATGGTACAAACTGCTGTGTGCTTTTATTCTTTTATTTTAACCACGTCTTTAAGTTGTCTAAAGTGTCTTAAAGCATGAGATTAATTCACCTGGTGCAAAGCAACCCATATTATGAATAAAACATTGTGTATTCCTTTTTTTTTTTTTTTTTTTTTTTGCAATAAGGGTTTTCTACCTATTTTCTCCTTATTTTTTTATTATTTAAAAATATATTTTTTTTATTTATTTACAAATTTTAAAACAATCTTGAGTAATCTAAAAATCTATATGTTTCACCATTTTAAGCCAAAAAAACATTTTATAAAAAATTTATTTATAAATTTAAATAACATTATTTAATATGTGAGATTAACAATAATTATTCTTTTTATTTATCCTCCATATTTTATAAAATGTAAATGGAACTGTCTTTTCATTTTAGTATTTTAACAAATTATATACAATAAATAATTAGTTAAAATACTAAAATAAAAAGAACATTTATGTATAATTATTTTATATTTATTTTAGTATTTTGACTAATTACATATTTACTCCATATTTTCAGATTATACATAAATGTTTTTGGCTTTTTATTTTAGTATATATATATATATATATATATATATATATATATATATATATATATATATATATATATATATATATATATATATATATATATATATAAAGACCACATACTGTATGTCTACACCAATTGTTCTGGCTTTATACAGGAATTAAAAGAACTTTAATTACTGACAAAGCACCTAAAGGGAAGACATCAATAGAGAGTGCTCTTAAAACATTTTCCACACTGGTTCCCTGATGAGTAAAGAGAACAATCACCACTGGCAGAAGCCACTCAATTAGGGTGAGCAAGGTCACACGTCTACAGAGCTAAAAACGGTGGTGTACGGTTTTGGTTTTTTTCCCCTTGCTGTGGTCTATTTGAGTATTGTTACAATCATGAGAGGATGAAAGGATCACAGGGACAACACGTGCTGTGCATCACGCTATCACGCCATCACTGCATGCACTCTTTCGCAAGACCAACTGCACTTTGAGGATGTTTTATGGTGCACTTTGCAGTGATTCGAGGCAATGATAAGGACCAATATAGTATGACAGCTGACTCCATTAGATACAGACCTCATGTGAAGCACACGAACAGACACAAAGGAAATAATAATAAAAAAAATGTTTAGATGTTAATGTACAGTATAAAAACAGTATACTCTATTCTGTACCATATCTATAGACTGTAAGTGTTTATTTATTGTATTGAGCATTCTGTATGCAGGATGTCAAATGTATTTGCATTAGAATTCTTAAAAAAAAAAAAAAAAAAAAATACATGCTCAGGTTTCCAGAAACCACATTCTCACAACTTGAGCACTGCAATATGGCCACGCTATCTGGCAACTACAACTCCATGGCATGGATAACCTGGTCATGATGATAATATAAAGCATAACAAAATTTAACTACATGTATGATTTTCACAAGTGTTTTAACATCCATTAACTAAACTAATTGGTGGTCATCAGAATTAGTGAAAGTAGGTCTGTACGGTCTACAGTACTCAAGCAGCGACATGCCAAAGCCTACATTCAGCACCAGGCATGGAGGCACTTTTAGCAAGAAAACACATCTGATGACATTATCTTATCTTAAACAATGCTTTGTCTCTTTAATAACTGCCTTCAAGTCATTCCAAATTGCCTTTAATCCGTCTGTGTTGTTCTTAGTGAAGGGTCGTTCATGATTAATTCGTTCTTTTTGAAAGATGGCAGGCTCAGTGGTAGGTGTTTCGCCTACCATGAGAAATGCCGAGTTTGATTTCCAGCCAGTGCCCAAACCCCAGACCCTTGCTGGGAGCAGCCGAAAGACCAACAACAACTTTAACAAGACTCAGAAGAACGAGTAGTCTCTGAAAGACTAAAATCATCGCAAACCCCCCCGTAGGTTATGTAAAGGAAACAGAATTGAGCAATTCTTCCTCAATGACTCTTCTACACCGAGCCGTTCGTTCTTTTGTCACATGACTCCCATAGACGCTATACAGTACAGTGCAATAGATTCAAAAAAACAAATGACTCAGACTGGAAGATATGAGAGGTGAGCAACACATTCTGTTTATTATAATATGTCCTTATCTGCATTGTAATATTTTCATTACTGAGACTAGAGCCAAAATTTGTGTATGTAGACGTATTGGGGGTCTTTTATTGAAAATGCAACAGTTTATTTTATTTCTTATCAAAAGAACAAAATGATTCAAGTGACAAAAATGATTCAAACTTTTCATCACTAGTGTTCTGTTCACGACTAAGACGAGCTACGAAACTAACTAGCTTCTCATACAAACCTGTATCCTAAATACCTCTTTAACCCCTGATCAAGTGCACTACTTAATGTGTGGAACAGGGGATTGTACACCCTGCATTTCATGCTAGCGTTCTATTTAGCGCCATTTGGGATTTAACCTCATGAAACCAGAAAGTTAGCTGATACGCTAAAGCAGTTGAAGTACTAAAGTGAAAGTATAAAATAAATGTTTCTCAGAACTGTTCATGGTTTATTCTCCTTACTTTTTGCCTACATTGTACCGAAGAGTTTAAAACTACTTTCACCCCTGTTAATTACTGTACACTAACTGTTGCTTCCTGTCGCCAGCTCTGGCAGTCGCAAAAGGATATGTGTAGCTACTGTAAGTTGGGCAAAATAACTGGTTAAATAAACAAAAAAAATCAATCTGTTGATATTAAATAGTATTTATGGAACTGCTGTATAAAAGCAATTCAGTATGACAACACTCCAACTTGTGTGAAATTACGTTAATCACTGATCATTACCACCAGTTGTCCAGTATTATATTTTATTCCATATTAATAATTAACATTATAATTTTTTCCTATGTTTCCGAAACTGTCAGGTTGAACCATGGGAAATGAATGCTTTAAGTGTCCAAAATTGGTGGACTTGCCCTGTCCTGCCACTCCTGACATGTGGTTTATTTCTAATAAGGAGATATTAATAATAAATCATAACTGCCTGTGTAAAAAAAGTCAATGGTTATAAGGAATAAAGTTTGTACTGATATTATCTAACATATTAAACAAAGGCAAACGTTTTGAACAAGGCATTCAATATGAATTACTTTAACTAGAATTAACTAGTTTAACTAGAATAAACATTCCTCTGTATTAAATAAAAACAGCTCTAAGGAGGTACAGATGCAGTCAGCGATTACACATGAGACATCATGGACAGGACTGCCATTGGCAATATTGGACTTGCAATGCATTTTTAAACTGGCTTTTTTAAGGGCAGGATGATTGTAGAAGCATATTCAGTACATTGATCCGGGTCATAGGTCATCTGTATACTGAATATATTTATGTTGTTTATGTACAGGTTTAGTCTAAGAGTTTTGCCCTTGCATAGATTTCTTTGTTTAAATCCTCTTGAAAAGCAACACTGAAACAAAGCTAACACATGTGCACCTGCCCTCCGGATTAAACAACTAATCAATACTTCAATTAATAAAGCTATTCAACAGCCAGCGTCCAATGAAAAAGCAAGCATTGGTACCATGGCAACCACTCCTCCTCAGGCTGCGTGTGATGGGGGACTTCGCTAAGTGCGAATTGCCTTTTTTGTTTTCACACCAAACACATGCACATAGGCATTAATGTAGACGATGCACACACTGGTGTCAATGGTGTCACTTCAACTGGACTGACAGAGTAAATCTAGTCATCTAGTGTCAATGTAAAAAACATAGCTTTTGGCATAGCACATCACAATTTATAACTTATTAAAAAGGTGAATATACACTTCCATTTTGCCCTAAAATAAATAAAAAAATTTTGTGGCATGCTGTTATTAGGAAATAATCTACAAAGAGTTAAACAATGATTAATAAGTAGGTTAACAAATTAAAAGTCTTTCCTAAAATCTTTTTCTGTTACAAAATGAAAAAACTTGAAACTGTTTCATTCCTTCATTTATCTTCTATAGTGTTTATCCTGTATTCAGAGTCATGGGGGGACTGGATCATATCCCAGGACGGTGGGAGGAAACCAGAGTACCTAGAGGAAGCCCATCAAGCACGGGGAGAACATGCAGACTCCATGCAAAGCCTTGAGGCAGGAATCAGATCCTCAACCCAAAAGGTGTGAGGTCACATTGCCTGACAATGCTAACCACTACACCACCTACGCCCGAGAGCGGAAAATCAACCTTACCGAAATCCTTACCAAAATCTTCATATAAAAAATTCTACATTTTAAATTGTTCAGGAAAAATTGTTCCATAAGTGATCACACAATAAAATGAGCACATTAATATTTAAGTATCTAAGTATAACAATAGTGTTATAATAATGTTGTTTGTTAAATAATAATAAAAATAGAAACACTGACTATTGATAGGAATTTTTCTGTTCAGTCATACAGTATAAGTTTAGAAGGCCTGTCCATTTCTTTTTATAAACTTTGACCTGGACAAAATCTAGACTAAACATCAATCACGGAATTATCACTATGAATAGAACCGAGTAAAATTTTATTAACTGAATGTTTGTTTTGCATCATATTTCTCTGTAGCTGACTACAGTATCTATTGACTTGTACACCACATAAAGGCACATCTGCAGTCAGGTGATGTGCAGTGTTGAAATTCTTTTTAACATAAGGTATTGAACGTTGTATTTTAATAGCCTTGTTTCTGAAATTATTATTAGTTGCATTATCATTATTATCGAAACTTTCGATGCATAACAAATTGCAAAGTTGGAATTGTGCAGTTAGAATGATTTAAATAAAACTAAAATAATCTAAGAAAAAAAGTTATTACTAATAATTAATTATCTTTAAATTCTTGATTGGTAACCTGTTTAACTCTTGTGTTTCATTTTGATCTGGATATTAAATGTTGGCAGAAAACTTGCTCATGTATTTGTGCTTAACAGCACTATTTATTTATTTATTTTCTCCCCTTTTTACCTGATGTGTTTGATATATCTTTTTTTAAGCATATTTTAAAGAAAGCTTATTTCATGACATCATCAGTTATTAAACCTTACACCCTGAGGATTTTAAGGTCTCTTTACCGTAGTGTAGTGTTATACTGGTCTATCATTACACCCTCTTGACCTCATCTTCAGCGTCACATTACACACTCCATCTATCTATCTGCTATGTTATTCTAACCGTTGTGGTTACACAAGTGTCTAGTTTGCAGATTTTTAAAATTATTTTTGTTATTTTAGATTCTTATTCGACTCCGGCATGAGGCTTTTAAATCCTAAACCGCCACTTCTCGTCTCGGCTCCACGGCTTCTGAATGGAACGTATTGATTTTGGCGTAGACTCAGTGGCTGGTGAGGAAACTTCAATCCATATCTGAGCTTCTGCACCCATATGGGACCTGTTGATATATACGCTTCATGAGCTGCTCATAAGTTTGCTTTAAGCTCGACAGCCGGGTTAAAGGAGCAAACTGGAAAGGAAATCGTCCTCATACTCTATATTTATTCCATCAAACAATTCCATCTTATTATTTGGTTTTAGGAGCCTCGAGTTGAATTCTTAAATCTGATTGGGTGGAAAGTCTTGATTAAGTTTCTCTAAGTGTGTCATGAAGATGGAAATAACAGTTTATTGTAATGTGATGGTTTTACTGTAATGCATAAATGGAATTAAGCAATTATTATATTAAGTCACTGATACGTAAAAAAGTTTCAGAATTTATCAGTTATGTAATGAACCTCTCGTGTCAAAGGTCTAACTATCAGCTTGGAGAAGTCATTTTCATACTGGAGTTTGTGTTTTGTGATTAATTTATTTATAATATTAATAATAATAATAGTAATAATAATAAATATCAATGTTTTATTATTATTATTTTATTATAATTTTTTTATTATTCACTATTATTGGCATTATTATTATTATTACTATTATTATTATTATTATTATTATTATTATTATTAATAATAATAATAATAATAATAATAATAATAATAATTGTTTATTTTTTAAGCATAACAAGCTGTATTTTCTTCTTTGTATACATGCATGCACATGTAGTTATATAAAAATAATCAAAAGGTAACCGTAACACCTAATGTAATTAATTGCATGATTTTATTTCATTTATTTATTTTAAAGCATGCCCCTAGAATGTAAATCCGTATTAACTCAGCAGTTTCCTGGACAATTGGTGTACATTTCTGTTCCTCAGTTTTAGGTCTAATCTTCTTCCATTTAAAAAAAGACGTCTAATCATAAGTGTATCACCTTACTGCATTTGTCCCTTTTATGAGCTACATAATCCCACACACACAAGACGATGCATTTTCCCGTTTCCAGCCTAAAGTGAGTGGAAGTGTAAATAATACGAAATGCTCTCTGAATATTGATGGCTTGCCTGTAACTTTTGGGTGCGATGAGCACTTTGTTTACATGCAGACTGTAAGCGGAGATGAAGGGCAGCCCGTAGGATTTAGTGTACAGCAAACAGGGACAGAAAGGACGATGGTTTGGGGGAGGGGGGGGGTGTAGGGGGGTTGATGCAGTGCGCTCTAAAAATAGCTCGAGAAAGCCACATTCTGTCACTCTGTAAATAGGTGGCTCTGGCAGTGTGGCACTTGTTATAGAGACAAAAGCGGCTCATCCGGTGCTCGTACTTAATCGGTGAGCCAATGCCAGCCAGAGTTCAATAGACAAATGTGGGGTTAGACAGGAAACGGTTACGTCAGGCCTCAATGAAGAGCAAATCACAGAGCACACGGGTCTGCTTCATGCAGCTGAATATACAGGCATATATCAAATACTGGTGAATAGACAGCCTTTCATTGTGTAACAAGCAGAATGGGCCTGTGTAAATACATGATATAGGACTACAGTGGAAGCCAGAAGGATGGATAACCCAATAAAACAGTGCAAGGTGCTTTTTAAAGAAACAGCGCTGTGTCATTCTGTGTATTTAGTGACACACACACACACAGATAGCGATAACTCAACAGATATGCTGGACATAGTATCAAGCAGGAAGCACTCTACATTGACTCAAAGATCTCAAATAAAGATCAGCTAATACAGTTAATGTCAAGTTCATGGTCAAAGTATTTGCAAACACTATTGAGCCACAAATCTAAAACAACCTTTCGATCTATAGTGTCGTATCCAGGCAACATGACAAAATCTGTCTGGCTTCAACAAAATATGACCCCCCACTGGACGTGTCACATTTAATACCAATCAATTAAAATGGACCGGGCAGTCACATGACCCACTCCTAGCTGTTTCGATTCCTCTTATAGGATACACACATCTGTGCACCGGATTCATATATCCACTAATTATCATCATTTACAGACCTGCAGGGCCGTACTCCGAATTTCTCCATGAATTTGCAGATTTCCTCTCAAACCTTGTCGTCTCTGTAGACAAAGTGTTAATTGCTGGAGACTTTAATATAATCATTTTGAGAATCCAGAAGACCCTCTGAGAACAGCATTCACTGTACTGTATGTGCATACGGGACTCGCTAGGAGTAAATCAGTGTGTTGTAGGACCCACTCATAAAGCAAGTCACACTTTAGATCGAATATTATCCTTCGGATTAAGGATAAGAAATATAACCGCAATGTCTGAAGTCTCTCAGATCGCTATCTTGTCTCAATTAAAGTGTATCATAGTGATAATGTACGCACAGCACCGCGCTACCGCATTAAACGTACAGTATATTCACATCAACTACCACACAGAGCTTTATCAATAATCTCACAGAGTTACCATCTCTGATTGAAAAGCCATCTGACTCCACAAAACTCGATCAGGCGACCGAATATTTAGAGTCGATGTTCCGTTATACCTGAGATAATGTAGCTCCAGTTAAAAGGAAAATGATTAGAGATAAGAAACTCGCTGATTGGTATAATGACCACACACGCACTTTAAAACAAACCACTCGGAAATTTAAAATGGCATCAAACTAAATTACTAGTATTCCATTAGGCATGGAAGGAGAGCATCCTGAACTATAGAAAAGCTCTTAATGTAGCTAAAGCAACGTATCTCTCCACTCTTATAGAAAATAACAAAAATAATCCTAGATTTTTATTTAATACCGTAGCCAAATGAACCAGAAATAAGACTATTGCAGAAATCTCAACAACAACATACAGTAGTGAGAATTTCATGAACTTTTTCATTTACAAAATCATAAATATTTTCTTTGGACACCGTTGTAGCTATATTGAATGTTGTGAAGCATTCACGAATATATCGCTTATGTTATAGCAGCTATTATTATTATTATTATTATTATTATTATTGTTGTTGTTGTTGTAATTGTTATTAATAAAAATAATATTTTTATTTTTAAAATAATATTTTTATTTTTATTAAGTAAAAGAAGGTATATAAGTGTAAACTCTTTTTTCTAAAGATATAAGCTAATTTAAAGCTTTAACTTGAAATATGAAAAAGTGCTGACACTGGACACTTCTTTCATTAATGTTAGAAAAACACCTCCTTACAGAAAACTCAATGATTATACACATTTTTCCTAATCTGGTTTAAAATTGTGAAAATTAATCGAAACTTCTGAACAATCAAAAAAAAAAAATCAACAATATAGTCACTATACTTCTCATCTTCATATACATTAAGTTTAACAGCTCTCAAATCTCCTGAAGTCCTGGCTGAGGTTCACTAATCAGTTATCTTATTGTACACTTTATGTTCAAGTTATGTGCTCATGAATTTCATTTTCTCTATACAGACCCTCATTAATCGCAAATGTGTCGGTCGTCTCAGCCTCCCACTGATTCGACTTCAGATCTGGATGAATGAAGCTAGTGTTTTCCCAGGTTATAAACCTGCCATAAGCCACACATTCCCAAATATATGGTACATTATGCATTTGTGGATGAATATAACACATAACTTACGATATCATAACAAGCCCTGGGTCACAGGAGATTCGGCTTTGTTTGTGTACATGTCTTCGTATATGTGTTATTGAATTAGGGGCTTATGTCCTTCTAATCTCACACGGCTGCTAATCATAAAAGCTTTCTCACAAAGTGGTGGGGGAGAGGGGGTGGGGTGAGAAAAAGAGCGAGATTGTGAGAGAGATGGTTAGGGTTTAAAACATTCTGCCGTGTCACTGCTTGGTGTAATGAAGCTGATGTTTAATAAGTCAATAATAATGTTAATAAGTCAGTGTTTTTAACAGTATTTACTATTGATCCATTCATCCATCCATCCATTTATCCATCCATCAATTCATCCATTCATCAGGTTTTATACTGTTTATCCTGCGCGGGGACATGGTGGGGTCTTAAGCCTTTCCCAGGAAACTTATAACACAAAGTATGGTACACACATCCATGCAAATTGGAAACACCAATCAATCTACATTGCATTTTTGAAAATTGTGGGAAGAAACTTGAGAAACACACCAAGCACAGGGACAACATGCAAACCTCACACACAGACACAGACTAGAAGTGAGATTCAAACCTCGAACCCCAGAGGTGTGACATAAAAATGCTTACCACAAGCCACTGTGACGAAGTTCATATTAATAAATGCAAACGAACAACCAAACATCACATGAAAGCAGAGCGAGAGAAAAATAGCAAAGATTAATATCCAAAAACATGTGACAAGTGTGTAAAAAATAATTGTAAAAATTATTATTATTATTATTATTATTATTATTGTAATTACTATTATTAATAATAATAATAATAATAATAATAATAATAATAATAATAAACAAATAGTTCCTTTCAAATAGTTAATTTAACAAATTTAATAAAAATACCAAATACTGATATTCAGTTAAAAAAAATTAAATAACAAAATAAATAATAATATATTCTAATTATAAAATTATCAATTAATTAACATTATTTTGGTTATTTTGCAATATATAGAATTTTAATTCCTGCAAAAATATTAAATAAATTGTGAATTTTATTTTTTAAAAGATTTAAATATGAGATAATTATTATAAATTATAAACAATTTTGGTAAATAATTAAAATGTAAAAATGATAATATTTGACATATATTATAATAATAAAAATAAAATTGATATAAAAAATTCTGGAAAAAACTATATATATATTTTTAATATATTTATAGTTTTTTTTTATATACACTACCGTTCAAAAGTTTTAGAACACTTGCAAATTTCTTTTTTTTTTTTTTTGTTTAGTGATTTATTTTCTACATTCTGCAACAATACTGGGGATTTCAAAACTATACAATAACACATATGGGATTAGGTAATTACGTAACAACAACAAAAACAACATTTAATTGTTATTTTAAGACACAGAGGTCAGCCTTTCTGTAATAGTTCTTGCAAGAACAGTATTGTCAAGTGCATTTGCAAAATCCGTCAAGCACCATAATGAAACTGGCTCTCATGAAGGCCATCCCAGGAGGGCGAGACCAAAACCTACCTCTGCCACAGACAAGAAGTTCATTTAGAGTTATCAGCCTGAAAAATGACCAATTAACAACCAGCACCTCAGATTAGAGGCGTTATGAAGTCTTTACAGAGCATGAGTAGCAGAAACATCTCAATATCAACTGTTCAAAGGAGATTAATGCATGTTTTGGATCCCTTTAGCATTCCTTTACAATGTAGAAAGAAATAAAAATCAGGAACCATCATGGAGTTAGAAAGTGTTCTAAAACTTTTGAACGGTAGTATATATATATATATATATATATATATATATATATATATATATATATATATATATATATATACACACACACACACACACACACACACACACACACATACATACATACATACATACATATATACACAAACACATAATATATAAATTAATAATAAAAATGTATTGCATTAAATCCTACGTTAAATTATTAATAATAATAATAATAATTATGTGTGTGAGTGTGTTTATGTGCTTATTTGTTCTGCAACGGATGGCACTCTGTTCGGTGTGTATCCCGCCCTGTGCCTCGGGTGCCTGAGATAGGCAGTATAGAGAACGAGAAAGTAACACAGTGAGTACAGTAAAAGTAAAGTGATTAGGAATTAAAATTAAGGTTAAGAAGGTTGTGTTAAGGCAAGAAAGAAAACAGCAGAGGGAGGTGTGGAAATGCGATTCAATGTGAGAAAGTGAAAACCATCGGTTTAATGAGAGGAGCAAATGACGAAATAGGGGGGAAAAATTCAGCAGCCCCACCTTGGAAAAAGAGGAAACTGGCTAAGATGTTGACTCACTTCATTACACGCTCATATTTTTGGATTTTGGGCGATGCACAGAGAAAGGAAGCAGTCAAAGCGGTGACTCTCTCTGCAGAGGGTCAGAGGCTGCGGTCAGCAGTCGATGTCGTTCCAGAGAGCATCCAGTTGCTGAAATGCATCATAATCACACCCTCCGCAGTATTCATCACTCATAAAACTGCAATAATTATCTGCCTCGCTGTTGTTCAGCCATGTTTAAACTGTTAGCAATTACAGAGCAATCAGGCCTCAATCAGAGTCACGCAGCGGCTGGAGCTTTCTCAAAGAAATGCTTTTTGTCTATCAGCCGCAACAGGCCAGCTGCTTTCTCTCTCAATCACAGCCAATCCATCACACAACACACTTAAAGAGCCATTTATTCTCATCAAACACACTGATGTGTTCTTCAGCTTGGTGTTACAGTATTCTGGTGAGTCTGACCACGTGGGTTTATTAGGCTTACAACAATTGAAATTAATGTTTTTTTTTTTAATCAATATTTTTAATACATACTGTACATTAGAAAATGTACATGAAAACAAATCATTTTTATATTCAATATTTAAAGATAACTTGGAATTAAATTAACTAATTAAATGAAATTTATGAATAAGATATTGCTGATCTCAATATGCCATTTATTTCATGTAAAGATATTTAATAAAGTGTAAATCAAATTTTATATATATTACATAACTATTATAAATTTAAACAATTATGAGTTTAAAAGTCATTATGGAATTATATTTGATAAGTCAGGAAATTAATAAATAAGATAATGCCTATGTCACAATAAACATTTTTAATTTATGTCAAATAATTATAAATAATTTCAGTAAAAAATAAAAAAAATTATTGTTTATCATTTTTATAATATTTGAAATATATTAGACTATTTAGGTTGGCTAGTATTAAGGTAAATCAAATTATTTAACACAAATTAAATAATAAATTTAAAATAAATAATTGTTTAAATAGCTACAAATTCATAATAAAAAAGATATTGAATAAATTATTAAACAATATTTAACTAAATAGAAAAAAATCTTAATATTTAAGATAAAAGTAAAATAAATTTAAACGTATTAAATAATTTATTCATAGTATAGTGTATGTCAAATTAAACACATTATATAACATTTTATGAAAAATTAAATACGGATTATTTAAAATAATAATTGTAAGATAACTTGTTGCTAGGAGTATTGTGTATTAAGTATTTCTAAGTATATATAAGTATTTATGATACACAAAGGTTTATTCTATCATTATGATAAAACTTCAGTTCCCTAGCTTGCCCTTAGGAAGCTAAAAATCATTAACTATGCAAGCAAGACCATTGAAAAAAAATCATAGCGTCCATTAGCTATGAAGGACGTGGCCTGTTATCTGACTTGATGCATGCAAATAAGCCTACGTGTGGCAGGACGAAAACAAGCCACTCTGTGTTACCTGCTCAAATATAGACTAATGATTAGACAGAAAGAGGAACAGCTTGCCGGCCCAATACAACATAACAGTCTAACAGAGGTTTGCTGGGAAATGCCCGTAGAGGAAAGAAGAGGAAAGAGTGAAATGGGAAAAGGTCAAGTCCTCCAGGAGACACTAGGAGACTAGTCAGGCTTTTCGAGTTTGTCTGTAACAAGCAGCAGCATCCTTGTGGAGTCCCAAGAGGAAGCGGTTGCTTTTTTTTTTTTTTTAGGCAGTGAGTGATGCGCACCTGTTGCTTCAACAAAAGGCTCTCACTTCCTTTCTGTCTACAAAGCTGACTCGATGCATTTCACTCCCACTCTCCCAGGTACAGCATGTTCAACAGGCTAAGCGGTAATAAAACCACACCAGTACTAACTTCACTGCTTTAAAAAAAAAAAAAAAAAAAAGCCGTAGAGTTTAGTTTACTTTTTTAGTACATCTAAAGATGCAACATTGGTGTATTGATTTTGCTCTAACTGATGCTACTAACAACCACCTTGACATGCATTTATTCCCGAAAATACTAATTAATGAAACGAAGTTTCACCCTATGATGCTGTTTACTTGTTGCAGATTTCTTTCTTTGCCAGTTTTATTATTCTTGTTTTTTTTTCATCACTTAAATTTTTATTACCGCTAAGACGTATCATTCTCTTATTAATAATCAGAAATCTATAATAATAATAATAATAATAATAATAATAATATATTTTTCACTGTTAAATCTCAGTATGTTCAACATATTTATTATTTCCAGTTTGTTTCCGAAAAAAAGGGGGGGGGGGCATTATTTTTAGAAGGCTATAATAAAACTTATTATAATGATAATCATTTTCATAGCCGCTTCCTAAAAAACTAAAGGAAAGAAAACCAACAACTGCTCCAAAAATAGACTTTAACATCCTTTAACGTGCAGCTGTCTGAAGTTACAGGAGTATCAGTCATTCATTTGATCTTCTAATAAAAGTACAGTATAATACAGTAGTACAGTCATACAGCTTATTGCAATATTAATATCACTATCCTAAAAAGCCTGCTCCGAGTCAAAAGCAGAAATTAAGATCATGCAGGAAAAGGAGTACAGAGTAACTTAGAGAAACCCACCGCTCCTTCTCTCTCTCCCTCTCTCTCTCCCGCTCTCTCTCCTTGTGCCTCCTGGACTTGTGCAGTAGTCCAATCAGGATGACAGCTGCCCGAATGCCGGCCTTCTTAGACTGAACGTTAGAATCAGACATATCTCCTGGCACCGGTGCTGTTCTTCCAGGCTCAAGGTCCCAGGTTTCAATCCAGGGTTGTGTTTTATTTCACTGCTGCAACTGACTTCAGTGCCACTGGCTGTGCGAGTCAGAGTGTGCATCTCCGTCTACCTCTCTCTCTCTCTCTCTCTCTCTCTTTCCCTTGCTTGTTCCCACAGCCTGCCCCTGCCTATACCTGATAGGAACAGCACAAAGCTAAACCCCGCCTCATTTTTCCCTGCCTGCTGCCTTCCCTTTACCCCTCTCCACCCCCACCATGCTGCATTACTTTCCATCTGTGTGTCTGCTCATACCTCAATAGCTGGGACTTTCCGCTGAATAAAAAGGACACACACACTCTCTCATCCTCTTACACACCCTCCCACCACCTCTTACACCTCTTGTAAGGGATCGCATCCCCCTGTGCATTCTTTATATCTTCACCTCCTTTTGACCTTCACTGCTTTATACACAGTTTTTCTTGCTGGTCTTGCATTGAACAGTATTTGTGCAGTGTGAATTGTGGCATCAAGGAGTTGCGTGAATGTCGCTTGCAACTATCTGTGTGTGTGTGTGTGTGTGTGGTGGGTACCAATTTCCCTACAAGGATAGAAATATCAGCTATGACCTTGAGAGGGCATTTATCTAGTCATCACAAAGGAAATAATAATAATAATAATAATAATAATAATAATAATATTATTATTGTACTAGTAGTTTTATATACATTTGGTTACAGAGCATTGTAAGTACAGTAGGTGCAGCTATATCAATTAAAAAGCAATTAGAGCAGTGTATGTGCTAAATCTTTTAATAATGCAGCTCAGCCACTGCAGCTCATCAACTACCATTGACAAACACTAACATGCTTTTCTTTTTTTTTGGGATGGTGCCATTACTTTTGTCCTACGTGAATGGTAAGTCGTATTTCTACTGGTTAGGTTGTGAACTGTGTTCTCTGAAAACCTTTATAACGAAATAATTGAGTGTGAATATAAATCAGTCTGTTTTTATTTATGATTTAATTTACCAGCGTCATTAAAATATAAACTAGGAGGGGCGTTCAAGTCGAAGCAGGACTTTTGATTGTGCAGAATAATACACAGTTATGATTATGAAAACTACCTTTACTTCTCTATATAATCTCCTGCTACATTGATGCATTTATCTCAGCATTTCAGTAGTGCTTGGAAAAAAACTTTTTCTTAGAACGCCAGAGCCATGGCCTCCCAGGAAATTCCCCCTTTAATTCCCCCAACATGTGGAAATGGCATGAAGCGAGGTCAGGACTGTACGGTGAATGAGGGAATAACTCTGAGCTGAGTTCCTGTAATATGCAAGTGGTGTTGGTGAATGACTGTGTGCACAGTTCACACAGACAGATGCGTCTCTTCTACAAGCTGGCGATTTAAAGGATCAGGCGTTCCACTGATTTTTACAGGAACGACTGCAGTGGGCTCCGAGCCACCTCGGCCAGGATGGTCATTGACGGATATCTTTAAAAATGTTAAAACTGCAAGTCTTCCATAAGTGTCAATCTGTTTTAAACCCCTATTCAGCAGAAATTTCATAACAAGTCCTGGTTTGAATTGAACACCCCTCGTATTTAACCTTGACAGTATAAACCAGTTGTTTCATTATGATACCCCAGTTTAGTCCAACAACCAAAGTTTACACAAAATCAGCACTCCTGTGGGACATAACAGTTTTCCGAATTTTGGTTTTTATGAACACAACTTTTCTTTCTACAAACAATATACAAATAAATTCGTCCATACCCAGCTTAACTAATGAGGTCTGTTGTGTATTGGACAACATCTGCTATCTCCTAATTCAACCCACACCTTATTATTGATCGGTCGCAGAAGAGGAGGGCAACCTGTCTGGGTCCTTTTTTTAACAGCCTGGTGTCCTTCCCTCCAAAACACTTGTTCATTTTTATAAAGACTTCATGAAAAGGAGAAACCCTAACCCTAACCTATAGACGGGCACTGGCTTTCTGTTCTTCATGAAGCATATTGTCTGCTTGTGCTCATAAGTTTGTCATTTCCTCTTCTTTTTATTCTTCCCATGTTTTCTCACTGCTACTGTATGACCTTCATCTTGCAGCTGTTTGTCTGAATTGTCTGAGTTGTTGTCCTTCAGTCTGTGTGATTTACTCCATGAGCAGCACCACACGCGGTCCTGATCGAGTCGCTTCATGAATAGCTTGTGCCCTTGCAAAACCGGTTGCTTTTTCCTAGCTGTCTTTAGGATAGACACCAAATGACTTGAATACAATATATCTAGAATACAATCTGCCAATGTGAATAACTTGACAAATAATACAGTAAATAGTATAATTACTAGTATAATTTGGCTTTTATTTATTTGGTTGGTTATTTATTTTTTCACAGTATTTTAGGTACATACACACACACAGTATATGGTGTGGTTAGCACAGTCACTAGGGTCAAGGGTTCGATTCCCACTTTGGGTATATGTGCATGGAGTTCGCATGTTCTCCCTGTTCTTGATAGGTTTTTCTCTCCACAGTCCAAAAACATCCAGATTAGGTTAACTGGTGCTCCCAAATATTGGCACTCTGTCCAGGGTGTACCCCGACTCATGTCCTAAGAATTTCTCCTTAATTTTGTCGTGTCTAATTTCTCCCAGGGGGCTTGGGGGCTCCCACTTTAAGGCTACTAGTCGGGAGGGCCGAAGACTATCACATGTTTTCTCCTAACCCTGTGACGCCAGCCGACGTGTATTGGCTGTAGAGCCGTGATTAATGTGGGAGCAGAAAGTAAACCTAATAAATATATTTTAATATAATAATTAATAAAAAAAACCTTATAAATCTAAACCATTAGGTTTAATTTATAAAACTCAGGCACTGAGGTTGCAAAAGCCAGTGTAGTCTAGTGTTGGTCCCAAGCCCTAAAAAATAAGGAGGGTGTAAAATGTGTGCTGAATCAATATGCAGGTCGTGATAAAGATTTTCATACAAGATCGGTCAAGACCCGGGTTAACTATGACCCCCTCAGGTACTGTTGGTCATCAGGATAACTATGTAATTTGGGCTACGGTTGACTGGAGAACAAAGAGAAAGCCAGGGCACAAAGGTGTCGAGAGAGGGGGGGGGGATGGGGGAATAGGGTAAAAGCGTTCAGGATATGTGGTGAGGTAGGACATGCAAGAGGTTAGATTAACAAAGGAAGATGTGATAGTTAGATGGAGACAAATGGTCCACTGTGGCGACCCCTACGGGAAGCAGCTAAAAGAAGAAGAATGTTTTAACTCATAGGAATAAGAGGTCCATCTGAGAAGTCAAGTTCACCGATTCCAGGTAGCTGATTAGCCAAAGTGATGTCATCCTGCCCGGGCTTATCATGAAGCTATCACTCAAATCAGCCATTTTTACTGATGACTTATACCATGATTCATTTGTCATGAATGCAAAATCTGGCTGTGGAGACCAAAACAGTTTTTTGTAACAAGATGCAAACATGTTTATTTTAACATGGGGCTCCTTAAGGATTGACTCATTTTCAGAGCCAAGGGTCAATAACCTAGTGGTCATTCGTGGAACTGCAACATTTTGGCACGTCCATGTTGGACTCGTATTTCAGAACCGAAGGCTGTCTCTTGGGTGAGAACCAAAATGAATAGCACTCCACAAGTATGGCATCACATTGCTTCTCTTTATATTTTCCCAAACTGATGCTTCACCAGGCAGTGTACCACACTGGGAGTTGAGTGCTCTCCAGCCTCTTCATCATTTTGCTCTCTTGACTCCTGACCATGGATAGCTACGACATCATCAGGATTTGACTCACGTTCTCCTGAAGAACATATAATTTGTTTGACTTGATTTCCTTTTTATTTTGGATGTATGATAATGATTTTACGATATCAAAAGCTTGCTCATTACTGTATGTGTATGCCTATACTGTATGTGTATGTGTATTGCTGATTTCTATAGTGATGTATGCCTCTATGTATTAGGTGGCAGGTAGGCGGAAAACTGGTAGCCCATTGATTCTGAACTAGAAAGGCACTTAACACTTAATGAAGAAAAAAAAAACATGCACAGTATAATATGCAACCTGGACTATACGGCGCTTCTGATGAAGAGGTCTCCTGACTGTGAAATGTCAGGGCGAATGCAGAATGCTCAGATCGTCGGTGAGTGTTTAAGAGCACTGAAGACTTGGAGCATCTCCGTGGCTATGGAAACATAATGAGTGATGGATATGGGTTGAGGTGTCTCATAGGAGTCACATCCCTTTGAGAGCCGTATGGAGATAACTAACATGTGTTTCAGCGTTATTCAGGATTTTTCTTACTGCAGTTCAAGGCGTGCTGAAGAGAGGAACATATATATATAGAGAGAGAGAAAGAAAGAGAGAGAGAGAGAGAGAGAGAGAAAGACAGAAACCTAACATTACACCGTCAAGATAAACGCACTGCAGAGAAACTCACACCTTTCTTCCATTTAATATAACACCACACACACAGACACACATGATGCAAAAATGTGTTACACCATCACCTTTCACCTCTAACGCCCAATCTGTGATAAGATTTGAATTATGTTTTTTTTTTTTTTTTATGGAAAAAGTGAGAAAAGCTCCTGTCCCTCAGGTGCAAACATCACTTTCTTTCGGCGCACAGATCCTTCCATTGCTACTTCACCCTACAGACATCCAGGCGTCTTCCCTCTCAACCTTTCATACTCAATCTCTGTTAACGTCAACCTCTACTTCACAGCAAATCCACTTTAAGACGCTCCCTGATTGCCGGTTCTGTCTCATACAGAGGCGGATCGTCAATAAGAGAAGGGCCTTCTTTCACAACACCAACACACAACACAATTAAAATGCTGAAATACTAAAGATGCTATTTCAGAGTTGTTATTGCGCATAGGGGTCAAAAATGGGACCTAAAAAATTTACACTAAAAGCTCTGTAGGGGCAGGATTATCTCTGCCCCGTCATGGCTCGATGAACATTTGGACACAAAGATGGAGGTCAGGCTTGCCAGATTAGAGCAATGTAAAGCAACGTATAGATACCAACAATGTGTCTATGATGTACAGAACAGTTTATAATATAAGATACTGAGGGGTCGTGGTTCAGAACTCATTCCCCTAAGCAAATTTAAAGCCTAATCATTAAAAATCAATAGATAATGTGTCAACAATTGGCAGAAGAGAAACTTCTGTCTGTGTGAACTGTACACACAATCATTCATCAACACCCTTTGTACATTACAAGTTGTACATTGTACATTATTTCTACATCCCCCTTACAGTCCTGACCGCACGCCAAGTCATTTCCACATGTTTGGGCCATTAAAGGAGTTCCTGGGAGGCCAGGATTTTAGACCTAAAGCAGACAGTCTGATCATAGTTTTGATGTACTGAGAAAACTTTTTACCTTTATGGTTTCCAAGCACTAGTGAAACATTTGGATAAGTGCATTTGTGTAAAAGGGGATTATATAAAGAAATAAAGTTAAAATCAAAAGTCCCAGTTTGACTTGAACACCTGTTGAAAATTGCAAAACTATGGAGAGATTAGTAAACTTTGTGCATCAGATGAGATCTTATTAGAAAAGGATGGGAAATACTCTTTCCCTCACACCAAAAGTAAAAAATATATATATTACAATTCCCAAATTCCTGGCTAGTTTAAGGCCTTTGATGTAGTTTTAGAGATTTTTTTCTTTGTTGGCATAAAAATGTTTTCCAGCTTTGGTTAACCTTTTTCATTGGCCAATTTCTGGATCTACTGTAAGGGTTAGGGTTAAAACTAAAACTAAACTCACTAAAATCCACAGTCGCAAGCCGCTGCTGGTCCCAGGCATATCCAAACCTGAAGCTCCTAAGCTCTTTATAATTACAGCATAGCTAATATAATAATCCAAGTGCTCTGTTTATATAATTCAACCCTCTCAGGAGGAAAACAGAAGCATGAAGGTCTGCTCCTGAGATGAATAACGACCTTTCTAAAGTTTGTATAGAGTAAATAAATCAAACACGGCGTCCTCTAAATATTTATCCAGGAGACCTTAAGCCAGCCGTAACAGAATCTAAAGCACTAAATAAAGGTATTTGTAAGTTTATTATTATAAGGTTTAATCTGACATTTAGCAAACATCGTCTCTTCAAGTCTTTTTTTTTATATATATAAATTGCAACATTTATAAGAATTTATAGAATTTTTTGCCATTCACTGTTCTTTTTCATTTTTTATTTTTTTTAAGTTGTGTTAATTCCTGGTAGTCTTCATGCTTTCTCTAATTAATCGCTGCATGGTAATAACATTTCCAGTAAGTCTCACACCCACTCGAATTCTCGATTGTCTTTGGTCAAAAAAAGTGCCGAATTATTTATACAGAAACAGTTCCGGTAAGTAGATGTTTATTTAATAGAAATGTCAAGTCACATGCTAGCGTATCAAAAATAAATGACAAAAAAATTAAAAAGGGGGAAAAAAATTAAGCACTAATAAACAATAAAGTGAGAGAATGACAAAAGGCCATTGGTTTCCTAAATACACTAAACTTCTGATCTTTTATTAGTTATTACAGCAATAAGGGCTCATGTGATCATGTGAGACACAATCAAAGCTTTCGTCATTTATGCTGGTCACAACTAATATACATCTGAGCCAAATAACGATGAATCGCTGGCCACTGAACTGCTTTACTGAACACCTGATGAGAGACAGATCAGATGTTGGGAAACTTCAGTCACTGTACTGTATATTACAGATTCATTATCAATCTCTCAGTGTTCTTAACACTTTCAAGGACAGTGGACAACCCGATGTACGAGACGGTGATATGATATATTTACAGCTGCCTCATCAGGTAAGGTGTGATGTTCAACTACTGTTTATTAAAAACAAAACACTGTTTATGGTGAATCTCAGCGTAGATTACATTTTTTGTCTCAAACATGTCCGGTTCTGACCTATTTATCTCCGGACCTTGGTAGTCTCCTGTTCCTCTAGTCTCTGTGCTGTCTGACAGGTTACTGTGGTCGGTGCATGTCTTTTCTTAACAGTGTTTTTTGGTATTCAGCAAGTGCAACTAAAATATTAACTTGAAAAATGTATATTTTTTGGGAGGTCTATTGGGTAAAGTACATGTTCATAAGTGCACTTTGTTTAAATATGCTTGGAGACATTATCTTGTGGACTCTCTATTCCACTAATTGAAGATTTTGAGGGTTTAGGTGAGATCACTCCAGGGTCAAGGTGGGACTTGAACCCCTGACCCTGGAGGTGCAAGGCAACAGGTATTTGGGTAACCCTCCCCCCAAATGACAAATTAAGAACATTGTATGACTAATGTCACTGACTGTATGACTAATATCAAATAAACTTCTAATCAGTAATCTAATGAACAAGTGTACGGATATATTTATTTGTTTAATGCTTCAAATCACTTTCACTTCCAGTCAAAAGTTTGGACACACCTTCTAAAACAATGCTGAAGGCTTTTATCCAATATACACAATACTCTCCTTTGAACAGTTGATATTGAGATGTATATCTGCTACTTCTGCTCTGTAAAGCTATATAACATCTCTAACCTGAGGTGCTGTTTGTTAATTAGTGATTTATAAGGCTGGTGACTCTAAATGAACTTCTCCTCTGCAGCAGAGGTAGGTTTTGGTCTTGCTTTCCTGGAAAGGTCTTCATGAGAGACAGTTTCATCATCATGGAGCATGCATCATGCATTGTGCAAATGCACTTGATACTGTTCGTGCAAGAACTATTCCAGAACAGCTGACCTCCATGTTTTATAATAACAGCTGACTATTGCTGTTGTTGTTGTTGTTACTAAATCACCTAATGCCATATGTTTTATTTCATAGTTTGGACATATCCAGTATTGGTTAGGAATGTAGAAAATAAATCCAAACCTATCTACATGTTTAACATAAGTCACTCTGAATAAGGGCGTCTGCCAAATGCCATAAATGTACAGTAAGACACTATGTCACACTACATCAAAAGAGAAGTATATTCTGAGATTTGGTGTCAGGCTGCTTTGGACAGACCTGGCAACCCTGCTTCCCTCTTTAGTTTCAGCCATCCTGAGTAAGCATATTATCCGGGTCAGGATCGCTGTGGATCTGTAGCCGATCCCAGAAACCCTGCATGTGAGGTTGGAATAGACCCTAGGGTTCTGAGTCTATCCCAGTGCAGTAGTAATGAGGAGGGAACCAGTGGGGTTAACATCTACAGGATCCTGAGCTCAGGATAAAACATGCAAGCTGAGAGAGATGAAAAAGCTACAGTACTTCCAGTGCTAAATTGAACCTTTCCAAAAATCTAACAACTTGAAATGATTTTCGTTCAACACAATAACCGGCATGACTATGACATGACCGTTTCACACACACCCTCTGTCCTTTTTGTCCTACTGTTTTTATAGTCGTGAGATTTTTTTTTATAACCTGGGTTATAGGTGGGTTTTTATGGGGAGAAATGATTCTCGATTGTTTTCATGTCCTAGATTTGTAGCCAATAATTATTTGCAGATCCGTATATAGCGCCAATAAAAAAGATTATGTACTGTAAACTTGGCTACTTGGTAAACTTTTAACCACGTAACCCCTTAAATGGTTCTTAAACAGCAACCTCATTACAGTTTTATTTTTTCACATGGGTCTGTGTTATTAACCGAGGTGCTGGGCATGCACCCTGTCTGCACTAAAAACTTGGACAAGGTGACTGAGGGTAACTCCGTTCCAATCAAAACATCACGGCCAGAAATAGCTCCGCGAGCATGTGTCCCTGGAGCTCGGCCCAGCGTCCGGCTGCTCTGATATTACTCCACACACACACACCTACTGCAGCAGAGGTGGCTGCGAAACACTCTGTACACACACAAACACTCTCACACCCACTCTGAGAGCAGTCTGCATATGTTGATATCGCGGTGCAAATGTGATAGTGAGGGTATTGAACCATTTATGGTTACCAAGCTGTGAGGAGGTGTTCAGAAATCACCTTAAGATGGAGTGGATGTGGAGTGCATTTACTGTATCCAGGCTATATCACTCCCCATGTTAGCGCTAGATGGTGTACAATGATGTAGCAAAAGGAGCATTGGATTTCTCAACCCTTTTGATTCATTTTCTAGGAAAGCTGGTATGCTAAAGTTTCTATAGTAACAACAAACATGCAGTAGGAAGTTGTATACCAGAGTTAATTGTCTGTCAGGAGACTTGGGGGATATACTGTAAGGAAGGAGTCTCCAGTGTCAGTGTTAAGGTATTGGACTGCTGATCAAAAGGTCCTTGTTTCGAACCCCGGCATCGCCGGGCTGCCACTGTTAAACCCTTGAGCTACAGTAAGCACTTAGATACAATCAGGCGCCGAGCTAAGAACCCAACCCTGTAAGTAACTGCTACAGAAATTTCGGATATGTCTCAAGGGGATGGATATCTGGCACCCAATGTGTGAGATGGCACATGGATGAACCCTGTCTATGTACTCCTAAACATACAGGAAGAGTAATTGTAATCATTCTGCAGTGGTGTAAAGGTTACCACTATGGCCTCCTATTTCCATGGTTGAGGGTTTGAGTCCTGTTTTTGTGCCCTGCCCATGTGTTCATGGAGTTGGCATGTTCTCCCTGGCTTGGTGGGTTTCCTCTAGGTACAATGTCACCCCCCTACTGTTCAAAGACAGTCCAAATATACCTTAGGCTAACTGGCATTTCCAAAACGACCATGGGGTGTAAGTGTGTATGAGTGCTTTTGGCACCTCTGCCAGCGTGTACCCCTTCAAGTGACCTCATTTCCCTGGGATAGACTTCCATAACCTCTGTATAGGATAGTAAGTGCTATAGAGAATGAGTGAGTGATGGTTGTAGGTGGTATAAATAGAATAAAACACTAAAACACATGTGGATGTCCTCCTATTGATTATCTTCTTATCGGTGTGTCCTGAACTATTTTATTTCTTACATAATGACTCAATTACTGCGTCTTTAAGCTCTTTATACACCCTTCAACAAGAGAACACGTCTCTCACCACTTTCCCTACCACTCCTCTTCTCTCTAATAAAGTGCTCAGCAGGTCAAGAACCCAATTTACATTAACAGCACTTGATTCATGCAGATCTGTATAACCGTCTCTTTAAGGAATAACTACAGGGAGTGTATGAAAACTCACTAGAGCCTGATCATATGCTTGATTTAACAGAATGATTATTATCTCAGCGTGACTTATATGACATTATACACGAGCGCAAAGCCCGAGCACAGCAACACGCTAAACACAAAGGAGTTCCAGACTGAAGACATGCTGCTTCGTCTCGGTTTCTCTTAATGGTGTGAACGCTAAGGTCACATCTTGCTAGGGTCACTGATGCAGAAGTGTTTATAAATTTGATGCTATGAGCAATGTACCGCTAGAGTCTTTTCTTGCAGTAGATGGTTTACTTTTGTTAGCAGGAAAACGAAAGCAAGGGGAACCAGGAACAAAATCTGCCCCAGGCCTACATTTACATTTACGTTACCACTTACAAAACACGCTTTTATCCTGAGCGACTTACAAAAGTGCTTTGTGTCGCAATACTACCAAGAGGAAACTCTCTTAGAGAGAATATATATAGAACTATTTTCCATTTTGTTGCAAGTTATGCCCATGATGGCTTCAATTCCCTGTTCGGGTTTGACACGAGCAAAATCCTGATGTTTTCTACTGTTGTACCGCATGTACTATAAAGGCTTGATAAATTGTGTTTTTATGTTCTATTTGTTCGTGTTTATCATCTTAAAGGTGTTCAATAACAAATTGCAGTCATTTAGATATTGTTAATCATATGTAATGCACCTTGGGAAAAAAAAAAGCTAAATCAAGTTGCCATCTTTCAAAGTAATGGGATATTTAGTACAAATTAAATTGTTTTCATTCTCTTAATTTAGCTGAGCTGGACTTTTCTTCATTAACTCAGCCAAGACTCATGGTATTGTATTTATATGCACCTCAATTTCGATTGAAGGCAGACTTAGAAAAATCTTAAACATCCCTTTAAATTCAGTTTAAATTTCTGGTGAATGAAAAGCGATTTACATTTACAGAAGACTTCATGTACAGTCCGGTGTTGAGACTCTTAGTTGAAATAAAACATTTGAATGAGGGAAACATTTTTAAAAAGTCAATGAATAATTCTTCCTGCCTTGGAACTCCTGATTCTCGAAAATCGATGGATAACTTGTCACCAATTTGCAAAAGAGATGCATATGTCTGTGAGAACTGTACAGGCAATCATTCACCAACACCTCTTGCACGTTAGAGGAACTCGGCTGGGAGTTATTGTCACACGTGTGCTTCATGTCTGAAAACGCCGGCCTCCCAGGAACTCTTTTAATAGCCCAAACATCAACCGTGGAAAGGACTGTACGGTGGCGAAAGGTCTGATCATGGCTCTGGCGTACTGTGGAAACTCTGTTTCCTATGTTTACTATTAAACTAAAGATTTAAAACCTGAAATGCCAACCTAATTGTCATTAAATAAGACTCAAGGCTAAACTCAGGTGTCTGGTTGCATTCTACATTTTCTGTTCATCCCAACTCAAGCATTACATTTTAAAATAGTTAATTCCTGATTATGATATTATTATGTAACAATCTGATCATAATAACTGTATTGTTTTGCATCACTATTAACCCCCCCATTACACACACACACACACTTCCACTGTACCTCCCTGGATCGTTAGCAGTGAGATTTTGAGTGTTTGACTCCATGGTAATAGCCCACCGCAGGGAGCCCAACACACACCACCCCTGAGCCACGACTCGGCTGTCATTACACCTCTCACACTCTCTCATTACTCTGTCTGACCTCGTGTGTTTAACTTATCACTCTGTAAGGACGATAAGAACTATAACACACATTAACTTCCCCATGTTGATTCAAATGGTTGTTGGTGTAAAAGCCAAGGGGTTTTAAAATGCAATAACTAAAAATACGAAAAAAAATAGTGAATGGTGGGTCAAATTATTTTATTTTTAAAAAATGTTAGCAGTTATTATATTAAAAATTTGTAATAACATGGACACAAATATTTTATAGTCTATTAATATGGCAGTTGTAACATCCAAACATATATACAGTATATTACATTAAGCTAATTAATTAACACTAACTGTTTATTTATTTATTTATTTATTTATTTAGTTAGTTAGTTAGTTAGTTAGTTAGTTAGTTAGTTAGTGTCTGTCCGTCTGTCTGTCTTTAGATAAAGGTTATTGTAGCGTTTAGACAGATTGGTCTGGATTATTCGGCTGTGTTAAACAACAGTCCTGTTGAATTCTGGATTCTGATTGGTCAGAAGGTGTTGATTAAGTCTCAACAACACCAGCTCTGATAATAGTGCACCCCCAAGTCACAGTTTTATATCGATGTGCTTGTTCTAATATATCATAGTATAGTCAAGTCAAGTCAAGTCGCTTTTATTGTCACATCACGTTACTGGTACACTGGTACCGTACACGTGAGTGAAATTCTTATGTGCAAGCTACACAAGCAATCGTGGTGTACAATTATAAGAATAAATATACATATGGATAGTACAGAAGTAAAATATTGTGCAAGTGTTATTAAAAAAAAAATATATATATATATAATTTATAAAAATAAAATAAAAAGTGAGCATAAGTATACACATCTACACATACAGAATATACACACATATACACGTCTATGTATATATATACACATACATATATATACATATATCTACATATGCACATACGCACATACACACATATGCATACATGTATATACCCATACACACACGATTGTGGGAGTGTTTACTTGTGTATAATGTATAAGGAATGACCGCAATGATTGTTGTGCAAAAAGGCAATTATGTGCAATGTGGAATCCATAAAGTGGCTTAGTGACCTTAAAGTGACATTGTGAAAGTGACAAGTGGAGACCTATTGGTCAGTGTTCAGTAGTCTGATGGCCTGATGATAGAAGCTGTCCCTCAGCCTGCTGGTTCGGGACCGGATGCTTCCATACCTCCTGCCTGACAGGAGCAGTTTAAATAGGTGGTTACTGGGGTGACTGGAGTCTTTGATGATCCTCCTCGCTTTCCTCAGGCACCGCTTCCTGTAGATGTCCTGGAGGGAGGGAAGCTCACCTCCAATTATCCTTTCGGAACACCGCACCACTCTCTGCAGAGCTTTGCAGTTGTAGGCGGTGCTGTTGCCGTACCAGGTCGTGATGGATCCAGCAAGGATGCTCTCGATGGCACAGCGGTAGAAGGACCTAAGTATGCGGGGGCTCATGCCAAATCTTTTTAGTCTCCTGAGAAAGAAGAGTCGCTGCTGCGCCTTCTTCACCGTTTTGTCAGTATGAACTGACCATGTGAGATCCTCTGCTATTTGGACACCCAGGAAGCGGAAGCTGCTCACTCTCTCCACAGCAGCGCCGTTGATGATGATGGGGGAATGTGCACCCCTACACCTCCGGAAGTCCACTATCAACTCTTTGGTCTTTCCGACATTGAGGGAGAGATGATTCTCCTGGCACCAATGTGTCAGGGCACTGACCTCATCCCTGTATGCCGTCTCATCACCGTTGGTGATAAGACCCACCACTGTTGTGTCGTCTGCAAACTTCACAACGATGTTGGAGCTGCTAGTGGCCGTGCAGTCGTATGTGTAGAGTGAGTACAGTAGAGGACTCAGTACACACCCTTGTGGAGCACCCGTGTTCATTGTGACGGGGGATGAGGTGATACTGCCCAGTCTGACCATCTGGCGTCTGTCGGACAGGAAGTTGAGAACCCAGCTGCAGAGAGAGCTGCTCAATCCTAGATCTTGTAGTTTCCTGTCCAGCTTTGAGGGAACGATGGTGTTGAATGCAGAGCTATAATCTACTAGCAGCATTCTCACATACGTATCTTTCTTCTCCAGGTGGGTGAGGGCAGTATGTAGAGTCAGGGCTATGGCGTCATCAGTGGACCTGTTGTGGCGGTATGCAAATTGTAGAGGGTCCAGTGAGTCTGGCAGCGCAGAGCAGATGAAGTTCCTGACCAGCCTTTCGAAGCATTTGCTCACGATGGGGGTCAGGGCTACTGGTCGCCAGTCGTTCAGGGATGTGATGGTGGAGGATTTGGGTACAGGGACGATGGTGGCCATCTTGAAGCAGGCTGGGACTACTGACAGAGAGAGGGAGAGGTTGAAGATGTTCATGAACACTCCAGCCAGCTGAGCCGCGCATGATTTGAGGACACGGCCGGGGATTCCGTCAGGACCAGCGGCTTTGCGTGCGTTTACCTGTCTGAAGCACTTCCTTACATCCTCTTCAGACACCGTGTGCGCACTTATGTCATCCATGATGCGTTCGCTGGGCAGTCTCGTGTTGTTTCCTGTGTCGAATCTAGCGTAAAATACGTTTAGATCCTCACACATAGAGGCTGTGGTCTGCGGTGTGCTGGTTTTCTCTCTGAAGTCCATTATTGTATTCAGTCCCTGCCACATTCTTCTAGGATCATCAAATTGTTGTTCCACTTTGTCCCTGTCCTCACGTTTCGCAGACCTAATAGTCTTCCGAAGTTGATAGGTGGCGTGTTTATATTCCAATGTGTTAGCAGAGGCAAAGGCAGAGTTCCGTGCTGCCAGTGCCATGCGAACATCACTGTTTATCCATGGTTTCTGGTTTGGATAAACCAGTGGTGGGGTCATTGATATGTCAGTGACATGACATCTACTGGCTGATTATGAATTCCAATCCCAGCACTGCCAAGGTACTGAGCCCTTAACCCCTAAAGCACTCAGGGGTATAAATGGTAAAATTAAAAAACTGTCATGTTCTCCCACTTCTGTAAGTCGGTCAGGCTAAGACTAAATGTCTTTAAAGTCCCTGAGGATTTTTTTTCTCCTTCTGCAAACTCCCTTTGTGAGCTACTGCTGAACCGCCACCCCCTCTGCCTTTATATATATATATATATATATATATATATATATATATATATATATATATATATATATATATATTTTTTTTTTTTTTTTTTTTTTTTTTCTTACATTGGTTGTAGACACACATTGGACTGTATGACTAAAATGACAAGATTTTGCATAATAGGTCCCATTTGAATGTAAATATGACTTTTAGACTGAAGTCTGATGAAAGGAAAAATATATAATAATTAATAAGGAACAGTTTTTCAAGAAGAAATATGTATATAATATTTAAGGAAGGAACCTACAAGGGCCAGACATAAAATTATTATTGCTAAAAAAAAATAATAATAAATAAACATTGGTCGTGAGGTCATGGTCCTTCTCTACACATCCTCCACCTAAGGTGACACACTTGGATGAGCTGGTGAAGAAGACTTCTTTTTGGCTCTTGAGGTTTCACCTCAGTAATCACCTTGTTGTCTTTGAAACGCCTGCCACGAAGTGGTTTCTTCAAGTGATGGAAGAGGGCGAAGTGACTGAGCATGAGGTCGGGGGGGGGCGTTAATCTCCTTTGCATTTTTTTTTTTTATTACTACTTTGCAGTATTCAAATGCAAGAAATTAAAAACAAAGCAGCAAACACTTCGTTGTTTTTTTTTTAGCCGGGTGCGTCATTTCGGTTTTGACCTTCTAGCGGCAAATTGTTGTGGTATGGGTAAAATGACGGAGGAAACGAATCCACTAATCCATTCTTTATGCTTTACTCCTTCCTTATTAAACATATTAAAATAGGCAAACTTGGTAGATCTAAATAAAATTATACAGGTTAATATAAAACTTTGTGGGTTTCAAATTGAAAATGTAATTTGCTATAACAAGGTGTATCAGGTTTCAGTATACTGCACAAGGGCCACTTAACGACTCCTCATCTCCGCTTATAAGCAGAAGGAATAGAGTCCCAGCTGCAGCCCTACAGCCAGACATCTGTAATGAGCACCGCGTCCTCTCGGAGGAACAACACGTTTTTGCTATGCTCTGAATTTGAAAGCGCTAACCCAGATTCTGGCACTCCGCTGCACGAAAGTGCCCATTTACTTCAACTGGAGAAGAAAAATCATTCAAGCTACTGTGAGCACGCTGACAGGATCATCCATCACACGGCCGTTTCGGCAGGACGAGGACCGGAGAGATGACAGTCCCTGTCTGGACACTGGCAGCACAAATCAGTCACTTTCAAGACTTTAACGAGACCACCTACATTGATCAACTACAAAAACACTGGCTAATGATTACACCGGGGTTAGCCTTTAACATGCTACACTTGTTTGCATAACGGTGATAGAGAATGTAGATAAGCCAGCATGGTTAGGCCTAGAAGGCACATTTAGTAGGGCTTACTCTGCCGTATCCAGTATAATGTTTACCTGGAAAGGAACAGTTTCAAAAGCATAAAATATACGAATAAAGTCAAGAAACGAATACATGTCAGGATTAAGGCTAAGATTTTAGCTGGTAAAGCTTCTATTTCTAAAAAAAAAAACATTAGTTCTATAAAAGCACTGTTTTCTTGATTCTGATTGGTATTTAGCAGCCGTGACCTTAGCAGTTTTTTTTTTTATAATCACCAGCTTGTTCAAATATTTGTTTCCATGGCAACAGCTCATTTGCAAACCTTGTAGATTGGACACTTAGCTAAAACAAATGATCCCTTTTGAAACCATAATATAGCTGTAATTTTATGTTTTACATCATGGCAATCTTTAACAACCTTTTTTTAACAACTACTGTACACTACCAGTCAAAAGTTTGGACACACCTTCTACGTCCATGGTCATCCAAAATACATAATAAACTCATTTAAACAGTTAATATTGAGAAGTTTCAGCTACTGTACGTATGCTCTCCTAACGGCTCTAATCTGAGGTCCTGTTCGTTAATTTGTGATTTCTGAGGCTGGTAACTCTAAAAAAAAAAAAAACGTCTCCTCCGCAGCAGAGGTAGGTATTGGAAGACCTTTATGAGGGACAGTTTCATCATGGTGCTTGATGGGTTTTGCAAATGCACTCAACAACATTGTTTTTACAAGAACTATTTCAGAACAGCTGACCATTATTGCTGTTATTGTTATTTAAATACATAATTCCATATGTGCCTCCGCTATTGTTCTAGAACCTTTGACCAGTACTGTATAAACAAACTGGTTTCACAGATGTTTTAACAACGGCATAAAAGAAGAAGAAGAAGAAGAATTATAGATAGTGTTGTTACAAAAATGAATAAACCTCAGATTGGTACCTGTAGAACACTAGAACTCTGCTTGATCACACCATTCTGGTGTTTATTAGTTTTCTATAACTGCATGACATGATGCGTTTTATTCCCTGCTTAATATAGAACTGAAATAATATTATCCTTTAAATCAGTTCTGACACATAATTCAGGCTTCGAACTTCAGGTCAGGACTCCTGTTTGAGCCTATTACTGGCGTGAAATGACTGCAAGCAAAAAACGAGCTATGACTTGCAGTTGAGGGCAAAAGCTTGTACAGTACACCATGACTTCATCAGAAATAGTTTTTTTAGTTTTGCAGATGTTTCCTATACCATAATTATTTACTAAGTAAGAAATTGTAAGTAAGAAAATGCTGAATTTTGAATTTTCGCATTTTCACTTTCAGTTTTCGCTCATTTCGTCATGGCATATGTACATCATTTCTAAATTAATTTTTAGTCTCAAAAACTTTTATATCTTGTGGTTAGGTTCTTCTCCAGCCCTCTAGAAGGTCACTTATTTTTACCTTACCGGTTTTAAAGGATGTTTTCTGATTCCCATTAACCCTTACTTGTTCACACCCAACTGCCTGCGATTTTGCACTTTTAATCCCTTAAATCCCAACAAAAAGCACCGGGTGACTTTAAACTCATTAGTCGGCTTAAAAAGGATCTTTTTCATGAAAGAACCAGCGTTTTTCAAGTTTACATACTGTATGACTACAAAAAAAAAGGACTGCCGACTGAGTACAGTACATCACTGTTGTATTTAGACTTTCTTGTTCTAAGGAGTAAAACAGTGTTGCATTAATGCAGATGTAATGCTGAAGCTTGGAATTTGTAATGGCTGACCTCTGACCAAGAAAAAAAAAGCCTTCATTGACTTGGAATTCCTTCTCAGGGTGATCAACAATTTAGAGTCAATCCAAGTCCAACAATTCCCATCCCACCTCCGTCAAATCCCATGATATTCCCACCCAAAATCCATTGGCCTGGAAACACACAGACAAAAATCATCAGAAAACAAATGCATGAGGTTTAACCTGAGTGTGTTAATATAAAAAAGCTAATATACTGTATTACAGCTGATCGATTAAGAAGATTAAATCAATGGTACAAAATACAGATTTGTAAAATTGGAAAGAAAGACGAAGAAAAGCAAAACTAAACAAAACACACAACTGTTTGCAAACACCAGGCACTGGATCTACACTTACCCATGACTTAAGATCTGATCTCATGAAAATGCAGTATGCTAATGTGCTTGGCCGACCTTTCGGGCCAGCCATGAGTAATGATCATCACAGACCCATTTCCCGGGCTCTTTAGGATCTGAATGTGTAATCATTCCACAATATCTGCATAAGGTGACGGCTTTTTAATATATTCATTGTTCAGAGCCTATTCAAATGTTGTCTGCTTTTATCTCTCTCTCTTTCCGTCTCTCCGGGGAGAGGAAACCGTCCAGACTGAATTGCCTTGTTTTGTTCTGCCATGATCCACCCAAGACTCTCAGCCAACCTCACCACTGCCCCTCCGTCCTCTCTGCCTCTCCTGCTACAAATGTCATTTATTTTTGATGATTTCGCTCATAAATCAGGTGGTGGTAATGATTGTGGTGTGTGTGTGTGTGTGTGTGTAGGCTGACAGGGTTCAGCCTGACATCTGTTTCACCTCTAACTTGTCAGTACATGGAATGAGAGGCTCCAAAACAAAGTTCTAACCCCCAGCATCAGTACCATAAATATATACAGTCGGGTTCATAAATGTTGGGCCAATAGGTTTTTTTTTATTTATTTTAAGTCAAGACCTTCAGCTTTTGTTCAAGGGGTTCAACCAGAGTGTGGAATCAAGCATTCGAAAATTACAGATAGTTCTATAGACATACTCCCAGTTTTGTTGGCTCATAAAACATGGAACAAATGGTAGCATGGCCAGATGTGGGCTGTTCCCTTGTCACTCCATTACAAATCAAGCAGGTAAAAGTCCTAAAGGTGGTTCTAATGGTTAGATTTGCATTTGGTAGCTGTTCACTTAAATTCTCAAGTAAAGAGAGAGCAAAATCATTGCGAGTGATCAATACAACAGTTTGGAACATTGTTAACTGGTGAGCTCAGCAACAACAAAACGCCTGTAAGACCATGGAAGACCACTAAAATGGATGACCATAGAATTATGTCCATGGTGAAGAACAACCCTTTCACAAAATATAGCCAAGTCAAGAACACTCATGAGGATGGAGGCGCGTCATTGACAAGTCTACAGTCAAGCGATGGCTTTATGTAGTAAATACAGACACTTCACAACAAGGTTCAAGCCACTGGTGGCACTCAAGAACGGAAAGGCCAGATTAGACTGCTAGAAAACGTCACCAGCTTGTTTTAACTAATGGAGCCAAAATGAACTTGTACCAGAATGATGGAAAGAGAAAAATATGAAGAATGAAAGGAACATCTCATGATCCAAAAAATGCCACATTATCTGTCAAACATGGTGGATAAAAGGAGCGGGATAAATTCTGAAAGGTATAGGGCTGTTCTCTGCTCAGATTCAGACAAATGCTACAAAACTGATAGGACACTGCTTAAGATGGATAATGACCCAAAACATACAGTAAAAGCTACCCAAGGGAAGGAAATAGGATATTATTTACTAGCCAAGTCACTCACATACTTTCAACCCAACAGAACATGCTTTTCACTTACTAAATGCAGGACTGATGGCAGAAGGACCCACAAATAAACAGCAGCTGCTAGGTAAAGGCCTGGCAAAGCATCTTGAGGGAGGAAACTCAACATTTGTTCATGTTCATGGGTTCCAGCCTTCAGGGAACCATTGAGTGCAAAGAATTTTCATCCAAGTATTTAAAGGCAGTCTTTATGTTTGTAGTTGTGTTATTTTGTTCCATTATTTATGAACCACCATGGATGGATGGCTAAAGTTTTGTCAAACCCCTTAAATTAAACTTAAACAATTCTTGATTTCACTCACATATGAATCGGACTGTAAGCACGTATCATGATCCCATAGTGTTTCAATCTAATCTTTATTTACACAATCTGAAGTGTATGTCTAAATGAGTGAAAGAGAGAGAGCGAGAGAAAGAGGTCACCAAGATTCAATTCCTGGTCTAAAAAAATAAAACACAAACATATATTTAATTCAGATTCAGTTACAAATTAAGTTTAAGGGCAGTTTTAGGGATGCAAGTTTAGAACATGCAACTATTATAACATGACCCTGTACCGGATAAAGTGGTATGGAAGATGATGACATGAAATTCTAACCTTCTTTTTTTTTAGCCTCCACTAATCTCTAATATGCAAAATTCCTCTAGACATGTAGCTTTTGGAGAAAAGAAACTATTCCTTTAATACCGTATCTATACAAGAGAATCAACTGAATCCCAGAAATATTTTAAACTGGGTTGATGCACATGAATAACCTACAAACAGAACCATCATTATGATGGGAAACCACACATTTTTAAAAAATTCTCCATTATGAGAATTGAAAAGAGCCCCATGTAAACCAGTGCACACTCTCACTTCCTTACTGTTTTACAACTTGAACATATTTCCACATAACGCAACACCCAAAAGAAAAATCATCTGACATCAAAAGATGCACCAGTCTTCAAAGCATCTCAGCTGGAATATATGGCTTGTGTTGAGGTTAATTTGGCAACATTATGGAACATCGTGGGGACTACATCGGTATTAGGTTGATCTTAAAAAGGTAGAAGGACTTTGATTAAATGATGCAGGAACAACATTGACTACATGACGATGGGATAACTTTGAGCGAATGCCCTTAACATAATATCGAAAAAACTATTTCAAAACAATATTAATACCAAATTGCGGTGCTTATCACTGGACCACTAGGGAACATGATGTTAAAGCTTCTAAATACACGTACATATTGTACTAACAAGCACCACAATAACTATCAGACAACAGCAATTTTACCAAAATATTAAATTGGAAAGAACCAAAAAGCGCTTGAGATCTGTTCTGTGGAAGAGGATGTGATGCGGTTTGGACGCTGTGCAAACATGATATTACAGTAGCATAATTTGGGAACTAAGATAAACCTCAGTGTAATATTACAAAAAGAAAATAAAACACAGAGGTCACATTACCACACAAAGAGATACCGTGTATTTGCATTGTTTGGCGTAGGTCGTTCATTTAACACCAAGTAATGAAGCGTTGATCTTGTCCCGAAGGTGGACATCATTACAATGTCCCTACAACGGTGATCCAAGGTTAGGGTTCCTGCTGGGACAGCTGAAGTAAATCTTTTAGATAAATTGTGTACAAATATTCAGTAAGTTATTTGCTTCGACCTTTTCTACATTGATAAATGCCAGTCAGTTACACAAGTGCAGTACATCACCAAGCACCTTCACAGCACACCTTATTTTCTGATAACTCCACCCACAAAACACCATAAAAGGCAAAGCTCAAACAGAACAGAAAATGACTAAACAATGAGAAGTTAAAGACCACCTCCTACTCATTGTCTATACCACTTATCCTGTATACAGGGTCATGGGGGGCCTGGCAGGGCACACACACACACACACACACACACACTATGGGAAATTTGGGAATTCCAATTAACCTAATCTGCATGATTGTGAGAGGGAAACTGGAGTACCCAGAGGAAACCCACCAAGCACGGGGAGAACATGCAAATTATGTACAGAGACCCCAAGCAGAACCCGAACCCGAACCCTGAAGGTGCACGGCGACAGTGCTAACCACTAAGCCATCTAATTGCTAAAAACGCTGTACGTGTTAGACCTTTCAGTAACGCATATCAGCCTGTGTAGTGCAGCAGATAGAAGGGACACACAAAACTCACTCACTTACTCAGTGATGCCAATCCATCGCAGGTCACACACACACACACACACACACACACACACACACACACACACACACACACACAAAACTCTTCCTTATTTAAAAAAAAATATTGATGTATAATTGAAATAAGTAACCAATTTAAACTTCTTCGCATACATATTAAATTACCGTAAGCTATGAATATTAGATGATCTGAAGTTAATGCAATTTCTATAGAACTTTCTCTTCTTTATCTATTTGCATTTTTTGTAAATACTGTATAACGTTTCTTGTGTAAATTCCCCTTTAAATTATTTCAAAATCAAATCTTTTATATCTTGAGGTCTATTTTTCTCAAACATTATGGGTTATGTGACCAAGCTTGACCCTGTGTATAAAAGATATATAGTGGACATATTATAATAAGTGCCCACAGCAGAAATACTTAAAAAACTGAAAGGTCACAAAATGGTCATTCCTAGTTACCGCACCAGCCCCCCCTCCCCCCCATAAAAAATTTATTAAAATGTTTTCATTTTCTATTCTTTCCTCTCTTACAGATATCTAAAATTAAAACACACACACACAAACACACTTAGTGGCCACCTAGAAAAAAATCCCCCTCCGTCTGAGACTGCGTTTAAACCCAGAGACAGATCTTCATCTCCTTTGTACTTCTTACTTGATGAAAGACAACCTTTTTTTTCCCTCCTCATATCTCCAGCTTGTGTGCCGGAGGTCTCTGAGCTCAAGGACATCAGCTCTTGTGCTGTGCATTTGTTAGCACACACACACACACACACACACACACACACACACACACAGCTGGTGTTTCCAACAGCAACGAGGCTCCAGCATTTCTCAGAAGCGAGAGTGCTCAAAGCGCACAGCAAGAAATGAGCCGTTGGAGAGCCTTTAACAAACACACCGGGCTGAAATATAACCAGGTTTTACCCCAGAGGAGTGATGTACGTCTGAGGCAGATTGAAAACACCGACACAAACATCTTGCTCAAACCCTCATGCTTACTCAAGCTTATTATATATAAGACGTCTGTTAATTATTTGCGAGCTGTTCACTAGCTGGTGTAATGTGGCACCATAAACGGCTGCAATATTATGGCTTTGTTTGGTACCGAGCCAGAAAAATATTCTTGTGTTATCGAGAACATTATAATTTATTAAGTGTTAAAGAAAAAAAAATTATAAAACTCACAAAAATATTATTTTTTTAACCAGGACTTTTGATTGTGCAGAATACAGTTATGAGAGTAAAAACCCCCTTTATGTCTCTATATAACCCCCTGCTGTACTAATGCACTTTTCCAAGTGTATCACTAGTGCTTGGATACTATCAGGGTAGAAAGTATTCTTAGTAATTTAGAGCCATGATCAGACTGCCTGTCTGCTTCACGTCTGAAACGCTGGTCTCCTTGGAACTCATTTAATGGATTTAATTGGTAAGATCGTCATTCATGGATGTACGCCCTTCCTTGAAATGTTCTGTGCTTGAATGTTAATCAGTTTTACCCCTTTATTCACAAGAAATGTTAAATCCCGGTTTGACTTGAACGCCCCTCATTTACAGTATTTAAAGGTCATTTGTGACCTTAAAATCATTTATCTTGCCAGCTAAGTGTGACTTTCTTGAGCTGAGTTCCAGACTTAAACAGTGTCGTGACCCACCATTCAACCATTTCATAAACAAAAGACTGAAACTAAAAGCCAGGATTTTTTTAATTGAACCCCATCAAATTACACCTTTGAATGCCATGTGACAAAACCTGAGACAACATGAAAAAATTGCAGGTTGAGTAAACTGAGAGGTAGCTTGCATAAGACGGCATCGAAAAAAAAAAAGCCTCAACAGGAAGTAACTTAACAAAAGAGAATAAGGCAAGGACAAGGGAGAGAAAAACAAACTCACTTCTCAATATCCACAATCACAAAGCAGCTTGTAAAGGAGACTGATGTATTTGATTTCTTGCGGAAAGTCTCCCAAGTTAACTAATTATTATTCTTTCAGCTGCGTCCACAGCAACCCGTCTATGGCTGGGGTTTTGGGTATTGGGTTGGAACTGGACCCAGGCCTTCTTCATCGGCTACCACTGAGCCACCAATGCCCGTCTCAACTATAAATAAAAGTTCTACTGTTTACACAATCGCCCAAAAAGATGTTACAACGAAATATAAGTGAAATTAATTTAAAAGTGATTTAGAGCAGAAAAAAATAACATTTACACACTTAACAAAATAAATTTTTTTCTAATCTTTAAAACGTGCAGACAAATAATAGGAAATTGAACAGAAAATCAGTGAAAGCAATTATTTCCACGCCGATGTGAGCTTGAACAGGGATCAGAGGAGTGAAGAGACGACTGTGTTTACTTGTGTTTCAACACTGTGAGCTACTTTTACTTCAAGTGATGCGAAACAGGCTGGAAAACACACTTTAAATTAGTTCATCCCTTTCTTTGATTTGTTGATGTTATAAATCCTTTTACAAAGCAAACAAACAAACAAACAAACAAACAAACAATAAGCATTGTTGAAAATTTGCCCCAATAAAAAAAATTTTAATCAAGGATTTTTTATGTTTATTGTTTATTGTCAACTGACTTCATTTTATTGCTACATAACGTTGATGAGTCCAGACCTGAGCGACTGAAGCAACCCCAGATCATAACACTGTCTCCAGAGGATGGTACAGTGGACACTATGCATGATGGGTGAATCTCTTCATGTGCTTCCCTTCTTACCCTGACACGCCCATCGCTCTGAAATAGGGTCAAATCTGGACTCATCGGACCACATGATCTATTTCCATTCCATTTCCATCTTTTTCATTTTTGTTTTTTTACCATGCAACTTCACCCAGTGTTTAAGTCTCCACTAATATTGTTTTTCTTCCACAAAGTGTATGCAGCTTTATTCTTTTCAGGTTACTTTAACGATGCAATGAACAGTTCTTAAAGCAATTTCCATCATTCTCAAATCTTCCTAGTTTTCTTTGCTTGATGCCGGCCAAGAATTTAAATTTTGTAATAAATAATTTTGCCGGCCAAACCTTTTAAAGGGGGGTGGCTATTTTTACTGTCTTTCATCCTGATCCATTTTTTTTAGAATTATATACAGAGGACAAAATTGCAAAGTGTGACCATGTTGTAAATTATTCTCCCAGGCCACCATTCAAATAACCATTTATGCATTAAAGCCATTTGAGAAAAGCGCTGTCATTTTTTTTGTCACTGAAATCCCATGAAAATCACCACCATAGCTTGTGTTTTATCACATCAAAAGCGATTGAAGTAATATAATTTCACTTAGTGTCACATTTTCAACATGTCATACAGGAACAATTTCCACTGCCACCTTTGGTCTCTAGCAAATATGATTGAATGGCAATACCATCTCGGGCTCCTGTCCAAGCAGCTTAAGCATAGTGGCTCTGATATTCAATCGATCATCATAAACAAGCCAGATTAAAGGAGCAAAGCCGGAGTTAACGATCACCAGATCAGAGATCGAGCCCCCAGGGGTTCACTGTTCTTCCAGAAATCAGGAGGACACCCAGAGTATTGTCCTCCTACATAACCGGTAGAAGACTTTATGGGCACTTAAAAGCCTCATAACAACCCAGCTAACAGATGGAGCCACCATCGGGTCATTGTGAGCCACGTCACTCGAGAAGTGAATAGGGTAAATATTTGGCTGGAGTGGCAGGCAGCTGGATGAGACGATCCATATATCTAGGAGACATAAATCTAGTCAGCTGTAAAAATAAGACAAGTAGAGATAGGGAAGGGTGCATGTTTCTCAAGTTAATAAAGAAATCATTAAATGCACAATAGAAGTCGGGACATGAAAATAAGTTCAAGAAATATATTTGCTTTGGTGGTACTGATGGGAAAAGCTGGTTTGTGGGTGTAAAATAGCCAGACAACAGGAAAAAAATATTTAAGGAGTGTTGCGTCAGTGTTTGTCAACAGATAAAGATTGCCATATTGTGTTATTTCCAGATGTTAGGTTTGTGAAGCAAGCCATCAACAGACAGACATTTTATCATTTGTGCCATCATGTTCTCTAGATCCATCATACCTTTACTGTATGTATGTTGATTCCTTTGATCCTGTTTGAGAGTTTAATTTAACTCACTATCTGGACCATCTCGGAAATAAGAAGATTTGAGTTTCACTGATAGAGACGGCTTTTTTTTTATAGTGTCTTTTGTGTTCTATCCAAAAACATCTTATTGCACATGCAAAAAAAAAAAAACATCTTATTACACATACTGTAAAGTATGATTTGGTGGAAAATGATGCAGCAATCCTGACCAACACTTCTATTCTTATTGAGCACCTATATCATGAAAACATGCCCCTCTAGAGTCTAGATCATTTCTATAGAAGTATTGTTGCAGTGCTATAGCTCTCTTTGAATCACTGGAGATTCACTCTCAAGTGAGCCACATGATGACTGCTCTTCTCCACACAGCACAGAGCTCAAATCCCTCTAGTCAAAGGTAAAGATTGTGGCGGGACAACATTGTTAGTCTGACTATTAAAAACAGAAGCCAGGATCGCTGTATCCTATGGACTACTTTTATCTACTGGGACTATAGGGTAAATGTTGTGTTTATAAATGATTGGTGATTTTGAACATATTATGAAGATGAATCAATTAGTAAAAGAAGTGAGGAACAAACTGGAATCATTTGCTGAAATGCCTTTTGATAAGTTGTCACTGAGCGGCTTCACAGTTTCAAATGACTTATAAACTTATTAAATCATCAGTGACTTGATTGACACCCCAGTGGACGCCTTTGAGTCAAGGCTGTGGTTTTCACCTCTCTCCTTCAAAAGGTCAGTATTTAAATCTGTGAATCTGCCAAGACAGAGGTGTGTGCCACTCTCATTTAGGTGGTTGGTGCTTGAATCAGTGAATGTTTTGAGTCAGGACCACGATCCACTCCTTTCTCACTCAGGAGGTTGGTATTTGACACACACCCTTAGTCACTTATTTTTATTCAATTGCGTCATGAAAAGGTTATATAAATATCAGTGAATTCTTTTGAGCCATGAGTGAGGTTCCCTCCTTTCTCTTTCAAAGGATCAACATTTGAATACTATAAGTTTTGAGTGGCATGATCTCTTTCACTGAATCAGCATATAAAATCAGTGAACCCTTTGAGTCACGAGTGCGATTCACTTCTCTATTTCACTGGATCAGCGTTTGAATCAGTGAATCGTTTGAGCGATATTCGAGGTTCACATTCAGGATGGGGGGCCAATCCTTCACAGGGCAGACACACACATTTACACAAACTCTTTTACACACTACGGGCAATTTGGGAACGCCAATTAACCCAATCTGAGTGTCTTTGGACTGTAGGAGGAAACGGGAGTACCCAGAGGAAACCCATCAAACACCAGGAGAACTCCATGCACACAGACCTCGAGGTACATTGGAAAGTAATCATAACACACACACAAAATACTCAAACACACTTGAGCGCATTATAAAATATCAACGATCGTTCTTTCACACATGCACTAATGTGGCATGATTCCTACTACATGAAAGCTGAAATTACAACACCACCTGAACAACGTTACACTACTGTATATACTTTCATTAAAGCTGAAAGCTTTTTGTTCTATTGCTTTTCTTTTTCTATCTACATCAAAAATTAATCTTTAACAAGTTTTATAAAAATACTTCTGAGTGTTCATTTCTGTCTCTTAAACTTGACAGACTTGACCTTTAATCCTTATTTGTGTGAAAGGAATCCTGATTTAGCACCAATTATACACAGGAAATAAGTTTTATTCACACAGGTACAAAGGTAGAGGACAGAGGAGAGTTGCATTAGCACTCCGTCTACATGACAGCTGGGGAAAATGCACTGTTTCGACACAGAGACGCACACTGTGTACAGTTTGTGACACCGTTTCCATCTAGTGGTGCTCAAAAGGAGCTGCTTCTAGCAGTTTATCCCAAGGGGTAGCTGGTATTACCCTTTAAAGCAATTTAGCATTTTTTTTGTTTGTTTTTGTTTGTTTGTGTGTTTGTTTGTTTTTTATAAACGTATATGGGGCTCAGGATTGTGCAGTATAGAGTAACATATCTTTTTTTTTCAGCACAGAATAGGCAATATGATTAACTTAATTTTGACCAACTACCCAAACATGACTGAGCAAAAAAAAAGATAAAAAAAAAAAAAAGGCTTCCATATTTAACCCCTTTTATTTAAATGGTCACTGACCTACTGTCTGCTGTGTTCCCAACACATATGTGCCGGCTTAAATTCTAAGGGTTAAAGAACTCTTCAATATAAAATACTCGTTCTACCAATTTCTACATTTTTTTAATGCATCAATGTTTTTGTTCCAATTTAAATACAAAAAGTACTATTTTTATTAAAAAGTACAATTTTGACAAGCCAGACCTTTTCTCTGATTATTGTTATTCAGGATGAACATGTGGCAGCCAGCACTCTCATGCATTACTGTAAAAAACCTCAGTTAACACTTTTGAAAAGAGACAAAGTTACAGCTTCAAATTATTAGCTTAAAAATAAAGCAGAATTTATCATTAGCACATTTATTCAGTAGCTGAGTTTATGGTGCGAAGTTTATTGCTCTATTCATTGCTCTAGACTGTTATTCTTGCAGAATTACAGTCTATTATTCAATTAAATAGTTTATTAAAGTCTAATTCGATTTATATTTATAATTTGCTACATTTAATTTTCTTTTTTTCTCTGTACGAAACCTTATTTATTTAACTATCTCTTTAAGTTAACACAGGTCTCACGGCTCCCCCAAATGTTCCTGTTAATGCCCCAGCTGAATCTTCCCCTTTTTTTTTTTTACACCTCCTCTGAATGTGCTGTTTAAGTGTCTATGTAAATGATCCACTGCTGAGCCACACCCCCGTCAGAGAACATCTGAGCTGAGTTACAAAAAGGGGGAGGGGATCTTCTTACATGAGGTCACATTAGGGGAGAAATCTATTCCACTTGTTAACGTCAGGTTAGTTTCCATATAAGTTGACATTTTTGAATATACTCTCAAGGTTCCTGCTTAAAATAAATAAATAATCTCTACAATGGAAATTGCTAAAGGTTCGAATCTTAATGGAAGCGTAGATCTGAAAGTTGGTTTTGTTAATGGAAAACAGCACTGGAACCAATTAGATCATTCTTAATAATAAATTGAGTCCAAACAGTCCATTACAGTTAGAAACACATGCTATACTAATGATCAGATTTATTAATTAGGATGCTATTTTGAATTCGGTTGAAGATACTCTTATTTGGTGTCATCTTGACTAAATGCCAAATCAATAATCACCAGTTTCCAGATTCCTTCATTCATTTATCCATTCCTTTATCCCGTGTTTGGTCATTGAGAACCATAATCTTACACTACAAACAATTTGTAAACACCAAACAGCCTACAATGCATGTTTTTATATAGGGAAGGAAAGAAAAGTACCCAGAACCGACATAGAATAAGACTCAAACTCTCAAAACTAAAGATTTGAGGCAATGGTGCTAACCACTATGCCAACACCCCGCCAAAAAAATCCCACATTATTATACATTTTTATTTGTAATGTTCAAATACAAATACTGGCTGTTGCAACACGTTCTTAAATATGTAGTTGGCCTACTACATAGTACAGTGTACTATTAAAACCAGACAGACGGTGTAATATCAGCAGGGACTACTAGATGGAGCCAGATTACATCAGTGATCATTTATATCTCCCCCTGTGGCTTCCTAAAGCTATTACACACAGGCAATATTAAATGGAGTCTAATATAGACTACAATGCGAACCAAATTACTAATTGACAAAGATCATTTAAACCACAGGTGTCTCAAAGATGCATAAAAAATACTGACCTGATTAATAACCTATACGTTATGTTTTCTGACATCTCTAACTTTAAATACAACCAGGATTATAAAGCCAATTAAGATTGATGCTACTTTTAATACTGTACATATACACCTAATTCTTTAGGCACTAAATGTGGAATTGACAAATCTGGGCTGACAAACCCAGCTGTGTAAGGACTATCAGTGTTATTTGTTGTGTGAGAACTGTGCATGCTGTTTTGTGAGAACTGCCAATGCAAGCTTAGGAGCTAGACAGGTGGCAACAGACAGTGAGTGATTGCACTTTCCGGGATCATTCTTCCCATTCCAGAAACAAGCTGCCTCTTAACAAATCTCATGTCACTAAAACAATGAAAACATAAAATCTTTTCTTAACATGTAATTTCTTTTTATTTGTTATCATCAACATAAAATTTACTCTTCTTTTCTATTCCTTTCTACTCAAATTATCTTGTTTTGTCCGAACTAATGACCACACAGGTGCAGAGTCTAGGGGTCCTATATAGGCATGCGCCCAGGTGTTGCATATCTCACCTGATTGTCTCTATGATGGTGCCACCTAGTGACTAAATGTAAGGTTGGCTGCAGGGTATATGCAGGGCTGCCTGTCCGGAAATCCATGGGGTAGCTACTGTACCTACGGATCTGCCTGCTGAAAGATCCACTGCAGCTGCAGCTGGGTAGACTACTACTGTATTGTCCAAGTCAGACCACAAATAACCAATTGAACATTTAGCCTGCACAAATTTGATGCGACACAACAGATCATTAAGCAACAAAATAAATAACGCTTGAAAAATAGCAGAGTGGCAACTAAATTACCGCATCAGTAGTAATAACATGTGGACGTTTTACAATATTACATTATATTTTGGGGTGGTAGTCTGGATGTTAGTCTGGATGTCTGATTCGTGACATGCTCTTAAATAAACATTTTACGTATGTGTATATATATTTATATAACATCAACAGATTGTTCCAAATCAGGAACTATGCTTTATGAAAAACAATACCCTTAGAGAGTGTGTATAAAAACAGTCATTATAACATGACATCCTTGTCACTTCTCTCCAGGCAGGAGATAATTATATCTCGGCTCATGCAATGTGATTTTCTATGACAGCATAGGCAGCTTTATGAAGGGAAGGCTTCATTTAGGTGTCAGGCAATTCACATCACATTGGCACTCCATTAACCTCCCATAACTTCAACAGGAAACTTGGAGAATACCTCTGTGGTGGAAGCTGAGGGAGACTCTGGCAGTCTCCAAAATGTTATCTCACTTCCCATTCCCCATAAATGGCAAAGTGTTTTTTACCTTTTACAGATCTGTTATTGTACAGCTGGGACGTATATGAGTGAACTGGATATATTGTGGGGTTTTCTGTATATTCATATTAACATGGGTAATTTATATTAACTAACCCTAGATGTTTTTGAATATATCCTAATCCTCAGAGAAACCATATCAGGGCAGTTTGGTTTAGCTAACTCTTATAGAAAATAACAAAAATAATCCTAGATTCTTATTTAATGCTGTAGCCAAATTAACCAGAAATAAGACCACTGCAGAAATCTCCACAACAACATCATGCAATAGTGAGGACTTCATGAACTTTTTTAATAATAAAATTGTAAATATTAGGCATAAAATTGAGGTTTTGAAACCGAACAATGTAATTGATGCAGATGTTAATCTAGCCATGTCAGACCAGAACCTAGAATACTTTACTCCCCTTGAAGAGAATGAACTAATTTCACTCATCTCTTCTTCAAATTTATCAACCTGTATATTAGATCCTGTACCGACACATTTTCTTAAACAGATAGTACCAGCAATAATAGAACCCCTGTTGAGAATAATTAATTCTTCACTCAGCATTGGATATGTTCCAAAATCTTTTAAATTAGCAGTTATCAAACCAATAATTAAGAAACCTGACCTCGACCCCTGTCAGCTGTCCAGTTACAGACCAATATCAAACCTCCCCTTTATCTCTAAGATCCTGGAAAAGATAGTAGCGGAGCAGCTATGCTCATATATACATAGAAATGGCATACATGAACTGTATCAGTCAGGATTTAGGCCTCATCACAGTACAGAGACGGCGCTCGTTAAAGTAGTAAATGACATTCTATTGGCCTCTGATCAGGGTTGTGTAACTATGCTTGTATTACTTGACCTCAGTGCAGCTTTTGACACTTTTGATCACGCTATTCTTCTTCACAGATTAGAAAATGTAGTGGGAATTAAGGGTACAGCCCTCTCCTGGCTCAGATCCTATCTGACCCATCGTTATCAGTATGTAGACTTAAATGGTGATTATTCTGCATGTTCTCTAGTGGAGTTTGGCGTTCCACAGGGTTCAGTTTTAGGTCCACTGCTTTTTTCCCTTTACATGCTTCCTCTGGGCAACATAATCCGTAAGCATGGTATTAGTTTTCATTGTTATGCTGACGATACACAGTTATATGTCTCAGCAAAACCTGATGAGAAAAAACAGCTTACTAAAATTGAGCAATGTGTGCAGGACATTAGAAATTGGATGCTAATTAACTTCCTTCTGCTAAATCCGGATAAGACAGAAGTTCTAGTCATAGGACCGCATACAGCTAGGAGTAAAATTTTAGATCACACCGTAACTTTAGATGGCCTTTCTGTTCCATCAAATGCAACAGTGAAAGACCTTGGTGTGATTATTGATTCCAGCCTTTCATTTGAAGCACATGTAGATAATATTACCAGGATAGCATTCTTTCACCTCAGAAATATTGCCAGAATAAGAAATTTATTGTCGCTAAACGACGCAGAAAAACTAGTTCATGCTTTTATCACCTCTAGGTTGGACTATTGTAATGCCTTACTGTCTGGTTGTTCAGCTAGATGCATAAATAAGCTTCAGCTAGTCCAGAATGCAGCAGCGAGAGTCCTCACCAGAACCAGAAGATATGAGCACATCACCCCTATCTTATCTTCACTCCATTGGCTCCCTGTGAAATTTCGCATTGATTTTAAAATACTACTCTTGACATATAAAGCATTAAATGGTCTCGCGCCGCAGTACCTGAGCGAACTGCTAGTGTCTTACGATCCGCCACGCCTACTTCGATCAAAGGATGCAGGCTGCTTGTCAGTACCGCGTATTATGAAAAATACAGCTGGGGGCAGAGCTTTTTCTTACAAAGCCCCAAAGTTATGGAATAGTCTTCCAAATAGTGTTCGGGACTCAGACACAGTCTCAGTGTTTAAGTCCAGGCTAAAAACCTATTTATTTAGCCAACCATTTTTATAAATAGATTTGCCATAGGTAAAGGAGCAGATCTGGGGGACTCATGGACGTAGAGTATTATGGTGAACTGGTATGTTTGGATGCTGTCTTCCTCACTCTCATTGATCACTCAGGTTTGCTGACGGTGAGGTGATTGTTTGCTTTACATGTCAGGAAGCCCTCATGTTTGTGTTTCCTTCTGGCTCTCCCTTTTAGTTATGCTGTCATAGTTAGTCCTGCCGGAGTCTCTGCTTGCACTCTACAGTTAATATACATTCACATTATACATTGTGTGACTGTGACCATACCTAACTGCCATCTCTCCTCTTCTTCTCTTCCCCCCCCTCTTTCTTTTTCCTCTCTCCTCCTGTCCCCCGCTTTCACTCTTTCTCTCTCTCTCTGTCGAGCTACACATGTCGTTCCTGAGCTGCCAGTGATCCAGACTCCCTCTGCCCTCCGGACCTGTCTGACCCATCCTGGTGCCCCGCTTCTGGCTGAAGATCTCGTCACATGGATGCCCCGTGTGTCTCTCTGGGATGCGTCTGGTGTCTGGGAATGATTCTCTCTACCTAGAAAATGGTTCTGGCCTTGACTGGTGTTGGCAACTGTTTCTCTGGGGACTTGACAGTTCGATAGTTCATGACTGGAACTTCTTACAAGTCTACCTGGGTCTTCAATAACTACCTGGACTCCATATTAACATCAATTAACATCAGCTATTATAGCTGAACTGCCTCCCACCCTACACACTGTATAAATGCAGATCATTTACTGCTTTCTGTTTCACCCAAATGAGGATGGGTTCCCTGTAGAGTCTGGTTCCTCTCAAGGTTTCTTCCTATTACCATCTCAGGGAGTTTTTCCTTGCCACTGTTGCCTTCGGCTTGCTCACCAGGGACAAACTGACCATTTTGATTCATACAAATTCACATTTCATACAAACCTAAATAATTCTTTTGACTATGTAAAGCTGCTTTGCGGCAATGAAAATTGCTAAAAGCGCTATACAAATAAAATTGAATTGAATTGAATTGTTGTTAGCCTAAAAAGAAAAATAAACATAAATCTCAAAAATATCTAAGTATATATAAATAAATAAATAAAATTACCTCAGAAATCTTGTCAGGTTTACTCATGTTAGCTTTCTTGTTAGCGCTAGCAGAGACAGTTAACAATGAAGCTTAAAAATTCCCTCAGAAATCTTGTCAGGTTAGCTAATTTCAGCTGGCAAGGGAGCTAGCATTAGGACTACAGACTATAAGCATTTGTAAATATGACTATCCACAAATTAGGTGATCAACTGTATATTTAGCCAGTGTTAGCTGTGAGTTTAATTACTATTTGTAAATAATACTTGTTAGCTTAGTTTATGCTAACTAAATGGCCTATTTTTCTTTCAAAATCGCCTCAGAAATCTTGTCAGGTTTACTCATGCTACAGTAGCTTGCTTGACAGTGCTAGCAGAGACAGCTAATAGTGAAATTTATCAGGTTAGCTCATGTTAGCTGGCAAGTGAGCTAGCATTAGTGCTACAGATTATAAACATTTGTTAATAAGACTTCACATAAATTAGGCCATAATATATATTTAGCATGTTAGCATTTGATATTTATGATAATTTTTTTTATATAATACTTGTATACAACTGGTTAATTTAAAAATCGCCACACAAATCTTGTTAGGTTTACTCCTGCATGTTTGCTTGTTAGCGTTAGCGGAGACAGTTGATAATATAGCTTTAAAATCCTCTCAGAAATCTTGTCACATGAGTGCTACAGATTACAACCATTTGTCATTGAAATATGACAGTAGCTACCACCAAAATATTCTGAACTTTTGCAAAAAAAAATAAATAAAATAATATATATATATATATATATATATAATATATATATATATATATATATATATATATATATATTAAAAGATCCTATGAAAGGTTTTATCATTTTGAATAATGTTAGTTAGATTAATACAAAAATTTGTTAATGTAATTTAAAACATAGAGGCTCAATCATGTAATGGACCATTTCTGATAGCTTATGTTGGGTCATTGACTAGCAATGAAATTTTTGAAAAATCTATTAATGACGTAAGAATTCTGTAGGGAATTGCGTTATGTTTGCTAAGATGATGAAAATCATCTTTAAAATCCTGTTATGTCAAGCTAGAGTTAGCAGAAATTAGAAATACAGTATTAGCACTTTAAAAATCCTCTCAAAAATTGCATATTGGCTAGCTGACTACCAAAATTTATAGTATCTAAATGAGCAAATAACTCTTCTATGGATTTCTATATACATTCAATATTGCATTTTCACTCATTATCTATACCATTTTATTCCGTATACAGGTTTACGGGGCTGGAGCCCAAGGTGACTGCTAACCACTAAGCCACCATGCTGCCTAGATTATCGCATTACGGAGTAGTACAATGACAATAGGCTGTATTCGGCATTAAGCTCCAGATCAAACATGTCGATATATGGATTTACGACATGGAGACACACCCACATGCTCATCTATAGCCTTTCAGCCACACTCATTTACTCACTTTTTTATATATATAAATCTCTGACCATGAGAGGCTATTTCTGGTTAAAAGAAGAAAAATAAAATAAAACAAACAAAACAGCATCAACACCAGCACATGTTTTAACCACACTTACAAAAGCAACAACACAACACTCACCAGATTTTGCGAGGCATTGTGAGATCTTAAGCAAAGAGTGTGAAGAGCAACAGCAAGAAACATGGATTATGTATTTGCCTGTTCTGAGATTACTCTCTCTCTCTCTCTCTCTCTCTCTCTCTCTCTCACACACACACACACACACACACACACACACACACACACACACACACATTTTAATAATTCAAACAGCACTTATCTTCATTACATATACAAAACCTTGGCATAAACAGTTACACACACACACACACACACACACACACTTGATTGTGCTGTATCTCTGAATACTGCTCAGAGCAGTAGGTTAAAAACAGGCTTGCTTTGTAGTGTCAATCAAAGGGGACAAGATCTTCGGCAACAGCAGACTGCTTACAAACACACACACACACACACAATAATTTCCATGAATCCTGAAAAGAAAAAAGTGTCCATTGTAGTGTAAAATGTAAATTTTAGTACACATGATAAAATCTAAAAAAAGAGCAAACGTATGACGCAAACTGTGGTTTTATGGAAACAAGGAAAAATGCTGGAACAAAAGCCCAAAGAAACACCTGTGCCCACTCATATCAGCCAGCCTTGATGTTTATCGCTCTGGTTTTCATCTTCCTCATCTCCTCTCATTATGAAACCTGATCCTAAGATGTGGAAATGGGGACGAAAAAACGATGGCAATACAGCATGTCACATGTTTAAATTTCCCCCTCCCATCATACATGTAAGGAATGAAACGAGACAGCGTGTTCTTGACACAAAGTGCTTTATAGTCTAGTGATTAACCTAGTTAACCCAGTGTAAGTATGTATCCAATGTTGTAAACATTAAAGCACTTTTTGTAAGTCGCTCTGGATAAGAGCGTCTGCCAAATGCCTAAATGTAAATGTAAATGTAGTGACTTCAACGATTCAACGTCAACGATTTATCAGTTTAGATTTAGTAATGAATGCCACACCATGTTTTTAGTTAATGTTCTTTGCTGTGGAACATTCACATGACAAATTTGTTGCTGTTATTATATATGTTCCTTTCCTCCCCATCTTTTATCTTTTTAATCTCTTTAACATTCTGGGTTAGAACAGATTTTGTGTCATTCTATCATATTAAAAAGATTGTTGAACTTAACCTGATTGAGCCATCTCTACCAATTGGTTGACCTTTGCTATGCTATAAAGAACCTGCATGTTGCTGTGTCCTTACTGTAAATAGTATGCTTTTTTAATTCGTTCATAGCCTACCACAAAAAATAAATTGGATTTAATGCCTTCAAACATTTCTGATGCTGCACAATCACAAAAAAAATTAGCATTTAATTCACTTTTGCATACTTTTTATGTATTCATGATACTATCAAAACATTTTATTTATTGGTACCTTTCTACAAAGCATAAAACACCATAAAACCATAAACCGTAAAACTGTAATAATTAAATACAATAATAATAACACTAAAATATATAGTTAAGTTAAAATAAAACCAAATATGCTAGAGAATGTTCGGTGAGAGAGAGAGAGAGAGAGAGAGAGAGAGTGTGTGTGTCCAGGGGTGTATACTATGATTGGATAGCAGAAGAGAATCTAAAAGTATGAGTGGGTGAATAGATATAAACAAGGAAATAAAAATATTTATACTGTTGCCATGAAGTTGACATCCCAACCATTAGGAAGAGGGCTATAATGGTGTCTGTTTAAAATACACACACACACACACACACACACACACACACTGTTGTTTTTATTGCCCCAAGGAATAAAAAAATATGAATAAATATTCTTAATTACAATATTAATGGGTTATAATTAAAAGCACTAAAGAAAAACAATACAATGGCAATAGCCCTGAGAAACAACAAAGCAATAAATAGTCATCCATCAATCGCTTGTCCTGTGTTGGGTCTCAGGGGCCTGGAGTGCTTTTGGACAAAGGGAGGAAAGCAGAGTACCCAGAGGGAATCCATCAAGCACAGGGTTGACATGCAAAAACATACACACACACCGACCCGGGGTGAAATTTACCCCCCAACCCTGGAGGCCCCCATGCTGTCATGTTAATGACTCTGTATGTTAATATTCATTAAATCTTCATTTATCAAAAGCATGTCCATATGACTAAATAGTAAGCTTATTATTAGAAATGTAAGAATAATATA